>NC_065586.1:86056125-86373739 GCF_024542745.1 Macaca thibetana thibetana
GGTAAGGGTGAGTGAGGACTTAGTGACTGTGCTTGAATTCTGTGCTTGTCTCTCCCACTTACCACCTGTACAACTCCAGGCAAGTCCCTTGACCTCTCTGAACCTCAGTTCTTCATTTGCAATACAAATTAATTACATAGGGTTTTTGCGATGATTAAATGAAGCATGGACTACTTAGCACAATGCTATTTATTGCTATAGTTAGTATTATAATTTGTGTTCAATGAGATGTATAAGCAATGACCAAAGTGATCCTTATAATCATTGTTAATGGTGGATTTGCTCCACTTCCAATAATGCATTAGGTTTGGGGCTTCTTTGCATGTACATTAGGACAGACTACTTTCAGAAATAAAGCTAGCCAAGGGCCCCTGAGCACTCGCCAGCACTATACATATGGTAAAGTCATTTATTTTACACAAGTGATATGGCCATACTTAAAAAGAGATATTCCTGAAACTATCTTTCCTGTGGTAGAATATGCTGCAGTAAAACACCTGCACTGTTTCAAATAATTCCTATTCAAGTGTGTTGCCTTTCCAGAGCTGGAATTTATCCAGACCAAAGATTGTCATGGTCACTGCCCTGCATATGTCATCATGTTTGCTGTGTTTGGTCCCAAATACACCAAGCCCACTGTCTTCAGCTGTTTGCAGGTTTGGCTAGTATCTGTGCTTAATGTCTTCCCATTTTCTATTATACAGGGTGATACCTACCACTTCCCCCTCTTGCTGCCCCTTCTCATTCCAACAGAGACACCCATCGCTCACTTGAGTTATGGAGGAAAAGGAATCACAGTCTCTAGAATTTAGGGTACCAGAAGAGGTCAATCTGCTTTAGGACTTTGGCAATCTGGAGTTCCCAGTGGAACAGGAGAGCAATGGAGATAAATGAAAGAAGCCTATAATCAGAACATCAAAGTGTCTTGTAGCCCAAGTTCTGATTTACTTCTTATGCTAGATGAATCACTGAGGCTTCTGGGGCCTCAATCCACCCATCTGTATAGTAGATGTATTGCACTGTAAGGTTGTTTTATTAACCATCTCACCCATTTAACATTCATAAAGAGACTACTCTGTATTATGCATTGTGTAGAATATGAGACACAGTTACGCACACACCACACATATCATTGCTCAGAATATGTTGAGAGCCATAACAAAGGTAAAAAAAAAAAATGTGAGAGGCTGCAGTTGTTCTGCTGTGTTTCTTTTAAGCTACTTCTTAGTTCTAGGCATTAGGGACAAATCTGTGATTTGTCTCTTCAAGTTCATTCACATCTCATGGATCATCACTACATGTCTGGGACTCTGTTGTCTCCTCTAAAAAATGAGAGAAATGAATAGAATAGCTGTTCAAAAGGATTTTTTTTTTCAAGAGGGCAGATGGAGAAAGGTGAGGAAGATTAAAGGGGAAAATCCATCCAGATGAATCATTCTGTGGCCACATATCTATTATCTTATTTGTCTCCTAAACTCATTGTGAGTTGGGCAATGAAGATATTCTTGTTCCTTTTTGAACTAGAAGAAAATTAAGACTCAGAGGCTGAATCATGTTCTGAAGGATACATCAAGGTCAGGATGCTCAATACAGTACTATCAGTATGATGCACAATGGAATCTATGTTAATTCCTTAAACTCAAAACTCACCTTTGCCATGATTTTAACCTTCTTTACCATATAAGCTTTGTCAGAATTAGCTAGTCATCAGCATTTTCTTCTCCTAACTTATAATGCATGTAGTAGAAAAGATAATGTACGGTGCTATCCGTTTTTTTTTGGTGACAAATTTTCATCCAAGTTGAGGTTGGAGTGCTTAGAATTAGCTCACCCAGAGGATGTTTCTCCTGCCAATAGGTGGCAGAGTGAGTAAGTTTGTCTGAGAATGAAAATGAAATCTGAAAGGAGGGTGCTTGGATTGGGATCTCCTGTTGAATCAACCTACAATGATGATGTACCTACAACGCAAAGCCCACCACAAAGCATGGAGGACTTGAAAAAGACACCATCTCTTTATCTTTTGCAGTTCACATTTAGCAGATCCATAAAAAGACTTTTTCTTTATATAACAAGAAACATTATGCAAATGGTGAGTAGAGCAAAAGAAACATAAAGAGCAAAACACAACTATGTTAAGTAAACCATACATTTCTTATCTCTTCTTGATATCATGCATTCCTTAGTCCTAACTCTAATATTGAGGAAAACAAACTGTGCTTATAAGGAGCCACAAACAAATCAAAAACAATAAACCCCCAAAACTCTGACTCAGACTCAGGGACCCCAGCATTCTCTAAAGGAAGGAAGTGCCCTCTTCTTTCCCTGACTATCCACTGATACTGATAAATGCTAAAGAGTTTTCTCTGGAGCAAGTTGTCTTTATTCCATTCCTTTGAATAACCAAAGGAAACTCAATTAAAACTATTTATAATTTTATATAAAGAATAACTTGTGAAAGATATATTTTACTTGTCTATTTGCCTACTGAATTATTAAAAGGCAAGAAATGGAATATGAAAATACTGGTGAACTCTTATCGATCCTCCAAAACCCAGCACAACTGGGGTTTCCCCAGGGAAGATTTTTCTGTCTCTTTGTTTATGCTTTCTTCTGGGCTCCTAAAGCACAGTGTACCTTTTGACATCACATACATTTATCCGGCTCTTTTAAGAACTTAAAAAATCTTTATATTTTTCTCACCTGAGATCTTAGATGTCATGATGATATAATTAGTTATCCTGATTCTCAGTGCCGAATGCAGGAATCATATATTAAGTATTTATGAATAAATGATGCACAAATAGACAAACGGTTAAAAAGGAAGGATTGGGCAGTTTCTAAACTGCATCTTCATTTTTGGAAGAATGTGAAAGCAACCATGCAGAAATCAGGAAATGACAGACAGCTTGGCGGCATCATTTTTGTGACACATCAGCCGTAACATATTTTAGAGCCATATCTGAGTTCATATCTGACCCTGCCACATTCTAGACAATAATTGAATACCTTTGAGTTTGTTTACTCATAAAATGGGAAAAAAGAATGCTTTACAGAACTGTTATTAGCTTAAATTGCTAATAAAAAGCTTTATACAATGTGAATATACCTAAGGTATGATGACTGTTACTGTTATCTCTGTGACAAACCACTTTCTCTTTTAAGTGGTATTGAATATCTTTACCAAATTGCAGGCAAATTGGCAAACAGATCAAAAGTAGTTTTTGTTTGTAGTTGTGAGAAACAAAACAGTAAGTTTTTTGTTTGTTTTCTTTTTTGTTCTTTTTTTTGTTGTTGTTATCACCTTGGTTTTGCTACCAAAGAAGTAAAGGCAGTTTTGCAGATGAAAAATTGCTGATTCATTGAGGAAAAAAATGGTTTGCATTTGTTATTTATTTTTATAATTTACTTTAATGGACAGTTTGAAAATGAAAAGGGCTTATTTTATTTTGTCTTTATACTAAATTTTAAAAGGTGTTTTTATAAAGATCCTGAATTGTGTTATGTCTCTGATAGGTCTTAGGTACTTTTTTTCTCTGGAAGATTTATAAATTAATAATTTGATAGGCTATAATTTAAAGTATGACTTTAAGTTGAAATTGGGACCTGTGAAATTTTGAGAGTGGAGAATGCCTTTGAGTAAAGAGAAAACACTCAAAATACATTTGTGATTTGTAAAGTTGTTTACAGAATGATTCAACAACTGGAAACTCAGAGATCCAAGTCTAAGTTAAATTGTCTGTAATACCCACGGCTGTGCAGTCTCCTTCTTTCTGTTCACTCCAGGATCGGGTTAGCTGCATCCTTAGCTTTTGGCATGGAATGTGCTTTGATGAACAAGTGTCTCATCAAATAGCCAGAATGGTAGAACTTGTGTACATCGAGGTCAGACACCAGGTGTTACCATAACTAAAAGATCATGAAAAAATATAAAGTAGGTGACAAGATCTCCACCTGCTGAATTCACCTCAATTCTTAAAAGTTATACGTCTTTGAGGGCAAGCAGCTTGCAAAATCCATGCTTTAAAAATGCACCGTGATTTTCTCACCCCCCCCATCCCCTGTCTTAGCCGTATCCAAAGAAAATTTTTATCCTTATTTTTGTCTGTGGAGTGAGATTTTCTTTTCAAGTGCTTGGGAGCTTTCCATGGTGTCCTGTGGAAGATTTGAAATGAAGCCCTCTCTTTTTAAATCCTTTTCTTTTCTTAGACAGAATTGCCTGTTATAATTTCTTCTTTTTTACTCTAAAAAAAAAAAATCAAAAGAAAGGAAGAAAAAGAAGCAGAAGAAATCCAGTTGGAGACTGCAGCCCAGGTATTACAGAGGACAACTGCTGTAATTGGTTGTTAAAAATGGCACTGCAATCATTTTCTGCACTGATGGAAAATCGACTTTTCCTCTTAACATTTTCTTCTGTGGCTAGGGAAATTAACAATTTAATTGATTTTAATGAAATGACCGTTTAAACATGCTCAAGTGCTAGCTTTAAAGAGAAACAAAAGTGTTTTGAAGCATCTCTTCCCTAAACCAAATTCTTATGTAATTTGAATAGTGAAGTGTGTGAATGTTGATACTTAAATGCTAAATCATTCAGATTTGGTTCTCAGTATAAATTTTTCTGATCAAGATATATTCCAAAGATTTAGCATAAATTGTAGCCAATTGCGAGGACAATCCAAAGTGATTTGTTTTTGAGACGGAGTCTTGCTCTGTCACGCAGGCTGGAGTGCAGTGGCATGATCTCTGCTCACTGCAGCCTTTACCTTCCGGGTTCAAGTGATTCTCCTATCTCAGCCTCCCGAGTAGCTGGGATTACAGGCATGCACCACCACGCCCACCTAATTTTTGTATTTTTGGTAGAGATGGGGTTTCACCATGTTGGCCAGACTGGTTTCAAACTCCTGGCCTCAAGTGATCCACCTGCCTCGGCCTCCCAAAGTGCTGGGATTACAGGTGTGAGCCACCACACCCGGTCCATAATTGAAATATTCTAAACTGTGTTAAATCATTGAAAACTGATTGGGGGAAATCTGAAAAGGATTGTATGATAGCCATATGTAACTAGTCAGGAAAAAGAAAGGTTTCTAGGGAAATGAACTTTATTCTCAACCATATTCTTGGACCATCCAAGAATCCTTCAGTGGTTATTGGAATGTGTGGTGATATGAGTGACATAAATTAAGAGAAAAATGTTTCCATCAGTACAAATAACCACACTATAGATACGAGCAGTCTCACACTTTGCAGATACAAAATTTCTGTATGGAAATTTGGAACTATTTTGACAAATTTAAAAAATGTTCCTATCCTTGGCTCCTCAATTCCATTCTAAAAATCTATCATAATAAAAGTTAGGATGTGTACAAAGATTAACCTACAAGCATGTTCATTGTCGAAGTGTTTATTACTGAGATAAAGTGGAAAGAAATCCAGAAATCCAACAATAGGGTTAAATAAATCATAAATAATTGTCTACAATGCCATGTCATTAGACTTGAAGTTGCTGTCAAGTTAATGAAAACAGGTTATAAAATTATATAGAGTAGAATTCCTTTTCCCTTATTTTTACAATTAAAGCATATGAAAACATCTAGACAGTACACTTTAAAATGTTACTAATGGTTATCTAATTGGTTTTGGGATTAGGTACTCTCTTTTTATTGCTTTCTTCTTGATATTCTCTACTTTTTCTACAATGAACATGTGCTTATATAATAAAATTGTCAATTTGTCCACATATTACCATGTTGGGATGACTCAGAGTCTCCCAGCCTTCCTGGGCATAATCAGAATCTTTGTTTTAGTAGGAATTAGATTTCTTCAGAATATAAAGATTGTGTAGTTTTCAACATCTTAATGCTTTCTGATTTTATAACATCTTACGTCTTTAAAACATATACTTCCTCACAGTGCTATATGGTTGTGTTAATTTTTTAATGCAAGTTTTTTAAAATTAAAAATGTTCTTGAGTATCTTTTGTGATAGCTACTTAGATAATGGGGAAAATCCAGGACTTGGAATTACTTCTTCCGAAATGTTGTTTTATGATCTACTTCATATATGTGAATCACTTTGGTATGGACACTGGGTAGTGACTCTTAAAATTCTTTTCAGTAGATTGGAACTGAGAAGCAAATCAGAGTCAGAAAAGAAAATCTAGGAAGCTCCAGTAAGAAAATGACTCTCCCATCTTCATCCCTGTACTAGCATCCTGAAGAACTCCAAAACATCCTTAATTTCTGTAAATGAGGCCAGTGGACTCTCCCTGCTTCCATTATGCATGCAATCCAGTCGTAATGATCTGGATCAAAGATTAAACAGTCATATACTTCCGGCTATAATGGAAAACAAGTCATATCATCCATCCTTCAGGTGTACCAATTTTATAATTTTCCAAAGAGTATTATTCTCATCCATTTGTATGCCTGATGCCCTGATTTTCGTGTCCAAGTTTCCTACTGTTGTTGTGCCTTAATGCTCACCAACTTAACTGCATCAGGGCTTACACCATTGTTGCTAAATCTTCTTTGCCATTTTGACTAGGTCCTCAAAGGGGAGCAAACCTGGAATTAAGGTGATTAAAGTCTGGAGACACAATTTCTATAGTGACTGGGTTAAGGCACCTTGCTTTTGTGTGAATTAAATTAGTAATTTATTTCTTGGGCCTAGTTTGTCCATACTGTTGGTATAGTTCATGCTAAATGAATAAATTGAAGATCTTCATTTCACCAGAATCATGAATAGTTTGTATTACACAACCAACTATTCTACTAATTTACTATTTGAATAGAAATATATTGACCTTAGGAAGCCCCAGAAAGTGAGTGCCTCCAAAATTCCCAATGCACTGCAGGTGAATTTCCCATGATAATTTCTCAACAAGACTAGCCCTTCCCAATCCCATCTCCCCACCCAGGCAAAGGTAGAGATTTCTTCCTCTGTGATACCACATTACATTGTAAAATCTTTATCGTTGCACTCATGATAGTATATGCTGGCTCTTTATTTGGTCTATTTTCTCTTAGTAGACTTTCAACCCCCTGAAGTTCAGTACTGTGACCTATTCATCTTTCCATATCCAATATCTGCCATAAAATACTAATCAATGGATTAAACACATGGAATGAATGAGGAGATAACTAAGAATTTGATATTCTCCTTTTGAAGAAATGCTACAGGAGATGTTCATTGACTGTCAAGAATAACCTTATGTCTTGACTAGCACCAATAAAAAGCAAGAAAGGGAAGTAATGATATTTTATAGTGCCCATTTAATGATATTTAATTTTGGGAGAAAAGAAGGAATTTTCATTCTCTACTGTGTAAGTCAATTTGATAAAGTGGAGACTTTCCGGTTCTTTGATTGCTAGGGCATTTCCTGCCTATACAGTTGCTGCTCAATCTCACCAGATAGCTTTTTTTGTTGTTGTTGTTCAATAAAAGTGTAGGCAACTTCTGCAAAATGCTGATATCATTCTGCCACTTAGAAATCTTGCACTGTATCAGAGCTGCTGCAGCAAACAGCAGCCAGCACATCGAAGCTTGTCTGGAGAAATGAGCAGTCTGAACAGCAGCCGATTTCCTTTCAAAACTGTAGTATAATTGAATAAGCTTTTACTTTCTCAGACGCTAGATAAAATATTGCTTGAATATATCATCATTCAGAAAAAAGTAGAGCCTTTCTGTGCTTTTTTTCCCTATTCTCTCCGTATCTGTTCATTTCTACAATCTATGACATTCTAGTCAGCACACAGATTTAGGAGAAAAATGTCTTAAACTGACAGAATCAAGGAACTCCTAGAAATAACCTGAAGTTGATAAAACACATTGGGTTAAAATCTAGTGTTTAGCTCTAGGACTTAGAGGATATAAGCTAGAGGCGTCTTCATTCTTAGAGGTCAGTGTGATAGCAGAACTAAGGTTATTATAAACTAAGTGTCAAACAATGTGCTGGGTTACTTATGCATCCATTCTCTATCTTGGAGATGGAATGAGGAATTAGCTGAAGTGGGTTTATTGAAGGACTCAGTCTAGTGGGGAAAAGAGACAGTATGATAAATTATAAAAACACTCACTGGGGACTTTCGGTTCCTAAAGGAAAAAACATGTATTCCTCCACATCTTCTTTTGTATTACATTTGTTATAGGATTTTAGCACTTCTAACAAAAGAGTTCTGGCTATTTTAGTCTCTTGGCCCTAAGAATACTAGACCATTCTTTCCAGTATTCTGTGCCCTATATAGTTTCTCTCCTGAGATCAATGGCTATGTCCCCAAACTTTGACCCCAGCCTTCTTCTTGATCTTGAGGCAGGACCAATGTTTACTCTCAGACTACAGCTGACACGCTTGGATTTTGAAACTTGTCATTTGGCCCACCTGGTAACACACTCCTGGATTTTTCATTCCAGGCTTCCTCTCGCTCTGTTCTTGGATCCACACCACAGCAACTCAGTCACAAAAGTCTGTTGGCAAGTTACTGAATGCAGATGCCAGAGAGAGACTTAGGTCTCTTATTTCAAAAGGTCAGCAGATTTATTATGGTATCATGGACACCAAGGGGACACTTAGCTCTCCCTCTCTGGTTGCCACTTTTTAAGGCAATTAGAGCAAATTAGGTCTAGTGAAATGGAAATTTAATTTAAAAAATTCTTATTTATTCAATGAGTAATTTATTCAGCATTTTCTGGGTGCCAGGCACTGTGCTAGGAATTGGAAATACAGACATATTCTCACGTAATTGATAGTCAATGGGAAGGCTGAGATGGAACCAAATGGTTACACAGCAAATGTTTTATGAGCTCAATAGAGATTTTGAGGGGAAAAAGAAAGACCAGGAGAACAGAATAAACCCCCACACAGAAGACAAAACATTCTACCTGGGTCTTAAAAGTCAAGTAGTTTGCCAAGGAACAGGGAAACAATCTGTTCAAAGGCATTGCAGTGGGAAAGAGTGATGTGATTGGGCAATGACTTTAATGTGGAAAGAAGGAAGCAAAGAAGGGCCAGGGGATTGACAAGTTCTGTCTGAGATGTACGTGAATTGTTCTCCTGCCTGTGCATTTCCTGCTATGTTTCTCCCCTCCTTAGTGGAGAAGAATCTCCACTTTCTCTCTCCCTGCCAAGGGCCAGAGTTTTAATAACTCACTACTCTCAGAAAGTTAAATTCAACATGTTCTGCGGGAAAATACTTACATTTTTGACTCTCACTATAGATGCTAAATTTTATCAGATGGTCCCCAACTCATCTGAAAAAATTAATACCATTTTAAAAAAGTGAAATTTACCCAATATTTTTTATTTAAGGAGTGGTTGAAAGATTTGGTGCTTCTGATTCATAGTTTTACTATCATACAAAATAAACCCCCACAGCCTACGTGTAACTACTCTAGTAATGTACTTCACACCCACAAAATGGTCTCAGCAACTTGTAACCATCAGGGAGAGCCTCTGTGTTCTTAAAACGAAAGCTTAAATGGTAAGTAAGAAGATGACTCTTACTGTAAGCATCTGCACTTCTGGAGTTTCAATTTCTCAAGATCAAAGATTAACAATCGGGTAAGATATGGACTGCACCAGTAATTCTCAAGCCTGGATGTACATCCTAATCACATATGGAATTTGTTAAAAAATAAAGGGTAGAAGGAGGTGGAAATTGAAGTTTAAAAAAATTCCACAGATGACTTTGGTGCATAGTCAGGTTTGCAAATTTCAGGATTCAATGACTTATTTGGATACATCCACTCATAAGACTGCTAGGCAATTTTGTGGATGAATAGTTAAATAGTTCTACTTAGGCAAGAGGGTGAATTGTATGTATATAAAAATAATTCGTTGGGAAAGGATTCCTAAGTGTTTTTATGAATTGTGAAGGATTGTTTTGAAAATCATACTTTGAACTGCTCATTTGAACTGTAACCATTCTTCTATTCTGGCATAACAGAGCATACAAGATTTCATCTGTTATTTCTTATTTTTTCCTTAATTGATAAATAAAACTTGTATACACTTATGGTGTGCCAAGTAATGTTCACACATAAGTGTACATTATTAAATGATTGACTCAAGCTAGTTAACTATTTATGCTTTTCTCATTCTTATCTGTAATACCTCTGTTGCTTTTGGCCGTTAATTCATAAATGTCTTTCACTCCAGGCAAACCCAGACAGGACTGTGCTGTTACTAGTGCAGAATTGTCTTCTCTTGGTGGGAGCAGGTTTCTTCAACCTGTACATTAACATTCTGTTGTGACTTTTCACATGGTTGTTTAAAAAGCAAGAGGGCTGCCTGGGTGCGGTGGCTCACACCTGTAATCTCAGCACTTTAGGAAGCTGAGGTGGGTGGATCACCTGAGGTCAGGAATTTGAGACCAGCCTGACCACATGACAAAACCTCTTCTCTACTAAAAATATAAAAGTTAACTGGGAGTGGTGGTGCATGCCTGTAATCCCAGCTACTCAGGAGGCTGAGGCAGGAGAATCACTTGAACCCAGGAGGCAGAGGTTGCAGCGAACCAAGATTGTATCACTGCACTTCAGTCACTTCACAACAGAGTGAGACTATCTCAAAAAAAAAGTGTGAGGGCTAAGTGTTGTCAAATTGTTTAAGTTTTAAAAAAGATGAGGTATACGGTAGAAAAATCAAGTTAAACATGGATTTTTGAGAGCTTGTTTGGAGGTTCTAGCAGGGTAGTACAGCTACTAGTATTCCTTTGACCAAAAACCAGTCCTCCTCTATCAGGGATGATCGACTTCTTCCACTGAGTCCACAGCTTCGTGAGGGACAACATGGCATGGTGAGGGAGGAAGGGGTCACTCGCCCAGCCAGTTGGATCTGCCAAATCAACCCAGCCAGATCAGCCGAATCAATGGGGTAACAGATGTCGCAGCCAGATCATCCTGCAATCCTAAACATGGACTTTTGAATAACACACAATGACATCGGTCCTTTCCCTTGTTACACTTCAAGTATGTGTCTGCTGAAGAGGGGACCAAATTGGTGATGTTTGTGTCCGTGGTCCACCTTTGCAGAGAATGGGGTTGCAGGAAGGGGATAACTGTTCTGGGGGCTCTGCCACAACCAGGTAAGGAGTCACCAGAATGAGAGAACCAATTCTTGCCCTCTTTCTGGTAAACTCACAACCTTCCAGTGTGGGCATTACGGCCACCATGAACATGTCACAGTGCTGCAGATATTTTGTTTATGGCCAGTTTTGGGGCCAGTTTATGGCCAGATTTTGGGAGGGGGGCCTGTTCCCAACATGTCCCCCTTCTTTGATTTGCAAATTGATAAAAGCAAAGGCAGCTTTGTCACGGTGAGATACTTCTTGCAGGAGTCAGGATCCACATCTGCAGACTACACAAAGACAAACAACACAGACTAAAAGCACAATCATCATTGAAATCACAGAGCTTTCAAGTGTTTTTATCCATTTTAATGGGTTACTAGCTGCTAATCTGTCTGCAGCTCCTCCAAGCACTACAGTTCCTGGCATTAAGGTCAGGTGTGCCTGGGATGCTTTAAATATTTGTTCTTTTAATTTTGTAATATTCATAAACAAGTTAGTAGAGTGTCCTTCTGGAGGCTTTTTTATTCTTTCCCAAATTTTGATCTTATTAAGAACTATTAGTAGTTTCCACAAATCCTTGTGTTTAGCTCCTATAGTGGGCCATATCATTTGAGGTTGAGGTGCCACTATACCGCCATGGTTCCAGATAATAGGAACTCTTGCCATACTTTTTATCATTTAGACCATCTGACCATTTTGCTCAGATCAGCTGAACATAATGTGGCCATGGCATGCAGACTTAGGGGTGTAATTTAAGCTAAACATCCCCTTAGGGGACCAATTAACAATGATTCCATAGGAATCGTTGTGCAGCACCTCTGCCTGTTCTGCAATGCAATCTTCCTAAACAAGTACATTCATATTTTCTGGCCAGGTTCAATTTTGTTTACAAATAGGTTTTTGAGGGTGGTATGCCTCAATTATAGGAACAATTTGAATTTCTCCATTGTAATCTTAATCAATGACTCCTGTATGTATTTATTTCCCTTTTAAACTTAACCTAGACCTTCCTAAAAGTAATCCTATTGTCCCTGCTGGCAAGGGTCCCCAGACTACTGTTGGGACCTCTTGTGGGGGTTCCCCAGGCAGAAGGCTCACAGCTTTTGTGCAGCATAAATCTACTGTGGCACTACAGGCTGTGGTGAGGGACAGACATTGTATGGGGGTGAAGCAATGGCCTGAGCTGGAAATGTCTCAGTTTAGAATGGAGCCCTGGACAGGCACCTCATGACTTTTCCCAAAATCGGGTTCCCATCTTTATCAAACTTAGAGTGACACTGATTAGCCCAAAGTTTTCCTTTTTTACATTTTGGACATATTTTGGGCTCAGCAATTTTCTTTTGTCCCCTATCTGGCAGCCTGACTCACTGATTTTTTCTACATTCTTCATTAGTATGACCACACAGTTAAAACAAGCTCCAGGAAATGGAGTTATTTCCTTTATCCACTCTTAGTCCTGCCATTGCCTGTGCTAGCAGAGTAGCGTTATGCAGATTACCTCCGATACCATCACAGGCCTTGATATAATCAACCTTTCCTTCTGATAGGTCGCAGAGCAGCCTGATAATCTGGATTAGCATTGTCGAAAGCTAATAACTGCAACACTATATCCTGAGCAGCCAAATCTGCAATTACCTTTTTAAGATACTCCTGTAACCGAGCGATAAAATCCACATATGGTTCTTTTGGTCCTTGTTTTATAGCACTAAAGGAAGGGTATTGTTCTCCACATGAAGTGATTTTTTCCCAAGCTCTAATACACACTCCTGTAAGCTGTTCTATGGCATCATCCTGCGTGACCACTTGTGCATCTAAACCAGCCCAGCTGCCAACCCCCAAAAGTTGGTCTGCAGTTATATTAATTTGAGATTGGGTCTGGGCATTGCGAGCAGCCTGAATGGAAGCTTCATCTGCCCACCAAGTTTTAAATTGTAAGAACTGAGCAGGAGTTAGACAAGCTCAAGTAAGAGCACCCCAGTCAGTAGGAATTATCCAACTGGAAACAGCAACATTCTTTAACAGTCCCATTACAAAACGAGAACCTGGTCCATACTGATTTATAACTTGTTCAAATTCTTTGAGTAATTTAAAAGAAAAAGGCTCAAATATAGCTGTAATATTTCCCTGTTGATCTGGGGGGTGTATTCTATCAGGGAACTGCCATGCCTCTAAATCACCCTCTCGTCTAGCTTGCTGAATTCCTGCTTGAATAGAACTAAGAGCGGTTGCTCAAGGTACTGCTTGAACAGTCACTGGGGCAACTACTTTTTGCCCAGTGTCCTCCAGAAAAGAAAGATCTGGAGAATCTTTTTCTTCAAAATATAATGAGGGGGTGCAGAAGGGTAGGGATGACCCTCTCCCTCCTCTGTCACTTTAGCTTTAGCTGGCAAATAAACCTGTTCTGTAACCTCTTCTGTTACTTTGTTATACTCTTCTTCCACCTCATCATCAGTGTGAAAAAGTTCCAAGGTGGAATGAACCAGACCCCACACTTGTCCCATTGTTATCCTGATGCTTCTGAGCTCCCCTTCTTACTCACCATGGGGATTGCTTTAAGAGTACTTGGCTGTCCTCCAGCTAGTTCCGTGTTCTCCAACCGTCACTCTGGCGACCCTTTGACCAGGATTTGAGCCCCCATGATGGATACCACTTGCTGAGACCAGCTCGGTTGGGGAGACTCTAATCCAGTGGTGCTAGAGGAATTAAAGACACATACGTAGAAATATAGAGGTGTGAAGTGGGAAATCAGGGGTCTCACAGCCTTCAGAGCTGACAGCCCCAATCAGAGATTTACTCACATATTTATTAACAGCAAGCCAGTCATTAGCATTGTCTCTATAGATATTAGATTAACTAAAAGTATCCCTTATGGGAAACCAAGGCATGGGCCAAAATAAAGGGATGGGTTGGGTTAGTTATCTGCAGCAGGAGCATGACCTTAAGGCACAGATTGCTCATGCTATTGTTTGTGGTTTAAGAACAACTTTAAGTGGTTTTCTGCCCTGGGCGGGCCAGGTGTTCCTTGCCTTCTTTCCGGTAAACCCACAACCTTCCAGTGTGGAAGTTATGGCCATCATGAACATGTCACAGTGCTAGAGATACTTTGTTTATGGCCAGTTTTGGGGCCAGTTTATGGCCAGATTTTGGGAGGCCTGTTCCCAACAGTTTGTCTTTCTGTACTTGACTTATTTCACTTAACATAATGGTCTCCAGTTCCATCCATGTTGTTACAAATGACTGGATTTCATTTTAATTTTTTTTGGCTGAATAGTACTCCATTGTGTATATGTACCACTTCTGTTGTTCCATTCATCTGTTGATGGGCACTTACATTGCTTCCAAATCTTAACTATTATGAACAGTACTGTAACAGACACAGAGCTGCAGATATCTCTTCAATGTATGGATTTCCTTTCTTTTGGGCACATACCCAGCAGTCAGACTGATGGATGATATGGTAGTTCAATTTTTAGTTTTTTGAAGAATCTCCAAACTGTTCTCCATAGTGGATGTACTAATTTACATTCCCAGGAACAGTTTGTGAGGGTTTCCTTCTCTCTACATCTTCACCAGCATTTGTTATTGCCTGTCTTTTGGATATAGGCCATTTTAACTGGGGTGAGATAGTATCTTATTGTAGTTTTGATTTGCATTTCTCTTATGATCAGTGATGTTGAGGCCCTTTTCATATGCCTGTTTGCTATTTCTATGTCTTCTTTTGATAAATGTCTATTCAAATCTTTAGCCCATTTTTTGATTGGATTATTACATTTTTTTCCTGTAGATTGTTTGAGCTCCTTATGTATTCTGGGTATTAATCCCTTGTCAGATGGGTAGTTTTCAAATCTTTTCTCCCATTCTGTGAGCTGTCTCTTCACTTTGTTTATTGTATCCTTCTCTGTGCAGAAGCTTTTTAACTTCATTGATCCTATCTGCCCATTTTTGCTTTGGTTGCCTGGGCTTGTGAGGTGTTATATTACTGAAGAAATTTTTCCCAGACCAATGTCCTGGAGATTTTCCCCAATATTTTCTGGTAGTAGTTTCACAGTTTGAGGTCTTAGATTTAATTCTTTAATTACTTTTGATTTGATTTTTGAAGATGGCAAGAGATAGGGGTCTAGTTGTATTGTTCTGCATATAGATATCCAGTTTTCTCAGCACCAGTTATTGATGATTTTCTTTTCCCCAGTGTATATTCTTGGCACCTTTCTCAAAAATGAGTTCACTGTAGGTGTGTGGATTCACTTCTGGGTTTTCTATTCTGTTCCTTTGGTCTATGTGTCTGTTTTTATGCTAATACCATGCTGTTTTGTTTACTATAGCTCTGTAGTATAATTTGAAGTCAGGTAATGTGATTCCTCCAGTTTTGTTCCTTTTGCTTAGGACACTTTTGGCTATTCTGGGCCTTCTGTGATTTCATATAAATTTTAGGATCATTTATCCTATTATGCGAAGAATATCATTAGTATTTTGAAGGGATTGCATCGAATCTGTAGATTGCTTTTGGGTAAAATGGACATTTTAGTAATATTACTTCTTCCAGTTCATGAACATGGAATATGATTGTTTTTTGGTGTTCTCTTCAACTTTTTTCATCAATGTTTGTTTTCATTAGAGAGAGTTTTCATTTCTTTGGTTAACTGAATTCCTAGGAATTCAGTTTCATGTGTGGCTCTTGTAAATGGGATTACTTTTAAATTTATTTTCAGAATAAGCATTTTCTCTTGACAATGTTTCCCAAGCCCAGCAGTTTGCCCAATAGTAACAATTTATAAACTTAGTTGATGATCACACCACCAAGTGGATCCTAACTCCATTTTATTATTTTATTCTGCTCTATTTACTCTCACTGTGATTCTTTTTTCTTTATGTTCTCTTCCAATTGCATACACTAAAATCCATTCAAAACCTTATTATTCACTTTTCTTACGGTTCCTATTTACTCTAAATTATTTATCACAATAATTACTTTTCCTTATTCTTTTTTTTCCTTTTTCTCCTCATCCTTCTTTTCCCCAGTTACTTCTTTATTTCTTGAGGATATGAATGTAGAACAGAGAAGTGTGCTTAACAAAAAGGTTTAGTGAAAATAAAAAATAAGAGAGGTAGAAAGTAAAATGAAATAAAATAAAAGTAAGAAATGAAAGCAGTAGAGACAGTGTGTTGCTTTTGGTCTAAAAGTAGAGAAAAGTGCACTTGAAAATTGAGGCAAACTAAATGAAAAGGGTCATGGTAGCCAGCTATTTGTAAAGCTTTAAAGCTATCCTTTTAGATTTGAGGACTCCTTTCTGAAAGCAAGAAGTGTGGAGGGGAATTCCTTAAGTGGTTTAAAGGGCTTAAAGTCATCCTGCTTCCTCTCCACACTTTGGAGAACACTTTTAATTAAAAGGTTTCCAAAGAGGAATGTGGAAGAAACAGAGAAAGAGAAAACTGGCATTGACACTAGAATAGAACTTGATAATGAGGTAAATGAAAAGATGACAAGCACTGAGAATAATATTATTGCTTAGATGTTACCTGGGCCTCTGTGTGAACCAAATTGTCACTTAAAGGCATAAATGAGGTCATGGTTTTGAAAAGTCTGTGGCTAAAGGTAAGATTTAGGTAGTTGTGCTTGAGTATTCAGTAATTTAGTTATTCAGTAATATTATGAGATTCATTTTTTTAATGATACTATAAAAAGTCACCAGCTAAATTTAGACTTGGTTACTGAAAATAATGATTTTGAAACATGGTCATCAGAAACTCAAGGGGTTCGGCAATTCTGACCCATCTGAAAACCTTTGCAGGAGAAAGTAAAATTTAGTGAACTTGAGTTTTCTTTTCTGTGTATGAGTCACACTAGTCTTGCATAAACTGTGAATCCTAGGTGCAATCTCACAACTGTGAAATAGGGAGGATACGGATGCTTCTTCCTTTAGGAGATAATGAGCAGAAGCAAATATATTTATCTATGAAATGGAATTTTGATAAATAGTAAAGCTGTTTAATGCTAGGGATTCTTGAATATCTAACACATGCATTCATTTTAGGTAGACTTTTTTCACAATCCGTTTTCTTATTGATTATGTTTATTACATTATTGCCAGGAAATATGGCCCATATGACCATCAATTTTGAATATATTGATATTTTCTCTTCTTTCTTTCTTTTTTTTTTTCTTTAACTTTTAGGTTAAAAGGGCACATGTGCAGGTTTGTTATACAGGTAAATTGCCATGTCTTAAGGGTTTGGTGTAAAGATTGTTCCACAAGCCAAGTAATTAGTATAGTATCCGATAGGTAGTTTTTTGATCCACACACTTCTCCCTCCCTCCATATTCAAGTAGGCTCCAGTGTCTGTTATTCCCTTCTTTGTGTCCATACATACTCAGTGTTCATAAAACGTCAAAATAGACTAATGATGCATTTCTCAGAATGTGTGCCCACATGACTTAGACACATGGCTGTATGTACATGTATGTAACTACTTCCCTGATCAGTTGTAGGATATTTCCAGTACTCCTAAGGGCTCCTATGTAGCCCTTTCTATTAATATTAAGAGTGGTTTATTATGCACCAATCAACAGTGAATACATGTCTCTCTCTCTCTGTGTTTATTTAACCCAAGAATGAGTACAGTTTTCTTCTTTAATATTTCAAAGCATAATATATTAATCAACATAGGGTAAGTCCATGCTATGTTAATAAATTATCCAAAAATCTTAGCAGCATAATCTGGAAACATTTATTCCTTCTCATGCTACATGTTCTGTTCATCTTGGCCACTCAGAAAATAGGCTTATGGAGAATTTATTTTGACATGAGCTTCCATGTTTTAGGGCTTTATTAGGGACTACCTCACTCACAGTACCAACTTCTGGGTTAGTCAGATTAGGCAAGGTTAAACTAAAAAGATGATATGAAATCATCCGAATGTTAATGGCTCAACATAATGAATGTATTGTTGTTCACATTGCATATCCATCTCAAGTCAGCAGGTGTGTCCTGGTTATTGTAACTATTTAGGGAATCGGGATGGTACAGGATCCATCTTGATACTTTTTTCTATAATTACCAAAGCAAGGAAAGAAGATGTAGCAAGTCACAAACCAACTCAAAGTTTCTGCCAGAAAGTGACACTTATTACTTCTGTTCATTAAGAAAAGCAAGTCATGAGGCCATATCTAAGAGGATAGGGAAGGGCAATCCTCACACCTGGTTGCAGAGTAGTTACATTTGTGAACAACTCAATTGCTTATCACATGTTGCAAAGGCCATTTCCTGAAATTTAATGAATGTTTATGAATAACACAAGTGCAGAACTGAGAGTGACTATTTTAATATATTAAATAGTTACTTTTAGTAGTCATGGACCCCAAGCCCAAACTTAGGAGCCTTAACTTTGAAAAGGATCTCATGTGTTAGATTATTTCTACTTCCGATGAGCTATTTCCGCACCCACATTTTTTGGGGGTGGGGGAACAGAGTCTCACTTTGTCACCCAGGCTGGAGTACAGTCATGCAATCTTGGCTCACTGAAACCTCTGCCTTCTGGGTTCAAGCTATTCTCCTGCCTCAGTCTCCCAAGTAGCTGGGACTACAGGCATGTGTCACCATGCCTGGCTAATTTTTGTAATTTTAGTAGAAATAGGGCTTCACCATGTTGGCCGGGTTGGTCTTGAACTCCTGACCTCAAATGATCCACCCACCTCGGCCTCCCAAAGTGCCAGATTACAGACGTGAGCCACTGCGCCTGGCCCTTCTACACCTTTCCACAACCTTCCACCCCTCAGAATCAGGGGACAGCATCTTTTGTTTTCCAGAATTTAACGATTCTCTTCTTTTTTTCCCCCAGGAATAACAATTCATTTTTACCCAACCTTATTAACACTGCCATTGCCCATTTCTTTTAAGATAAATATAATATCCCCTGCACCTGCTCCATATGTCATCTGATCTTCATAACCCAGGCACATACAATATTCAACAGACTGGATCCTAATAGGTTGCTCATCTGAATGAGAAAGCACAGATTTCTTCTCCTGTTACTCTCTTCTGCAGCCTATTCTTTTCCTGAATGAAGTTTTGGATAAGAATAAGAAAAATGGTTTAGGGTATAATTTGCCTCAAACGTGTAGCTTCCCCTACCCACTGGAGTTCCCAAGAGGCCAGGAAACCAGCTCTCTCGCTAACACATGGCCCCTCCCCCCCAAAAAAAAACTTTTCAGGGGAGATTTATCTCAAAGAACCTCAACCTTTGAATGTTTGCCCTAGGCTTCTTCACTCATGAGACTGCGGCTCCTAACTAATACAGTGGTTAAACCAAGTTCTGTTCTTGCCTTTAGCTTGCGGCAGGGGTGTCATTGTATGTACTCTTCAGGCTATTCCAGGGTGCTCATTTTAGCTGTTTTGCTTTGGGGATAATGCAGAATGGGACTTAGGTAGGATAAGACATCAGCAACACATGTTCAGGTGTCATCTACTCAAAATACCCACTCACAGAAATCTTTGCTTTCCTCATCTGAAGGGTAAAGCATGGAATTTCTTTTGATGGAAGAACACATTTTTGTACATTCCTTGGCTTCATTTATAGCCTATATATTATTTTTTACTTGTGGCTAAGTCATGTCTTTCTGCCAAATTCTTTCCCTTTGGGGATAATACAAAAGTCATTATTGTAAGTGAGGTTCTCTTAGTGCTTACTGTGTGCTGGGTTCTGTGTTAAGTACTTTTTGCATATTATATCATTCACTTCTCCTTACAGCTCCATGCTTATTGTTTCCATTTTACAGATTCCAATTCTAAGATTAACAATGAATGAGAGGAGTCTGGTTTTTAATCTAGGTCTTTCTGATTCAGTTCATATGCTCTGTCATGTGTATAGTTTTGTGATTTTTCTTCCTGTCTTCAACTGTGGCTCTTAACTTGCTATCTTTTTTACTGAACAATAGCATTGAATCATGCTTAGTAGAGTGATCCCTATGAATCCAGCCCTCCTCCAACCCAGGAAAATAAAAGAGAAAAAAGAAAACAAACAAAAGCCAAAAACAGCAAACCAACAAATATTCAATAACCCAATGCTAAATAGCAATTTACACTGTAGTTTTTATCTGTCAGCCATTCTATTGAGGTTGTGACTGTTAGTTACATGGAAGGATGAATCAATTGCCCCTTTTGTTGGTCTCAGTTTCTAGACTGAGCATGTCTTTCTGCTGAATGTGATTCAGGGAGATCCTTAACCAAAGTCATTGACTTCATCTGAGACTCAACTAAAGGAACTCACCAACAGAGAAAAACACAAAGAGGAAAACTGTTCTTAATGAGTGATATATATCAGTTTCCAGTATGATATCCTCCTTAGAGAACTTTAAGGGTAATTTTGATCTTTTGTTGACATCAGAGCTTCATCTTCATGCAAGCTGTGACACTTTTTCATGACATATTGATATAGTTTGGCTATGTCCCCATGCAAATCTCATCTTGAATTCCCACGTGTTGTGGGAGGGACCCAGTGGGAGGTAATTAAATCATGGGGGGCAGGTCTTTCCTGTGCTTTTCTTGTGATAGTGAATAAATCTCATGAGATCTGATGATTATATAAGGGGAGTTTCCCTGCACATGCTCTCTTCTCTTGTCTTTTGCCATGTGAGACATACCTTTCACCTTCCACCATGATTATGAGGCCTCCCCAGTTACGTGAAACTGTAAGTCCAATAAACCTCTTTCTTTTGTAAACTGCCCACTCTCAGATATGTCTTTATCAGCAGCTTGAAAACAGACTGATACACATATTATGTTACATCAGATAGAGAAAGGACCTTAAAAGTCATTTAAAACAACCCCCTCAGAGTATGTGGAAACTCAGCCATAAACAAGTCAAACAGTATATCCAACAAAACTAGACTGAGAATCCCTACACCATTCTGCATGTGGTGGACAGGGATCAGGGCTTGGACTCAATGGCCAAGTTGCAGACCCAGTTCTATGGCTCCTATTTCTGTACCTATGGGAAAGAGATTTTTCCCTCTTCCATTCACAGATGTTGAATAAAATATCCCCTCCTCTTTTTTTTGCTGTCAAGATTAGGTAAAATAATGCATGTACACTTGATTTTTAAACCATTAAGTATTATATAGATGCAAAAATATATGGTCATTTTACCTACACCAGGCTGCTTCTTTTTAACTTTGCCCTTCCTTTTACATTTTCTTTGCCTTTAAATTATTAATCTCTCCATCTGGAGTGAACCAATAATTTTGCAGATCTTTCTCCACACTTTCCCATACTCAGAAGGTATAATAAGAATAAGTCTAAGGAGTCCAAAAAGGATTAGACCATGTAGTCAAGAGCTACTTGAGCCTCTGTGGGAGAGGGAACTCTCAATTTTTATTCATCACCCCATTCTTCTTCATCTTTCCAATAAACTAATCATTTTTATAACAGTGGAGTTCAGGCTTGCAACAAGAGTTCAGAACAACAGGGTTAATCAGTTACTTGTGTGTATGTGAGCGCATCCAGTGTCACATGTGGGAGTGATAATTGAGTATCTCCCAGTTCAGAAGTTATTATGCTCTCTAGGTGTGTTGGTGGTGACACCTACACATAATGAGTAAGATTAGTAGTATCCCATACAAGTTGGAAATATAGACTTTTGACTCAGAACATCTTGGGTGGAGTGAAGGCTCTGAGAATGATCAGTTTTGTGATCATTGGCAAATTATTTATTCTCTCCCAGGCAACGTTTCCTCGTTTTGAAAATGGACATACTATTGTAACTAACCTTGTTTGGTTGCTGTGAGAATGATGTAATTATGGATGCATGTATAGAGATATCATAGTGGTATTAAAATACATCTACAGATTCTTTAACACAGTTCCCATGAAGACATGGAGTGGACATCTCTTCCCTTCACACTTTGCCCTGACCTTGTGACTGCCTTGGTGAACAGAATGTGTCA
Source organism: Macaca thibetana thibetana (assembly GCF_024542745.1). Lineage (NCBI taxonomy): Eukaryota > Metazoa > Chordata > Mammalia > Primates > Cercopithecidae > Macaca > Macaca thibetana. The sequence goes on from NC_065586.1 coordinate 86,078,128, forward strand.
AAGTGACACTGCATGGCATTTGAGTCTAGGATCTAAAAACCCACCCAGCTTATGCCTGTTTCTTGTGGGGAACACACTTTGAGAACCTTCACCTGGCAAGTAGGGGGGGAGTATAGTAACTCAAATTATCTTTTATAGAGATGAGGGAGTGAGGGAGGCGGGGGAAGGGGGAGAAAGAGAGAGAGAGAGAAAGAGAGAGAGAGAGATGTCTGAGTTCCAGTTGGTCCAGTCACCAGCCTTCAACATTTGAGTCTTCTTGTCCAGGTACCATATGAGTAAAGAAACCCTGAAGAAGATCCCAGCCCTAGCCATTGTCTGCCTGCAACTGTATAAGAGATTCCAAGCATGAACTACCTAACTGAGCCCTGTCAACTCTCAGAATCTTGAGAAATAATAATAAAAAATTATTATTGTTTTATCCATCATTTTTGTTTGTAGAGCACCAGACAATCAGAACAGAGCTTAACACCTAAGGTATTATTTTAAGTATTCCATATATTTAACTCATTTGCTCCTCACAACTCTGTTACTTTTTCCATTGCACAGTTTGGATAGTTAATGTACAGAGAAGTTAAATGTATCACCTGGCCTTTTCTCCATGCAACAAATAACTCACAGATCTAGCAATGTAAAATAATAATTCTGTTAATCTGGACCTGGTTTGACTGATCTTGGTTGGCGCCACTTATGTGTCTGCAATTAGCAATTGGCTCACTGCGGGCTGGGGAGTCTGTAATGGCCTCATTCACATTCCTGGTCATTGACTCCTCACCTGGGAAGGGGTGACTGGGCCATGTGATCTTTAATTCCCTTGCAGAGTAATCTGGCCTTGTCCTCATGGTGGTGACAGCATTCCAGGAGAACAAGTGAAGCATTTCAGGGCTTCTGAGGCCTAACCTTGGGGGTGGATCACTGTTGGTTCTGCCATACTTTGTTCATCACATCAGGTCACAAAGCCAGCCCAGATTTAAGGCATGTGGAAATAAAATCTGTCTCTCAATAGCAAATCATATTGCAAAAGGCAGGGTTATAACAAAGGAGATTCTTGGAGTCACTTTGCAACAATAGGCCACGTTAGGTAACTTGCCCATTGTCACACAGGTCACAGGCAGCAGAGCCAGGATCTGAACCCAGGTACCAGGACTCCAGAAGGCATACTCCTAACTACCTCACGACATTGCCTCTAAATACATGAGAGCTATTGTTAGCTCTTGGTGAAATCCACCTCAAAACACAGGCTGGTTCCTATATCAAATCAGGGACCCAAGGTTTTCATAGTATGTCACAGAAGATAGCTTGAATCTTTGCTTAACCACTTACCAGATGTTGTTCTTGGGCAAATTACTCAAATTCTTTGAATCTCATTTTCCTCACATGAAAAATGATAGTTGTTGTAAGAATTATCCTAGACAATAAGGTACAATTATTTCTGCTAGAACACAGCATATGCCTTCCTAAAAATCACCATGCTATGCAAAATCACACAAAAAAACAGAGGCTTATGAGAAAAGTGGGATTAGAGGCAAACACTCAAACATCAGTGACACATGCAAAGAGATGATAGGACTTTAATGAAATGGTGGTGCTGTTTTATGTGTGTTAAATGGTTAGGAAATACATACATAGTACAATAAATACGATCCTTTACTTCAAAAAAGATTCAAAGTTTGCTTGTGCAACTGGGTGTCAATAGATTTGCAGCTTGTGAGTCATTGTGGCATGATAGATGGAGTGCTATCTGAAATTGGCTAAAAAGTTTTAACACTGGGTGTGGACAATGTGACTCATCATATATGTGGTGAACTGAGGCAGCTGGTAGATGTTCAAAGTGTGTTCCTGCATATATTTTGTATATTCTTAAGCAGTTTGCTTCATCTGAGTGTCATTTTCTGTATTCAATTGGTGTTTCTTGAAGAAAAAAACTGTGCATAAGCAAACAAATCCACATTATATTCAAGTTGTTCCCTAATATATCATTTCGTTCTTGAACAAGTTTCTGTTTTCAAAACAAGCATTATAACAAAATTGCCCATCGAGTGGTTAGCATGCATCTAGCTCTTATTTCCACTCAATAAATATTAGCTCATTACTCTTAATAATGAGACCTCATTGACTGTAAAAGAAACACATATTCTATTCAATGGTATTAATGTAGGTGAAGAGAGGATGCATGGGTGTCTGGCAAGGAATCTGCAAAAAGTAAGCTAGTGAGCAAGAATTGTCAGTGTGTTTCCAGCACCGGCCAGTAAATTCAAGTGTCCTGCTTTCTTGGCAAGTAAATCTCAATTTGGAAATGGATGTGTCAGGCCTAATGGCACTGGTTTTTAAGGTCATCCAGCTTCCTCCTCCTGCTCCGACTCTGGGCTCACTCCGCAAACTCCTGATTATGATCTACCCTCTCATGTCATTGCAAGGCTGCGTTCTCCTGCTGACATAAACATTTTGGACCACTTGGCAATTACATTTCTTAGAGTAAATTGCAAAATTGGCACTCTGCTTTGTACATTGGTCTCCTGTAAATTCCCAGGGATTAATCAACTACAAGCACACTGACACTTTCTATTTTCTGGATCTGCAAAGCTAGGGAGCAGATGCTGGAATGCCATGACCGGCAAAATGACTGTGCCCCACCAGGCCTGCCAGCTGCCTCCCCAGATGACACATTTACCCACTCTCGAACTGCAAGTGCTGGCACATAACTGCCTCAGATCTGGACACATGTATGTGTGGGATGTAAGATAGGCTTTTTCTAAGGTCCCTTCTCTTACAAAATTAGAATCAATTTCTTCCTTCACTAGTAATTTGTTTCAATAGCTAGGGTCTGAACTTCAAGCATAGCATCTTTACTTATAACTACTTAGATTTTGGGTAGCTGACTTGAGTTTGAATGAATTTGCACCTGCAAATACTGATTTTTCTCTTTCTTTGGTAGGTAAATTATCTTAAAAGTAAAAGATTGACATTCAGCTGTCTACTCTATTCCCTATTCAACTTGAACCAAGCTTGAACTAACAAAAGCACATATGATTAATGTCATCAAAGAAAGAACTAAAATATAAATAGACCCTTTTCTTATTTTGTTTCATTGCAATAGTGTCAGACATCTAACTCCGTGACTAGTTCTGAAAGTCACCACTTTTGAAGATGCTAGGTTTGCAATTTTTTTTCTTACCAATTGAGTGAATTTGTAGGTTTTACCTATGGATGAATGTATAGTAGTATAAATAAATGGGGATATTTGCAAATGTTTATTGTAGTCTGAAGGCAAAAATAATTATCCTTTTCAGGAAGTTGGAACCATAACCATCACCTGAAATGTTCAAAACCTGTAAAGCTCAGTATTATCAATATCTGTCATCGCATAAGAATGCCTTATGAGAGTGTTTACGCTAATTCAATTATATTTTGCATATTTCTAGAATGAAACACCATCTTTTATGATATAATGTCCTAAGGATATAGTAATTGTATGATCTTTGACCTCTAAGAGTCTGAAGTCTGGCTGAAGCAATATTCAAATGAATTAGTCATTCAGTCACTAATTCATTTATTTAACAAACTCATGTAGAGAACTTAAGGGCTAGGAATTGTTTTAGACATTGAGAATGCAACCATAAACTTGAGAGACAAGGTGTCTGTTTCGGTGAGAGTAAGTATACAAATAGACAAGATAATTTTAGAAGGCCAAGAGAGCAATGAAGAAAATAAAGCAGGGTGAATTAACACAGAATGAGTAGGGAGGATGGTACTTTAGCTGGGATTATTAGGGATGGCTTCTTTGAGTAGGAGACAACTATGCTGAGATCTGAATATCAGCACATGGCCAGCTGTGAGGATCTGAAAGATGTAGTCAAGGGCTTCAAGACTGTGATAAGTGACCAGGAGCACTGACTCACGCCTATAATCAGAGCACTTTGGAAGGCAGAGTGAATGAGACTCGGTTTCAAAAAAAAGAAAAGAAAAGAAAAACAAGACAATGATAAGTGACATAATTTGGATAATGTCCCTGTCCGAATTTCAGGTTGAAACGTCATCTCCAATGATCGAGGTGGGGACTGGTGGGAGCTGATTCAATCATGGGAGCAGACTTCTCAGGAATGATTTAGTACCATTTAGTACATTTAGTACCATTTAGAACATTTAGTACTGTTCTTGTGACAGTGAGTGAGTTCCCATGAGATCTGGTTACTATAGCTCAAAAGCAGACATAGACAATGCATACACAAATGAATGTGGCTTTGTTCAAATATCCATCACATTTGGCCTGCTGGCCATGGTTGGGCAACCTCTAGTCTAGATATAACCATTTTCAGCACTTCCAGGTTTCTTCTTTTTCTCCCTTGTTTCTTATTCCCTATCTCTTCATTCCCATTCTTTTGGTTTTGTTAGTCTTAATCTTTGAAACCCAGATGTTTTTGTTACATTACTTAAATCATTTGTAGTCTCATCAACTATGATATTTCAAAAAAATCAATCTGCTCGAAGATTTGGTTGGATGGCCTATGATAGTGACTTGCCCAATACCACACCACCTTCTTGGTGAAAAGTGCACAGCAGTATTCATTTCTCACTTACTGCTCTATCTTCTGAATTAATTTTCTGGCACTGAAAAACTGATTGATTACAAAGATAAGGAGTCATATATTATTAGTTATGGTCTTCAACTGCTATGTAAAATCAAAGAGCAAGTTCTATTAACTCTTCCTCATGAAGTTTTCTATCCATCTATAGAGAATAATCTTGGATGATCTACATAAGAATGGATCCAACCAGAAAAGAAAATAATGTAAATGTTTAAAATTTAACAGAGTGAATTGGTATCACCAGTGATTAAGCTATGCAGTTACATAGGGATCAGTAAGACCACTTAAAGATTAGCAACAGCAAGAAGCTTCTACCAACCATACACAACGTTGGGCTGGGGATAGAGGGGGGAGCTGGGGTACTGTAGCCCAGGGATTGGAGCCACCAGTCAGAAAGCAGAACTCACTGAAGGCCTACTTGTCGGGAGCGAGAGCTCTGGAACGAACAAAGCTATTTCTAACAATGCCAAAGACACAAAGCTGAGGAAAAAGAATGAGTTATTTCTTTCTTTTACCTTCCAATCACCTGCCAAGCCTTCTGCCAGTCAAACAGCCCGAAGCCAATGACACAAGAGCCTGTAAAACAAAGTGAGAGAGGAGGAGGGAGGAAGGGCAAGGTGTGGGTCTGAAGGGAACAGACCCAGGATCTGTTCATCCACTCTGCCTTTTGCCACCATGCTGGATCAGGTACTCACTGCCTTACACATGATTGACTTGGCATCTTCTTACGTTACCCAATTTCCAAAATTAATTGGTTCTTCAAGTTGCGTTGTTCTACATGATTGGACAAACTCACAGCTAACTTTTATGTTTGAACACAAGCCCTACTTCTTTGTTGAAATGTTTATGATCCCTCCAAAAAACCATGGTAAACTCTAGCTTTTTTGAAACCCTGTTTGAGGCATCATTTTTTTTATTCCCATAGGTTTTTGGTGAGCAGGTGGTGTTTGGTTACATAAATAAGTTCTTTAGTGGTAATTTCTGGTATTTTGGTGCATCCATCACCTGAGAAGTGTACACTGTACCCAGTTTGTAGTATTTTATCCCCCACTCCCCTCCCATCCTTCCCTCTACAACCCCCGAGTCCTCAAAGTCCATTGTATCCTTCTTATGTCTTTGCATCCTCATAGCTTAGTTCCCACTTATGAGTGAGAATATATGATGTTTGGTTTTCCATTCCTGAGTTACTTCACTTAGAATAATAGTGTCCAACCCCATCCAGGTTGCTGCAAATGCTGTTATTTCATTCCTTTTTATGGTTTAGTAGTATTCCATGACATATAGATAGATAGATAGATAGATAGATAGATAGATAGATAGATATAGATATAGATATATCAATCATAGTTTTTTAAAATCCACTTGTTGATTGATGGACATTTGGGCTGGTTCTGTATTTTTGCAATTGCAAATTGTGCTACTGTAAACATATGAGTGCAAGTATCTATTTTTGTCTGCAGCATACCACCCTGAAAGCACCCAATCTTTTCTGAGGCATCATTTCTAATAAGTCCTAGACACCTAATCACATATTTCCTTATATTGGTTCTAAACATTTATTCTAAATAGCATGTAGGTTTTTTAAAGGCAGGAACCACATCTTATATTTCTTCGTGTTGCCTATAAGGTTTATCACATGCAAGTCAGTGCCAAACAAACACTTACGGACTGATTAGGTATTAAAATAAGAGAATCTTAAAAGCAAGAAGAAAACTTCACTTGCCTAATTCATATTCTCTTAAATAGTCACATGGAGATTCTTAAAAACATCAGAATGAGAAATTGGCTAAAATAGAGAAAGCTTTGCAGAGAGGTCAGAATGTGGAAGGGTCTTGAAATTCTTTACTAGAAGGAAAACTGAGCAGAAAACACACACAGGCACACACACATACACAGACAGAGGCACCCATCAGTGTGGGCCAAATGAATATCAGGGCCTAGAAGTTGAAAGTGCTCTGGTTACAGGTACAGGGTGAAATGTACTTACTACACACAGAACAACAAAAATCTGCTGCAGTTGCTCTTACAAATGCAAGTATTTTCAAACATGCTTAGGAAGAAAGTTACTGGGGAAGTCTCTTGTGATCTCTTTGAGGGACCCACTACCACCATGAGTTGTCTTCCTTTCCTTGGAAGGAAGCCTGTCTCAGAGTTTGCTTCTCCAGGCCCTCACTGTCCCTTTGTGATGCGAGCTATCTGGAGGAAAAGAGTTTGGGTTTTGCCCAACTGAACACCAAGAACAGACTGTGTCAGAACCAGAGGTGATCCAAAACTTCTTCATCATTCATAGCCCATTGCACAACCTCAGCTGAACTCATTCTGTACTGCCTGGGATTATCCTCCTTCGGTGACTCAGCTTCTTTGCCAATCAGCAGCTTCAGCTTTCACACTACGCAACTTTGTGCAAACATTTTCCTGACACATCCTGGATAAGTAACAGGGCGATGTAACATGTGCTACACAGGCATTCCATTCCCTGGAGTCCATCAACAGCCCTTCCACAGTCTGCATGGATGCCCCTTGTAGTTATGCCAGAAACAAATTCTTGTTGGTTTTTTACAGTGCCTGATGTTCTTCAAAACCACATCCAGCCCTCCAGTCCTTGGGGGTACTTGCAGGTCATGGACAGGAAAGAGCTGTGGGATAAAATAAAGAACTGTTTCACCAAGATCTCAATGGTTTTGCAAGACGAACTTCCTCTGAAAGAGGTACTCCTGAGACACAAAGTCATGATTCTCCTTACCAGACACAGAGAATGAGAGTGTAGTGATATGCAAGATGGTTCTGTAGTAGTTTGGTGTATAAGCGTGACATCATTGGCTCTTCAACCCACTGACCTGAGGATGTCTAGAGGGAAAGTGGCCTTATCTAGGACCCATAGTTCCTGGGACCTAAGAAACATGTGGATTATAGGTGCAAGTACTTTGGAGGATTCTCAGAAATATTTGGGAAGGTCATCTTTCCTCTCTGGGTTAGAGTATTTCTGACTAAAGAGCAACGGAGAGTCCTCAGAACAGTTTTTTAAATTGATATGATGACTGTTGCACTCTCAAGAGGCTGGTGATGCCTAGAGCACTTGGGTTCCTTGAAAAATTGTCTCCTGACAGCAAGAAAAGACTCAAGAATGGAATGTCTTTGGTGAAACTGAGCTTTTGAGTGATTCAAGGCCAGGCACACCTAGTAAGCTGGAATTACTGAGGAGATTTGGGTATTGTTTTCCAGGCAGATCACATGACTCTTGAAGTCCCTCTTCATCCTGAAATTTGAAGGTAAGAGAATTTGCATAGAACATTCTTATTGGACAGATCTAAAATATTCTGTTATCTGTCTCTGACTTCTTTTCTGTGTTGTTATGAGGCTACATGTCTTTATTGCTTCAGCCATAAGTACTTATTTTCTTAGTCAAGAATATTGGGGGACACAAGGACAAAGTGGCAATAGAAAAGTACGAGAGGCAACTTTGGAAAAAACAACTTTTGTAGGCTTACAGATCTTAAGGGAATTTAGGCGCACAGTTGCTTGTAGGATCCTGGATGGTTGCCTACAATCTGTGCAGTAGAGTGTGAGGAATTTCAAGTGCAAAGTTAACGCTCTCCATCCTACTCGCATGTCCGTATGGCCACAAGAGATCCATACAACCGACAAGATATTTTTATACATTTTCTCGTGGGAAAGTACATTGATCATTTGAGGGCTTATTGAAGAGAATTGTCAAGCAGTCAATTGACGCTTCTACATTGGCAAGCTGACCTCATTATTAGCTTGGTTTGAATAACTTGACAGCACAGAATGTCAACAGTTCATAATCTGATGGATCACTTTAGACAGGCAGGAAACTAAATTACCCTTCAGACAAGATGATAAGGTTGAAATATGTAAAGAGAAGCAGTTTTCTCCTTAGAAAAGGCTCACTATAACATTTGAATCACAATATAGTACACTCCTAGAGCAGGAAGATTAATGATAGATAATCTACTTGAGTAAAATTAAGCCCCTGAGTAATATGAAAGAATAGGGGCAATTTTACAGATGTAGTAACTCAAAATTCTCCTGCCATGCACTATCAGTATGGGCACAGTTGCAGCTTTGGAACTGATAACTTATCTGGTGCCTGGGGAAAATGACATTTCACAAAAGCAAACATATAATCCAAACCAACAACCAATTCAAGATTAATGTGCCATTTGTGAGCTTTATTTTATTTAACCTTGTCCTTGTAAGTCAATGGGTCAAGACAGAAGTTCATTTCTGGGGTCGTCATTTCCTTTAGTTTATTTAAATTGCTTTGTTTTGAAAAATTTCAATTGCTGTTTTATTTTTTGTGTGTGCAAATGCTTTTGTTTGTAATATTAAATTTTATAATGGGTATTTTGTAGGGGGAGACAACCCTTATAAATTTTTATTTTATATTTGTAAAAATATTTTGTTATACTTCTTGTGTAAGTCTTAAAAGTTTCAAGTTGTTACTGCATGAAATTTATTCCTCCTTTACAAAGAAATTGGCGGGGGTGGGGGCACTTGATTGTAGTTAACACCATTAGTATAAAAGTTTATTGCCTCTTCCATTTTACTAAACCCACTTTTACACTTTTGTTTTTATACATATTTTAAAATCCCATTGTTTATAGTCAATATAGAAACGCAAAATTTCCTGAAGGCTTATCAATTTTTGGTAACAAAATAAAATAGAGTTTAAGAAGGAAGAGATATATAGAGAAAAATACTGCAATGTTCTCCAAACAGTTGTGGAATTGGGGAGTGCAAAGTTTGAGTGTCTATTTTCTAGATAATCACCTTAATTTTTCTATTTAGATTAAATCTTTTTACTTGGGCATGGTAAATTCTTGCAGTCGGTGTGAAGATGTTTTTGGCTTTCAACTTTGGCTTAAAAATATATTTTCAACTGGATATCCATATATGGAAGAATGAAGCTAGACCCCTATCTGTCATCATATACAAAACTCAACTCAAAATAAATTAAAGACCTAATGTAAGACCCCAAACTATAAAACTACTAGAAGAAAACATAGGGATAACACTAAAGGACCTTGGATCAGGCAAAGGTTTTATGACTAATGCCTCAAAAGCACAGACAACTAAAACAAAAATAGACAAATGGGACTATATTAAACTAAAAAGCTTCTGCACAGCAAAGGAAACAATCAACAGAGTGAAGAAATAACATGTTGAATGAAAGAAATTATTTGCAAATTATTTATCTGACAGGGAACTAATATCCAGAATATGCAAGGAACTGAAACAACTCAACAGTAAAAGAAGAAATAATCCCATTAAAAAGTGGGATGTTCATTGCAGCACTATTCATAATAGCAAGAATATGGAATAGACATATTCATGAACAGATGAATGAATACAGAAAATGTGTGTATATATATATGGTGTATACATATATGGTATATATACACACACACACATACACATACACACACATACCATTGAATATATATATAGCATATATAGAGATATATGCACATATGTGTATGCATGACCACAAATACACAAATCTGTGCGTGTATATATATACATGTACGCATATGTGTATGTATGCATACATGTATATATGTATGTTTGTATGTAGGCATACATATGAATATACATATATGTGTGTATGTGTGTATACATGCATATATGCATAGTGATATATGTGTATGTATGCATGCATGCACATATGTGTGCGTACCTATGCATATACACATAAACAAATGGGTGTGTATGTGTATACATACATGCTTATATGTTCATGTACACCTACACACATGTGTGTATATGCATACAAATACACATTTGTGTATGTATAAATATACATATGCACATGTGTATATAAACATATATACATATATGTGTATATAAGCTTATATATATACACACAGTTTATGCATACACACATATGCATACATATGTAAGTTTATATACATATACGCATATGTATATACACACAGATATGCATAAGCATGCAAACATATATACACATGTCTATGTATATATACATATAGAGATGTGTGCTTTATACGTAGGCATATATGCATATATATGCCTGTACACATATATACATACATGTATACTCACATATGTGTATGTATAAGTATACATATATACACATGTGCCTACATATACACCTATGAGTATGTATTTGTAAATATACGTATACATATACATACAAATATACACATATTTGTGTATGCATCTATGCATACAGTATACACATATAAGTGTATGTATATATGTGTATATGTGTATACATATATGTGCATGTATACGTAAGCATATAGTCACATAAATGTATTTATGTTTAAAAATATGCATATGTGTGTATGTATGTATGTACACGCGTGTGTGTATGCCTATATATGTGTATACGTATATATGTATGTGTAAACATTCACACATATATGTTTTTATATATATGTGTATGTATGTGCAAATAGACATGTATGTGTTTAAACATTTACATACATACGTTTATGTGTATGCATGGATACAGATATATATTTACATGTATTGTTGCACATATACATAGTACACAAATATACATTTATGTGTTTGTATATTCACACATATATATGTGTATGGATACAGATACATAAATTTTCATACATGCATTCATATGTACATATATGTCTATGCACATGAGCATGCATATTTGTGTAAACATGTGTGTGCATGCATGCATGCATACATGTATGTATGCAGATACATATATACATGTGTTTATATAAGCATATGTATATATACATACATGTTTGTGTCTGTATACATACATGTATATGTGTATACTTATACATATATACATTTATGCGTATGCATGTATACGTAAACATATATGCATATATGTACGTGCATGTATACATATACTATATACATATATGTGTATGCATGTACACATATTTGTACACATATACTATGCATATATGAACATTTATGTATACACATACTATATACATTTGTGTATTTATACATATACTATATATGTTTATATACACGTATATAGACTATATACATGCATGTGTATATTTGTACACATATATACATACACTATTTACATATTTGTGTATGTGCATACATGTAGTATGTACATTTATGTGTATACATTCATATATATAGGACATTCATGTATATATATACACATATACATAGGCTTTATACTTATATGTGTATGTATGTATACATATGTATATACATAAATGTGTATATATACATATATCATACATGTTGTATTATCTATTTAATATTACCTATTATATATCATTTCATATTATGATAATATGTAAGTAATATTATATAGGCAATATAACATGTATTATATATACTTATATAATATATATAATATGCATATATAGTATATTATATGTTAAGGTAATGTATAATTATAATATTTAACTTATATTTATTAAGATAATATATAATAGATATTATATAATTTATATCTACATACATTATGGTAAGTAACACATTTATGTATCTGCTTACATATATATATGTGGTAGTTTTCTGAATCCAAAGTGTTTCCTTTTAAAGGGGCTGGGATTTGTGGGAAGAGACTTAACCTTGATAATTCGTTGTTTCTTAGTCTCTGCTAGGATTAAACATTTTCTTCCCCTTTAGTTCTGTCTCTTTTGTATTTACAGTTCATCTCCTTACCAGGTTTGGCTTTCAAGTTTTCATCCCTGATCGTCTCCCTCTTCAAAATGTAATCTAGCAAATCTTGCATATTTTTTTGAAGACACAGGCAGCTGTTGGGTGCATGGGTCTTTTTCTTGTAGTTCTTAGTGACTTGCGGTTGAGATGTCCTTGCCCTTCAGTGTTACTGAGTGATCATCTCCTATGTGATATATGCAGCTGGTGAAACTTGTGTTGTATTCCCCTTTTAAAAACCTTTATTTTAAGTTTATGGGTACATGTGCAGGTTACATGGGTAAATTTGTGTCATGTGCGTTTGTTGTACAGATTATTTAATCACCCAGGTATTAAGCCTAGTATGTCTTTGTTATTTTTCTTGATCCTCTCTCTCTGCCCACCCTCCACCCTCCAATAGGTCCCAGTGTGTATTGTTCACCTCTGTGTCCTGCATTCTCATTATTTAGCTCCCACTTACTTTACTCTGTTGATAGTTTCTTTTTCTGTGCAGAAGCTCTACCAGATGTCCAAAGAAGAGTTGGTAGCATTCCTAGTAAAACTATTCCAAAAAATTGTGGAGGAGGGACTCCTCCCTAATTCAGTCTATGACATTAACATCATCCTGATACGAAAACCTGGCAGAGATACAACAAAAACAGAAAACTTCAAGGCAATATCCTTGATGAACTTTGATGCAAAAATCCACAACAAAATACTGGTCAACAGAATTCAGCAGCACATCAAAAAGCTAGTACACATGATCAAGTAGGCTTTATACCTGGGATACAAGGCTGATTCAACATATGCTAATCAATAAAGATAATTCAACACATAAACAGAGCTAAAGACAAAAACTTGATTATCTCAATAGATGCAGAAAGGCTTTTGATAAAATTCAACATCTCTTTATGTTAAAAACTCTCAATAAACTAGATATTGAAGGAATATATATCAAAATAATAACAGCCATCTATGACAAGCCCACAGCCAACATCAAACTGAAGAGGCAAAAGCTGGAAGCACTTCCCTTGAAAACCAGCACAAGACAAGAATTCTCTCTCTTATCACTCCTATTTAACATTGTATTGGCTTTTTTCTTTTGGTTTGACCAATGGAACAGAACAGAGTCCTCAGAAATAATACCACACATCTACAGCCATCTGATCTTTGACAAACCTGAGAGAAACAAGAAATGGGGGAAGGATTCTCTATTTAATAAATGGTGCTGGGAAAATTGGCTAGCCATAAGTAGAAAGCTGAAACTGGATCCTTTCCTTACTCCTTATGCGAAAATTAATTCAAGATGGATTAGAGACTTAAATGTTAGACCTAATACCATAAAAATCCTAGAGGAAAACCTAGGTAGTACCATTCAGGACATAGGCATGGGCAAAGACTTCATGTCTAAAACACCAAAAGCAATGGCAGCAAAAGCCAAAATTGACAAATGGGATCTAATTAAACTAAAGAGCTTCTGCACAGCAAAAGAAACTACCATCAGAGTGAACAGGCAACCTACAGAATGGGAGAAAATTTTTGCAATCTACTCATCTGACAAAGGGCTAATATCCAGAACCTACAAAGAACTCAAACAAATTTACAAGAAAAAAACAAACAACCCCATCAAAAAGTGGGCAAAGGATATGAACAGACATTTCTCAAAAGAAGACATTCATACAGCCAACAGACACATGAAAAAATGCTCATCATCACTGGCCATCAGAGAAATGCAAATGAAAACCACAATGAGATACCATCTCATACCAGTTAGAATGGCGATCATTAAAAAGTCAGGAAACAACAGGTGCTGGAGAGGATGTGGAGAAATAGGAACACTTTTACACTGTTGGTGGGATTGTAAACTAGTTCAACCATTATGGAAAACAGTATGGCGATTCCTCAAGGATCTAGAACTAGATGTACCATATGACCCAGCCATCCCATTACTGGGTATATACCCAAAGGATTATAAATTATGCTGCTATAAAGACACATGCACACGTATGTTTATTGCGGCACTATTCACAATAGCAAAGACTTGGAATCAACCCAAATGTCCATCAGTGACAGATTGGATTAAGAAAATGTGGCACATATACACCATGGAATACTATGCAGCCATCAAAAAGGATGAGTTTGTGTCCTTTGTAGGGACATGGATGCAGCTGGAAACCATCATTCTTAGCAAACTATCACTAGAACAGAAAACCAAACACCGCATGTTCTCACTCATAGGTGGGAACTGAACAATGAGATCACTTGGACTCGGGAGGGGGAACATCACACACCGGGGCCTATCATGGGGAAGGGGGAGGGGGGAGGGATTGCATTGGGAGTTATACCTGATGTAAATGACGAGTTGATGGGTGCTGACGAGTTGATGGGTGCAGCACACCAACATGGCACAAGTATACATATGTAACAAACCTGCACGTTATGCACATGTACCCTAGAACTTAAAGTATAATAATAATAAATAAATTAAAAAAAAACAAAAAACAAAAAGCATTGTATTGGAAGTCCTGACCAGCACAATCAGGCAAGAGAACGAAGTAAAGGACATCCAAATAAGAAGAGAGAAAGTCAAACTATCCCTGTTTGCAGATGACATGATCCTATATCTAAGAAACCCCGTAATCTCAGCCCAAAATGCTCTTAAGCTGATAAACAACCTCGGCAGTCTCAGGATACAAAATAAATGTGTTAAAATCACTAGCATTCCTATACACCAACAACAGGCAATCCAAGAGCCAAATCAGTAATGAACTCCCATTCACAAGTGCCTCAAAAAGAATAAAATACCTAGGAATACAGATATCTAGGGAGGTGAAAGTTCTCTAAAAGGAGACCACAAAACACTGCTCAAAGGAATCAGAGACAACACAAACAAATGGCAAAACATTCCATGCTCACGGAAAAGAAAAATCAATATTATTAAAAAGGCCATGCCCAAAGCAATTTATAGATTCAATGCTATTCCTATTAAAGTGCCATTGGGATTCTTCACAGTATTGTAAAAAATTATTTTAAAATTCATATGGAACCAAAAGCGAGCCCAAATAGCCAAGGCAATGCTAAGCAAAAAGAATAAAGCTGGAGGCATCACACTACCCAACTTCAAACTATACTACAGGGCTATAGTGGCCAAAACATCATGGTACTGGTACAAGAATAGACACAGAGACCAATGGAACAGAATAGAGAACTCACCAGTATGGCTGTACACTTCCAACTATCTGATCTTCGACAAAGCTGACAAAAGCAATGAGAAAAGGATTCCCTATTCAACAAATGGTCCTGGGATAACTGGATAGCCAATTGAAGAAGATTGAAACTAGACTCCTTCCTTACACCATATACAAAAATTAAGATGGATTGAAGACGTAAATGTAAAGCCCAAAAGTATAAAAACCTCGAAGGCAACCTAGGCAATATCATTAAGGACATAGGCATGGGCAAAGATTTCACGATGAAGATGCCAATAACAATTGGAACAAAAACAAAAATTGACAAATGGGATCTAATTGTGTTGTATTCTCGACACAGGCAGTGTTTTCCTGGAAGCTCAGGCACCTCCCTGATGACAAGACACCAGCCTGGCCCATTGCCCTGAAGTCCTCACTTTGCCCCCTGCAGTCACCCTTTCCTGGGCACGTTTATTGCACCACAACCATCAGCAACCTGGCTGTCCCCTGTGAGGCCACAGGGACATCTGGTGCCTTTCTGCAGTCCTCTCTGTGTTTGAATACCTTCCACCACCATTAAACTCTGTTATGGCATCTGATACTGTCTCCTCTCAGGAAGAGGGATACAGGACCTCTCTGGGTTCATCTTCTTCCTCTACTCAGAGCATATGTAGGTTTCTTTCATCATTTCCTCTCTTTCAAGAGAGGCTATAAAGAAGAAGAGTTAGAGGCGGGATTTTCATCAGGCTTCCCAAGCTATAGAACCAGAAAGCTTTTTATATGTTTTCTGTAAAGTGGGAGCGTCTTCACAGTGTATTGCTGCTTCACACTACAGATTATTACAAACACCTTCTCTTGTGATATGGAAAGATGAATTAGGCCACCTTTGAAAACTATTTTTCTATCTTGAGAACATTTTGTTTTCAGGGCTGGTGTTGCGCAGTCCAAGTTTTACAGGTGAGTAAATTCACTTGTGAGGCAGGAACTCAACATACTCTCTTGAGGCTAGAGGCTGCAATGCCATACTTGTATGCAGCTGGTGAGAAGAAAAAGGAGGCTCAATGGGGTCCTCAGTTCCCACCTGTCTCTGTGTGACCTCCGCCAGAGAAGTTGCCTATCCTCCACATGGGGGCCACCCCAAGCTTCATCCTTGTCACCTATCAAGTCTATTCTTTTATATTTTATCTACCCCCATCAACTTTCATTTCCTCTTCTACCTCTGCATAGGACATTAATCTGGACTAAAAATTAATTTCATGCAACACCATGAGATTTTGCATTGCTAATTTATTCCTCTCTCTATGACATTTGTCCACTTTTAGACGAGGAGAAGAGAATCACCAGGAACCTCTGGCAATGGAGAAAGAAGTTCAGTGAAGCTTGTTCCTATGTCTTCCTTCAGTAATTCACCTACTTTGGGGCAAATAACGCATTGAACTTCTACTATGGTCTCTAAAGTTTGAGCTATCTCTTTGATAGGGGAAGAGAAAAGGGGTCAGGGAATCTTTTAGTTCTAAGATCCATTGCAAAATTATATTATTAAAGGAAGTAAACAAATACTTAACAGGAGAAAAGGAAAGACTGCTAAGGTTTAAGACCTATGTTTTTAAACAATTGTTTAAGAATTCCTCAAAACTTTCCACTTATAGCACAGGATGATTGATGTTCTGTGTGAATATGTGTGTGCCTGTGTGTGTGAGTGTGTGTGTGTGAGTGATAATTGAAACATATTATTTTCTTGGAATCTCATGTTTCAGTTTAAAAATGTATGTAAATTATACACTATAATATAGAATATTTGTTTCTTTTCATAGAAAATAATACCTCACAAGTAAAATTAGCTTTCCATGTTTATGTTTTGGTAGAGCCTGAACGCCAGATTAAGAATCATTGCCTTTCCTTACTGAAGAGGACTGTGGAAGAGGTGGCCAGCTCTCTGCCAAGATTCATGCCCTTCCACACCAAGCAGAGTAATTATTAGGAAGGGACTGATAGCCATTTCTCAGCAATAAGTCTCAGATCTAACCCTTCTACCAGCTTTACGTATGGACATACGACTTGTTTTTGCCAGTGAAATATGAGCAGTAAAGATATTTGCAAAGATATCCACAAGTTTCTAGACCATTGTTGTGAAGAAGCAGGTGCGCCTTTTCCACTTTCCCTTTCCCCTTCTGTAATGTGCTTGGAAACATTGTGCTGAAGATGTAAAATAAGATGAGCCAATGCTCATGAATCACATGAATGGAAGGTGCCCACCCAATGCCAGTCTTGGGTTGTCCCCTGAAGAAGAAGTACACTTATATTGTGTCATCTGTTACAGAAACTTAAGTTACCATAAATAACAAAGGATATGCATAGAATTTAGAATCCACGAGTTGTAAAAATTTCTAGATTAAAATAGGTCCCTGTGTTAATCAATTTGGGAGCTAGCCACCAGCCAGAGAATGAGGGGAAGACAGTGGGGAATCCTTCCTTCTGACCATTTATCCCAAAGTGTATGGGGTGAAGTGAATAGAAACCTTTGCTTAAATGGGGTAGAGTGTGTGACAATCCCTAGAAGAGTATCTGGCATACAAGAAGTTATCATGAATATTTGTTGAATGTTAGTCTATAGTGAATTTGTATAATTTATTTCTCTTGCACATGTATTTTATTGCATTGATTGAGCATTCATTTATTGTGTGTTGGGCGATTTGCCTCTCAGGGCTGGCTAAGAAATGTGAGCTCACCTTCAAGGTAGGGCTAGCCGCTGGAGGTCCAGACAGGAGCTTCCTATGGTTCCCTGGAATTCCACTTCAGATTCTCCAAATGCCAGGACCTTGAGTACAGATGTACTCTCCTGACTTTATTTCTTCCTCTTCTTTACCTGCTTTTTCTTTCAATTTCTTTATGTTTTCCCACTCCTCTTTTCTTCTCTCATTTTCTTCACTCTTCATCCTCCTATTCTTGTTTTTTTTCTTCCCCTTCTTTCTTCCCCTCCCTCCTCCACCCCCTTTATTTTCCTCTTCCCCTTCCCTTCCTTCCAATTACCCCTCATCTTTTATTCCCACTTAGTCCCTCTTCTTTCTTCACCTTTTCTTCCTCAACCTCAACTTGATTTCTGCCCTTTTATGGTTTGAATGTCCCCTAAGGACTGTATGTTGAAAACTTCATCCCCAATGGAAATGTTGAGAAGTGATACTTTTTTTTTTTTTTTTTTTGAGATGGAGTCTTGCTCTTGTTGCCCAGGCTGGAGTGCAATGGCATGATCTCAGCTCACTGCAACCTCCACCTCCTAGGTTCAAGTGATTCTCCTGCTTCAGCCTCCTGAGTAGCTGGGATTACAGACATGCACATCAGGCTAATTTTTGCATTTTTAGTAGAGAACGGGGTTTTGCCATGTTGTCCAGGACTGGTCTCAAACTCTTGACCTTGTGATCCGCCCACCTCGGCCTCCCAAAGTGCTGGGATTACAGGTGTGAGCCACTCCACCAGGCCAAGAGGTAAGACCTTTCAAGTGGTGATTAGGTGATGAGGGCTCTGCCCTCATGAATAAATTAGTGTTATTACCGCAAAAATGGGTTAGTTTTGAGGGAGTGGGTTCTGAAAATAAAGGTAAGTTTGGCTCCCTTACCATCCCTCTCTCTTTGCAGGCTTTCTCACCATGTGATGCCTTCCACCATGTTGTGACACAACCAGAAGGCCCTCACCAGATGTGGACCCTAACTCTTGGACTTCCTAGCCTGTAGAACACTGAGCCAAATAAACCTCTGTTCCAGGACTTTTCCTTAGTTCAACTAAAGATGGGGGTCCTTGCCACAAGGCCATGAAAATTTAGGCCCACAGACAATTTGAGGGGTGAGTAAGGCAGGGTTTTATTGGGTGCAAAGGGGAAAAAGGGGAAACAGGGACCCTCTGCAAAGCCGAGTCCCTACTAGTTTGCTTCCTGTCTCACAGTTTGAATCCCAGTTTCCACCCAAGAAGAGGAGGAGCCAGGCTCCTCCCCACTGCAAAGCGTGCAAACTTCTGTGGCTCCACCACAGTTTGCATTCTTCCCAGTGAGCAGATTGGTAAGAGGCTCTGCCAGGGAGCCCTTCTCACCTGGCTGTCTCACTTCTATTGTTTATAAATTACCCAGTCTGTGGCATTCTGCTATATAATAACAAAAAATGGACCACAACATGCTCTTCCACCTCTGTTTGTGGTTTCAGTTGCTGGAATATGCCAATTCTACATCAAAGACTCAATCTTGATAAACTCTACTGCAGTTTCCTCTACAGAAGGAAGGATCATGTCCTAGTTCAGGCTACTATAACAAAGTAACATAGACTGGGTGGCTTATAAACAACAAAAGTTTGTTCTTCACAGTTCTGTAGGCTGGACGTTTGACAATAGGATGCCAGTGTGGTTGCGTACTGGTGAGGGCACTCTTCCATGTTACAGATGAACATCTCGGTGTATTCTCACATGGTAGAAAGAGGAGAGAGAGCTTTCTGGAGTTCCTTTTCCAAGAGCACTAGTCCCAGTCATGATGGCTCCACCTCCATGACCTAATTACCTCTTCAGTCTCTGCCTTCTAATTCTATCAATTTGGAGTTAAGATTTCAATATCTGAATTTGGTGGGGACAGACAAACATTCAGTCCATCACAGAGCAGTTATGTCTCCACTGGCCATAGTTGCAAGTTTTAACACCTATGAAATACCGATTTGGACCTTTCAAAGAGCTTTTACTTTGATGGGCACATTTCTAGTAAAGATATCCCAAAGACCTACAGGAATATTTAAAACTGGAAAGGACATTGCAGGTCATATAATTTACCCAAGTATTTCCTTGAAAAATGACAAAATTAATGAGCAGAGAGGAAAAGAGGTTTCCTTAAGGCTAGGAAGCTAGCTTGTACAAGAGCTAGAATGACTCCTAACTCTGAGTGCTATTTCTTTAACCCAGTGATTCTCATTTGATTGACCATGTACCACTAGAGGAATGTGGAAATATCTGTGGTAGAACTCATGATCTTCATAATAGAAATTAAATCAACTTCATTCTTGACAAGATCCCTGCAATAAAGAAAATCTACAAAGAATGGCATATGAAAGAGGATCCTATAAGCATTTAAATATCTTCTTCAAACAAAAGTGTTTATGTTTCTCTCAAGGAGAAACTAAGCTCTTTGATAATGAGTGGACAAGAGATTTTGAGAACCATTTTACTTCACTCATTAGACTATCCTTTGTCCACAGTTCACTTTTATAGGAAAGTGATTTCCTCTTCAGCAGTTTGTTACCACCTCCTTTTCATAGCTGGAGTCTTCTAGTTACTATGATATTGGACAATTTTACATCAAACCTTTAGAAATCTATCCAAATTTTTATCTGAATTTGTAGCTTCCTAATGTTTGTAGACTGTACTGTGAAATGTAATCTGGTCTGTGCTTACACTCCAGTCATCTGTCTAGCATGCATGTGTTTTGGCTCAGTGCATATTCTACTGGTAGGAGATCCTGATAGTGAAGCAAACCTGATATAGATGCTCTGACTAGCTCTAAAACATAATTACACCTTCAGATGAGGCTGATAGTCCTCCCACATATAAGTGGGCAGGCAGTATAGACTTTGCACAGATGTTAGTCTGTATATTCTTTTTGATTACCTGTTTTAGGACTTACTAGCTGTGTTAACCTGGGAAGGTTGCTGGACCTACCTGATCTTCAATTTTCTTGTCCTTAAATTAGAGATAATAATAGTACCTATTTAGGATAGGTGTGTGCGTATGCATGTGCATACGTGTGTGTGTATTAGGAACACTGAGAAAATACCGTGAAATATGCAATTAGTGTATGGCAAAGTCTGTTCTCAAAAACGATTAGTTGTTACTAATTGCTGTAGTAAACAGTGACATTATCCTCTTCATCCTCTCCTCCTAAGTTTAAGAAGGTCATGTAAGGTCACATATGTGAAAGCACCTAGTTTAGCTTGCTGTTCATTACATATCTAAAGAAGTTAAAATGATGTATATTCAAGACTTGATTCTGGATGACCACTTCATTTTCCGTACCAGTACTGCAAAGTCCATTCAATAAAGCTGGCTAAGCAAGGAAAATCAGCTACATCAATGTGTATAATTGCTGAGTTCAAAGTACTTATTAACCTGCTGAAGCTTCACATGTTTTTCTGATTTAATCTTTAAAGAAATTCTCTGGTCTGTTTGAATTCTGAAGACTAGGCGCATTCTCCAAATAATGCCATCCTCACTACAACAAACAAAACCACATGGAAGGACAATAACCAGATTTCACTCACCACTGACATATTGGTCATTTCTCCTCAATTCCCAATAAAATGGCATATGCAATTGCTCTTCTAAGAGGCCACAGATTTCTGTAGTGCTTCCTGAAGATTTGAAACTGTAGTTTTCACCAAATCAGGCCCTTCTACCTCCACACTATCCATCCTGACTCTGGACAACATCACAATCCCCTTACATCATTGCTCAGTTCCCTGCCTCCTTAAGAGATTTGGAAAAGATTAACATGGCTAAAGGCCAAGGTGATGAGGACTAGATGGGAAGATCTTAGTCACAGAAGACTACCTTTTGCCCATAAAGATATTTGGCAATTTGCCTGAACAGTGGAGAAAAATGATCAAATCAGACTCTCCATCAATTGTGTGCTATGTGCAACATTGAGGTAAGTCAGGAAAATAATGACCAATCCTCAAATGCTTGTTTTATATAATTTGTTCTGTGTCTCATCACTGAAGGCAAGACCACTTAGCCATTGTAAGTTGGCCTTGTGATAGTTTTTTTGAGATGTATGGTTTTTATCTTTTCAACAGGGAACATTATTTCTTACTGCTTGTATAACAATTTCAATGCAATTTTATGCTCATAAACCTTTGCTTTTTATGTTGTCAACAACTGAAGGTAAATAAAAACAATATTTAAATAATGCATGCTAATAACATTCATAAAGGGAAGAGTGTTTACAATAAAATTGAAAAATCAATGCCATCAAGCTCTACGTATTCTAAAAACCCATACTCATAATACATTATTATTTCAAGGATGGTGACATTTGAAAGCTGTTAGGATGTCTTAAGCCCTTCCAAATTATACGACTTGAGAATATTAAATAATTATTTCTTTTGATTTTTCTCCCCAGCTATTCCAGGAAAAATGGGAAAGATAATCATGCAAATGAGGCTTGGCAACTTGCTAAAGGATCATAAATCACTGAGGATTGTCCAAAAACCCATATTTTATGTTAGATGCATCTCCTTAAAAAGTGGAAAATGGATCTTTTATATTTCCCGAAGAAAAGTTCAGAGTATATTTTAGCTATCAGAGCTCCAAATTTATAACACAAGCTAAGTCCAGAATTAGGGAAGAGCGTTTTTTTTTTTTTTTTTTTTTTTTTTTTTCCATTCCTCAGAACAAAGGTGAGAGATAGTTTCAGGGCATCAGTGACTGCACTGTACAAATAATTTTTAAAGACCGGGTCTATAAAGGTAATGAGTTAGAGAAAATTAAAGAAAAATTCAGCACTTTCATTTTTCTGAGTCCTCATTTTCTGAGATCAAATTGTTCAAATTTTCCTTATACTTTGCATAGGCAGATAGCTGCCATTTTGTTGGGGCAAAATAAACCTTGGGATTTCTTTAGTTTATTTCTTAACTTATAGTTCTACATGAGTTGAATGATAAGAACCATTTATATAATCCAGCCCCATGTGGAGGTCAAAGCTGCTGGACTGCGATTGTAGAATCTTGTCTTCTATTGAAATCTGCTAAACACAGTGAGAAAACAAGGGAACAAGAGCTGAGTAACTCATGAAAAAGACATACAAATTCTGAGAAATAAATATGAATCTAGCACACCAGCTGGTGGGAAGTGAAAAAAAAAAAACCCTAAAAATGATACTGTCAATTTTAAATAGTAGAAGCCAAGACATGCCAGTAAATATTCACATTCAACTAACATTTATTGAGTGCCTGCTGCACAACAGGGGCCCATGCTAAGTATTTCACATACATCAGCTCCTTTCTTGTTCACAATGGTCCTGCAAACAAAGAAAAGAGATGAAGTTTTTACAGACAAAAACTGATATGTCTAGAAGTTAAATCAAAGACTTCAAGGCTTCACAGCTGGCAAGTCTAACTGGGTTTCAAATTGGAGTTTTCTAACTCTGCCCCAGGTAGTGTTCTCCCAGAAGTAGATCCTGGTCCAAGGACCTGAGTGCAAGTGATTAAGATGGAAATGCTCTCAGGCGAAACCAGTAAAGGAGTAGGGAAGCAGGCTAGGGACGGACAGGAAACCAGGCAAGGGCACATTTTGCAATGAAGCCTCAGATTTAGATTTTGCTCTGGGGCAAAGAAGCT
Organism: Macaca thibetana thibetana; assembly: GCF_024542745.1. Lineage (NCBI taxonomy): Eukaryota > Metazoa > Chordata > Mammalia > Primates > Cercopithecidae > Macaca > Macaca thibetana. The sequence goes on from NC_065586.1 coordinate 86,101,888, forward strand.
AACATTCTGTGCTCTCTCATAAGTCAGTCTGTGACTGGTCCAGGCACTTTCCTCCCTCCAGAGTAATCTTCTGATGTAGGAGCATTTAGTAGCAAAGCAAGCAGAAGACGGATGCACAGAGAAGGTTAGGGAAATCATCAGTGTCCACTAAAGAGAAACTCTAAGACTCTCACTTGCTACTATGCTTTGTGGGCCTATTTGTTATAACTTTAGAATGAAAATTTCCCCCAAATAATGGAGATGAAATTGCAAGACAAATACAAGAGAGAGACAGGTATTTCAGAGGGCATCTTTGAAGATTGCAGGCAATTTCTTTAGTTTCAGCAGAAAGAACCATCTGTATAAGATCTGTAACTTCATAGCATTTGTGTAACATGAAATGTTTTCCCTTGAGGTTTCCCAGGATTAAAGGGAAAAGGAGAGCATTCTTGTTTGTTTTGTTTGTTTCCCTCTCCTAATTTCACATTTTTGTGAAAGCCTGCACTTGGATGTACCAAGAACAAGTTGTTGATGTAATAAGTCAAGCCGGATTAATTCACCACTTCTTAATAAAAATAAATTATTAGTACTCACATCCTGCTAAATTTTAAGAAATATTCCTCCTATCTTTGTTTTCTCACACTGCTATAAAAATACTACCCGAGACTGAGTAATATATAAACAAAAGATGTTTAATTGACTCACAGTTACATACCTCAGGAGACCTCAGGAAACTTAACAATCATGGCAGAAGGTGAAGAGGAAGCAAAGTATGTCTTACATGGCGGCAGGAGAGAGTGAGTGAAAGAGTGAGTGAAATAGTGAGGAAGTGCCACACTTAAAACCATCAGCTCTCATGAGAACTCCCTCACTATCACGAGAACAGCATGGGGAAAACTGCCCCTATGAATCAATCACCTCCTGCCAGGTGCCTCTCTCCATATGTGGGGATTAAAATTCCAGATGAGATTTGGGTGGGGACACAGAGTCAAATCATATCAACTTCTCTTCATATCTTGATTTCCACTGTGTATGGTCAAATAATTAGTCAAAATAATGATGTTTATTTGAATGAGCTGTGCCAGTATTCTTCTGTGCTGACCATCACTTTACCAATTACTCGTGGGAGCATACGTACTCCAAATCACCTCTTTGCATTGGGAACTATAACTTTGACTGCAGTCACTTGTGGATCTTCCACTGACAACCAGAATAATAGGGTTTGCAGAGCTCATGCCTCTGAGGGTATGAGCTATATGCAGTATTTCATATAGTTAATCTAGCAAATTACATGCACTGTATAATGTGGTTCTAATGTTAACTTTCCATCTCTCTTCCCCAAGGATTGGCAGAAATACCTCTGACCCTCTCTCATGTGTCCTCATCTTTCCATGTCATTTATGGCCTTCATTATTCATTGGTCCCTGTCCCACCCAACTCATTCTATTTCTCATGTTTCTTTGTGTCAAGAGGGATATTTCATTTTGATTAGGTTTATTCTATAGAGAATTCTCACCTTCTGTGGTTGTTCAAAGTACATGCTTTCAGTAGAGAGCTTCACTGGCTTTCCTAAATTCAACTTTTATAGTATTCTTTGGTTTAAGAACATGAGGAATATTGGTCCTCTTTCAACACATGCTCTATAGTAAGCAAGCCATAACCACCAGTTACATCAGCAATAGCCTTCCTCTCCTGCTCTGCACATTCTCTGACTTCTGCTCTCTGAGTGATATTATCAATGTGTGGTATGTGTGTACTAGGGGGTCTAGAATTCCTGCATTTTTGTGAGGGATATAACAAATTCTAGATTTACTAGCACCTGAAACCCTTGCAAATGCTTTTATTGACACTCGACGTGGGTTTCACAGAGGTGTTCTGTACATAGGGAGGGCCCAGGTTAAGAGTATGACTGTGCATATCTATCTGCACTATTGCTTCACATGGAAATGTAGGCTGGGAATTGTAATCACATTTGTGGGCCAGTTCACAGAACCTCTGTGCATATAAAAGTGTGAAATAGACTCACTGACTTTTTCTTTTAATAGTCAGTACAGTTAGTGAAATATAACTTGTCGTTTACTACTAATCAAATACAAGGGTTTCAAAGTTTCTGTGACTCCAGAAAAAGGTGCTTATGCCTAATTTATAACCAGTTCCAGAAAAGTAAATGGCATTCCATAGATCAAATACAAGAGAGTCAAACTAGGATACACTAACATCACACTTAATTATATTTTTTAAATCACATAAAGCAATAAATTGAGATGGATTTGTAACTGCGGAGAAGCAGATAAATTTTAGGCATCTGAAAAGACATTTATCATCACAAATGCTATTTTCTAACAAATAACACTGATTACTTCCATTATAGAAGCAGCCAGAATCTGACAATGAAAATAAATATTTCATAAACCCCTTTTAAAAAAGATACTAAAATTCCACGTAACTCTTTCTACCTTTAACTAGATGGAAAACTGAATGCTTACTCTCATATTAAATACTGTTTACCACTCTCCTGTAGACATCACTTCTCATTTCTTGGAATGTGGACCAATTTCACAAGCATATCTCCAGGGTATTTTGTTGCTTTGGGTCAAAATTCATTTTATGGCTTTCAAAGAAGATTCAGCTATGCTGAATTAAATAAACTAGAAGTAGAGTTCCTTAGCACAGAGATAATTTGTAACACAGAGGTAATAATTACCTCTGTGTTACAAATCATGATAGTAAATCATCGTACCACTGTGCTGTTTTAACATAGCATCTGAAATGACTTGACTTGAATTTAGGAGGCAGCCCATGCAAAAGAAAGAACCCAAACAATTTTTCCCCCGAAGATAATATTGAGTGGATGTTTATGAAAAGTGATACGGAGGTCTAGTGGTCACTATCATCCATCTGGAATGTAGGCATAATCAGAAATGAACTAGTGCCAGGCAGAACTAGACCTTTCTGTGGTTAATCCATATCTTTGTGCTTTTCAGTGTTGCTCAAGGTTAAGATGGATTTCTGATCATTACCATATGTTTCATTTCCAGGACCAACTAAGGTTTCTAAATTTCAGCCTTTCTTTTGCCTAGACTAATTATTACCTTCCCAAATATACAACTAATGTTACATTCTATAATTTTGGATAAAACTGAACCAAAACAAAACTGTCTACTGTCTTAGCTCACTGGAGGCACACTTATCTCAAGCATTTAAGATGTGTGAGAGGAATGAGAAAATGGCAAACTTTCTAAGGGATATGAAAATGCCTTTGACTTTTCCTTAGAAAAAGAAGAATAAAAAGAATTTAACATGCTTTGATTTAAAATGTGTTATTATAGCAGATGAATTAGATATATCTTGTGGTGATCATTGAGGCCTAACCTACAAAAATATTTAGGATTTTTAATTATTCAACCTATTTACAAGCAAAACAGAGCAACTTGTTAAAAAATATATACCTAAATTCCTCCAGTGAGACTCAGATGTCAACAAGGCAATAAAAAGTCATCCCTTTTTCTGATGTACAAATATTGGAAAGTAATCCCTGAGAAACAGCTCTGATTTTGATTGGCTTTCAAGTTGGCAGAGAAGGGCCCTTTATGGGAGCTCTGAGCCTTATTCATGAACGAGATGTATATGGAGTCCTTGGAGCTTGCACAGCTATTTGAGACCTGACTTTACCAACTGTTTGTTCTAATAAATAGTGGAAGATGGAATTCCATCAACCGTCTCTTTTTTAAAGTTAGAGAGTCTCTAACACCCCCCCCAAAATCAATCAATCTATCTATCTACTTATCTATCTATCTATCTATCTATCTATCTATCTAATCTATCTACATGTATTATTACACATAGGAAATATTTAAGACTTTGGAATAGGCAAAAGAGACTACTGGACATTCTTTCACTGGAATGCTCTGAAGTAGAGTCTTGGGAGTTGTCTGTCCTTTAGAGATGTGCACTTTTTTCTTTGCTAGACTATGATCCAACTCTGTAGACAGACATTAACTTGTAGAAAATTGATGGTAATGGGAATATTTTCTTTTCTTTGCTGTGCAAATGATTCCTTTTCAGTACAGAATATAAATCTCTATATAAATCACACCTTTATTGAAACAGTTCGAACACCTTTATTGTTTCCTCATTAACATGCCAATTTTTGACATGTTCTTTTTATATTTATATGAGTCATAATTTATATTTTTTAAAAGATTATTCTTTAATAGCATTCAATAAAGGATATTTTTTCCTTTTTAGGGTTAAAATGATTCTGGATAATGAGCAATGATGTCAGTAGGAACAGAATTGGTTGGCACTACCTGTGTAACATAAAACCAGAAATAGTTGGGGAATGAGGCACGGCTGAGAGTATTGTGATAATTGGGAGCAAAAAGCCAGTTTTGTGTTACACATACCACCACCCCCCACCCCCCCACACACTCATAGCAGAACATTACATATGTTTATGGGGTGGGGAAGAAATAGAGATAGGTCATTTCATTTTCTGAAACTTTCCCCTTGCCTTCTATTTGATTCTTGACTTAATATTTCTAACACACATCATTATTTGTTTTCCCTTTTTCCTAGAATACATTTCACAGAATGCCTGCAATTTATACAGCAGCTATATTTATTTTGGCATACTGTCAGTTTTATTTCTTTCAAAATAAAATTTCAAAATACTTTGTCAGCTAAAAATTTAAAAATCTGGGCTGGGCGTGGTGGTTCATGCCTGTAATTTTAGCACTTTGGGAGGCCAAGCAGGAGAATTGCTTGAAGCCAGGAGTTTAATACCAGTCTGTGGAACAAAAAAATACCTTATCTCTACAAGAAAAGAAACAAAAATTTAGCCGCATGCAGTGGCATGCACCTGGAGTCCTTAGCTACTTGGGAGGCTGAGGCAGGAAGATCACTTGAGCCCAGGAGGTGAATGCTTATATATATATATGTTAATACTGAGTGTTAACTTGATTGGATTGAAGAATACAAAGTATTGATCCTAGGTGTGTTTGTGAGGGTGTTGCCAAAAGAGATTAACATTTAAGTCAGTGGGCTGGGAAAGGCAGACCCACCCTTAATCTGGGTGGGCACAATCTAATCAGCTGCCAGCACGGCTAGAATATGAGCAGGCAAAAAAGTGTGAAAAGAGAGACTGGCCTAGACTCCCAGCCTACATTTTTCTCCTGTGATGAATGCTTCCTGCCCTCAAACATTGGACTCCAAGTTCTTCAGTTCTGGAACCCAGACTGCCTCTCCTTGCTTCACAGCCTGGAGACAGCCTATTGTGAGACCTTTTGATCATGTGAGTTAATACTTAATAAACTCATATATATATATGTGTGTGTGTGTGTGTGTGTGTGTATATTGCGTTAGTTCTGTCCCTCTAGAGAACGCTAATACGATATGTATGTGTGTGTGTGTGTGTATATATGTGTATATAAATATATATATGTGTTTGTGTATATTTATTATTCTGTGTGCTTATTCAGAGGTGGTTCATAGTGGTATCCACTATTCCTCCATTCACCCATGTCATATAATTAAAAGACATAAATTGATTTCTAAGTTTCTTACTAAACGACATAGTGCTTTCCCATAAGCCACTAGGGCAGGTCCTGGGAAGACCTATGAGCTGTTGATAAAGATGCAGCCTGCACTTGGGGAACAAGGGCAGAAGCTGTAGTAAGAAGTGATGGAGGCCTGGTCAGCAGGGTTTCCATGTAAGAGACAGAGTTTATAGTTATAGACCAAGCAAGAAGACAGGCTCATCGCAGATAGTGCATGTTGAATATGCCTAGTTGACTCAGCCTACTGCTGAAACAGCATTTGCTCATTGGTTTTCTTCTCTGGAAGATGCTATCAACTGGTACTGTGTCCCCACAAATGGCCATGAGCCTGGTCAGGGAATAACATGGCAAGGGGGACTCAGATACATTTTCTATCCTGAACAGAAGAGCTACAGGGCATTCTACATACTAGTATGCTTTGTCTCTGTCTTTAATATAAAAATCTCTTCTATTGCCCTTACTAAAAAAGATAAATACATAAACATTGGATAACTGGGCCTTATTAATATGGGGAAATGCCTGAAATCCCAACGTAAATATCTGGTTAAACTGGATTAGAAAATGTGGCTTAGACTCAAACCTAACTGGGAAACTTCTACCTCTTATATCAAATCGACACCACAACACATTTAGGTAAAAGAAGAGCTCCTGTGGAATAATGTCTCCACTCATTCCTATTACCTAGGGGAGAGAGAACATGGAGCTTGTGAAGAAACAAATCATTTAACATTCTATCAGGGGAATTAATTTTCTATCACTGGAATTTATGGCCAAGGGAACCAGTCCCACCACTGGTCCACAGACCATACTTGAGGAGTACTGCCATAGAGTAAGTCCCAGCTTCTCTTCCCAGGTTAACATGTGTAAGCAGATGAAGTGTGGTTAGAATGATCATCTGGATGAGTGGTAGCTTGATAGTTGACATCAGGAACAACCGTTTAAATCTAAGAGTAACAGACAATTTAATTAAAAAATAGTTTATCTTGGGGGAGAGCAAATCAGAGCAGTTGTCTGTGTTCTGGTACTTGGGGTTTCCTAGGAAGAAAGGAAAGGGAAGAGGAACAGATAATTGCTAGTGACCCAACATCTTTAGTATTGGCATGTATTATGGGTGGAATTGTGTCCTCTTAAAATATACGTTGAAGCCCTGCCCCTCAGTACCACAGAATTTTACATATTTGGAAATAGGGTCATTGTTGATATAATTAGCTAAGATGAGGTCATATGTGAGTAGCATAGACTCTAATCTAATATGACTTATGTGCTTATAAGAGAGGAGAATGCCATGTGAAGACAGAGGCATGCAGAGGGAAAGTGGTTGGTGAAGATGAAGGCAGAGATTGTAATAATGTATTTACAAACCAAGGAACTCAAAGGATTGCCACTAAACCCTAGATGCTGCAAGAGAAGAGATTCTCCCCTGCAGGTTTCACAGGGAGCTCCTCCCTGCCCACAACTTGATTTTGGACTTCTTGCCTCCAGAACTGTGAGGCAATTATCTTACATTGTTTCAAGCTTCCCAGTTTGTACCACAAACTGGGAATCTTAGAAAACTAATATAGCATGTAAGTTCCAGTAAGTAGCTGCATCACATCTTTGATAAATGAGAAGAATGAACCAATTCATAATCAATTTACTATCAGCATTCATCCATCCATAGTGTCACACATCCAGACTTCTGATTTCTTTCTATAATGTGACACCCCCCACTTTCTATTACATCATATCATATTAGAATTTTACCCTTTATTTGCACTTGAGATTTTATTGGCAAAAATCACTTTAATGGTTACCTGAATCATACATAACAAAAGATTTAGGGGGAAAGGACTTTATCACACTCTTCATCTCTATATCTGTCATATCATATGACCGTATGCTTCTCTAAATCAGGGAGCTCAAACATTTATTAATGTATCCTACAGAAAGAATAATATTTGATGTTATAACCAGTGTCCATATACCTATTCATTTGCATAAGCTGAAAAAAACACTTACCTTTACTGTTCTTACTACATGTGAAATGGATAGTTTCTACTGCATTCAATTTTTTAAAATGGTTATAATTACTCTATAAATTGATTTTACACCTATTGTTGAGTGACAACCCACAGTTTTTTTTTTTTTTTTTTTTTTTCTTGCTCTGTCACCCAGGCTGGAGTGCAGTGGCCGGATCTCAGCTCACTGCAAGCTCCGCCTCCCGGGTTTACGCCATTCTCCTGCCTCAGCCTCCCGAGTAGCTGGGACTACAGGCGCCTGCCACCTCGCCCGGCTATTTTTTTGTATTTTTTAGTAGAGACGGGGTTTCACCGTGTTAGCCGGGATCGTCTCTCGATCTCCTGACCTCGTGATCCGCCCGTCTCGGCCTCCCAAAGTGCTGGGATTACAGGCTTGAGCCACCGCGCCCGGCCTTTTTTTTTTTTTTTACTATGGCCCATATTATACCTAGTTTCTGAATGCTAGCCTCCAGGGATGGTTCCACTAAGTTCTATGTCACTCTTTTTCTCCTAACCACATACACATATTAATACCACAGTTTTATATGATGTGGAGACACATAGGTCTGAGAATGTATAATGGTAAATATTCCTTAAAATTAAAAAAAAATGACCTCTCAAACTCAAGTAAAACATTTATCTTATGAAAACAAGTTTCTAGCTATTTACAAACAGAATTGCAGCTATATTAAATCATTGTTTCTTGGTATTTATAGCAATGAGGCACTTTTATTCATGGAGCTATTAAATATAGGAGCCCTTTGCACATGGAACTTCTGGATTATTTGTTACCACTTTGTTTCCTGGTCATTTCAAACAATTATTCATTTTCCTTAACCAGGTTGACTAATTTTCTTTCCTTCCTGAAATAATTCATTGTTTGAGTGAATCTACCAAGTAACAGCTTGTGTTCTGGAGATAATGCAAGTAAATGCAGAGCTGACAGCTAATCTAGATGAGGCCATTTGTTTCAGGTGAATCTTAATGTGGTTTTAAGAAAAACAATCAGAAAGTATCCCCTGACAGATCAGCTAATAATTTCGAGAAAAGGGAGATAGCTATTTTTCAGGCCTCTCTTCATTTTTAACTATTTCTTAATGATTTGAAGCCACTTGGGGATAACAAAAATTGATAATCCCATAATATGGAAGAGAAACATTTGGTTTCCTTTATATTAATAATATAGTTTTATTGTCAGAAATTAAACAAACAATTCTACCCTATTCTCTAAAGAAAGTCAACAGAAAGAATTCCCTGAGATCAATTATTCAAATCTGAAATCACTATTTCTGTCAGATATTCTTGCAGATGTCATTGAGTTATGCTACCAACTCTGTAGGCCTGGGCCATTTAGTATATTTTACAATGCAGTTATTTCAGAGTATTTACTGGAAAACCATATCTCTCTAAATTACATAGTTTTGTGTGTTCATCAGTAAGCTTTTTCTATGACGAATCTAAGGGAGATTGGTGATTCTCATTTTAAAATTGCATGGGCTGTAATCATCATTGTGAACATACTCTGGTTTTGGAACTGTGAGCCTTGAATAGTCATTTATTCTCTGTTGGTGCTAACTTAAAACTCTTTACTGAACTAAATAATACTTCTGTGTGAATAACTCCTACCAGTTAGGAGTACCAGTTAGGAGAAGGTGGACTGGCCTACACACAAACAGAAGCCTTGATTGAGTGCCTTAATTTTTAGAAGACATCAACCTCTTTCTTTTTATTGCCAATTGATTTTTAAAGAAAAAGAAAGTGCAGAATTGACAACACAGAATACCTGTACTTCGAACATTTTTCTAATTATCTAATGCCCGAGTTTTTACCTAAAGCCAAATTACACAAAGTTAATGGAAGATTACCTTTGTGATCTATAGCCTATTTGTTCTTCACTGTGCTTGAAATGAAGGAAATTATAAGAAGCAATCGCAATAAATTTGCCCTTACATCTATATAGGAATATCATGTATTTTAACACTTACTGTATCTTCCATTTAGTTAGAGAATAGTGAGGAGAACTTATCCTTTGGTGTCACAAATGATACAACAGTTGATGATTGGTTGTCGATTCAGATGGAGGTGTTTAAATGTTCCAGTTTGCCCAAGAGAGCCTGGTTCCTGCCTGTTGTTCTGTTTGTTAGTAGTTTCTTCCCCTATCCCTCTTATTTTCAGAAGTTTCTGGGTTTGAAACATGAATTCTGCCCAATTTGGGGTTAATCAAAGGAGACAGAGCACCTTCCCCATTAGAAAGAGTTAGCCAGTCTTGCTTAATGAAGTTTGACTTTGAGGAATGGGCAAATCCCTCAGTCTGTTCCTAATGCTAAGTGAAATATTGTAGTCAAAAATCCAGGACTGGTCAGACCTTAGAAAAGTAAAAATCAAGCAATTATTGAGTCTTGGAAGAAGCGTGAGCATTTCAATGCTTCGTTGCAATGTCTTGACTAGGAAATACAGAGTTAGGAAAACTTTTCCCTTAGTCATTATAGGAATCAAAGCAGTTGCATGGTAAGGGAGATGTCCTTAATTTTGATGAATTTTCTGACACACAACTCAAAAGACTGACTGTGTACTATATGTTAAACCTCACACCTATGACTTAAAATAGTTGAATCTTTAAGAAATAATCTACTAGATGGCCAAAATTACTGTTTAGAATTTTTGATTCACTTCTAAAGGGGATTTAAAGAATAACTCCGTGCATGACTAACATTCAAGGAACAAAAACTATTTACTTCCTTGAATGTGTTTATAAGCCTTCAGTATAATTCTGTCATCCTAAACAGTGCAAAAAAAAAAAAAAAAAATCCCTCTACCATACAATGCAGGCCAGAGGCATTATATCTTAAAAAGTCTTTTATTATTATTATTATTATTATTATATTATTATTGAGATGGAGTCTCTCTCTGTTGCCCAGGCTGGAGTGCAGTGACACGACACTGAAAGCTCCGCCTCCCAAGTTTCCACCATTCTTCTGCCTCAGCCTCCTGAGTAGCTGGGACTACAGGCGCCTGCCACCACACCCGGCTAATTTTTTTGTATTTTTAGTAGAGATGGGGTTTCACCATGTTAGCCAGGATGGTCTCAATCTCTTGACCTCGTGATCCACCTGCCTCGGCCTCCCAAAGTGCTGGGATGACAGGCATGAGCCACTGTGCCCGGCCTTTTTTTTTTTTTTTAATGATTGAAAATATAGCAGCAATTTGAATGTGAAAATCAGGCATCCTAAACAGCTAGCAAATTGCAGGCCCACAAAGCCAGCCATCTTTTTATCCTTTCCTTGATTGATGAATTGTGCAGAAATGATCAAGATCAATTCAAGGATGCATGAATTTCATCTTCAGTTTCTGAGTGTTTTATTAGGCCTGTAATTCTGTCTACAAGATGACGCTGTTAGAGAATGAACAAAGAAAGCAATTGATATTTTATTCTTATCCTGGCAATGACTTTTGCATATTACCATCTTCAAAATACAATTGAGTGAACAGTGATTACTCCTGCATAGGCGTAACTGCATACATGTGGAGAAAGCTAAAAATGAATAGCATGAAAATCGCCTTTAACTTCTAAAATCATTTTCCCAATCTGTTAAATGAGGCCGGGCTTGTGCAGTGAACTTCATGCATAAAACACAGTAGACTCTTTCAGCCTTGCTGCTAACTTAGAGTCCAGTAATGTAAGGTGAACAGGAAAAGATATTATTAATATCAATTTTTCTACCCACGGACGTGTCTAAAGGAGATTCATCTACTAACATGTTCTTTAGGTCCTTGCTACTCAAAGTGTGATCATTAAAGTTTGAAAAGTGCTGATTTAGGCTGGTTGTATTTGCACAGCTTTAGAAACGTATAAATCCATGTAGAATATTAACCAGGCTTATTTTAATGTCACATCTATTGAGCACTTACAATGCACTTTGCATATTTTTAGTATGTATTCGTGAAGTTAGTCCATGGATTCTATTCTATTAACTACTGGGAATAAATGTTCAGTTGGCTTAATTAGCAGAATTTTTTCTCTTCTCTCCTCCTTCTCCCATGATAAATATTTCTTGTTAATCAGTGGTATTAGAATGTAAATAGATCTTTTAAGTTAATTTATTTGCAAGTGATCTCCCACAACAATTTCACTTCATGAATTTCCATTTGTTGAAAATATTACTGTTCAGCTCACACATATACAGTGAACTCTCATTGAGTCACAATAGTTAAGGAGGAACACTACTGGTTATTTGATCATTCAAGTTAACTGATAATTACATTATCCACTTCCAGAAATTAAGCAAAATCACATGCACTATATAAAACATAATTTAACTATTCACAATAACAAAGACATGGAATCAACCCAAATGCCCATCGATGATAGACTAGATAAAGAAAATGTGGTATATATACACCATGGAATACTATGCAGCCATAGGGAGGAATGGGATCATGTCCTTTGCAGGGACATGGATGGAGCTGGAAGCCATTATCTTCAGCAAACTAACACCGTAACAGGAAACCAAACACTGCATGTTCTCACTTATAAGTGGGAGCTAAACAATGAGAACACATGGACACATGGAGGGGAACAATGCACACTGGGGCCTGTGTGTGGTGGGGGACAGGCAGGGAAACCATTAGGATAAATAGCTACTATATGCAGGACTTAATACCTAGGTGATGGATTGATAGGTGCAGCAAACCAACACATTGACCTATGTAACAAAACTGCATGTCCTGCACATGTATCCCAGAACTTAAAATAAAATAAAATAAATAATTTAAGCTTTTCTTTTACAGGCATGATGAATTTCAGAATCTTCATGTGGCTCAAACTCCATCTAGTACCTTATTGATTATTTGGGTACCAAGGCTTGTAAAAATTTATCTTTGGAATATTTGTGGAGTCAGCCCTGCTTCTCTCCATCCCTGATGTCATTACTGTGGTTCCAGTCACTCTTGTCTCTTGACTAGCTTAATGCATCATTTTTCTACCCAGTCACCAGGATTGTCTCTAATTCATTCTTCCTTCTGAAATCTGAGTGATTATTGAGAATAAAATCTCATATATTTATTTCTCTGCTTAAAACATACCAATGCTTTTCTATTTCTTGCAGGATAAAGTTCAAAATTCATTAAGTATTGTCTGGATCATATTTAATTTTCAGTGTCATATATAACTTGTCCCCTCTATGTTTCAACCCCATTATCCACATACCTGTCTTTTCACCTTTGATCTACTCTCTAGTTAGAATAATGACTTTCAGATCCCAGAATCCTCTATGTACTTCCTTGCCTCCAAGCCTCTGCACTTGCTGCCCCCTTACTGGGGTCATTGTCTTTCTGTTCCACACTTTCTATCCCAATACACAACTAATTCATGATCATGCTTCAGGTTGCAGTACCATGATGGGTTCATCCAGGAACACTTCCTTCCTTTCTCACACGTCTCTGAGCTCCAACCCAACTGATACATCTCCTTCTTGATCCTATGTCTGCCTATACACTCCTTATTCCAGCATGTACATTTTGACCTTGAATTTCCTGTTTCCCAATCTATATTCCAAAATCTGTAAGGGCCTTCATGATGGTGTGTAAGTCTTTCTCTCTGTTACACCCCTAATGTCTAGCACAGTGACAGACACAGAAGTCATTCTAAACATTCTTTTATAAACAAATGAATGTACTATTTTTATTGACATCAAAATGCATAGAATCTAATCAGTTTAAATATCAGCCTTCCCTATGCACTATAAGAAAGATAGTAGATACACTATTTACATTGAGTCTTTAGTTACCCGAGTTTGTACCCTAGAAGATGTTTTATAAAATGAATACCCACTATTGACATGTTTCCTGCTCACTTATTTTCTTTTCATAAAAGTAAAGTGCAGATTGTGCAAATGCAGAGCTGGCTGGGCTGAAATTACCTGGCTTCCCTTTATAAAATGAACATAAGATTTTGCTTATTTGCATGCCTTGACAACTACAAGCGAGGATGGATTGTGGAACATATTCTTGGAATCAAAATTTCTAAAATGAGAATGGCAGAGTATATGAACAAGGAATGGGGGATGACACTTCAATAGATGATCAAATCTTGAGAAAGTGCAAGCTAAATATAGTAAGCCATGATAAAACTCTGAGAATTTAATCAAGCAATTACATACAGGGAAAGTATTTAATTAAGATGTAATCAACAGGATTTCAGGTTTGTTAAGGAATAATCAAACCTGGCTGACGTCATCATCATCCAATAAATCCTCCTCCTAAAGAATTGGCAAATAATTGGTATTTCAAATTCTCAAGAGTATAGCCCAAGACTCAAATGCTGATTGAGATGCCCGAGAAACAGCTATCAACTGTGGAAAAATGAGAAGTAATTTGCCGTGGTGACTAATGACCTCCAAATCTCAGTGGTTTCCAACCATAAAAGTTATTTCTCTTGCACATTTTATGTGAGCTGCCAGTGAACTATAGCTCTGCTTCAACAGGTCTTTACTTCAAGATCCAAGCTTAAGAAGAATCCCCTATTTGGAACAAAGCGTTCTTGTGGAAAAGGATATACAAGAGGCAGTATTTAAACATAAAACCAGCTTTAAAGATTCTCCTCAGATATGGCATATGTCACAACTGCTTACATTCCGTTGAACAAAGCAAGTCATATGACTGTTAAATGAAGTTTAATGCAAAGCCGTCTCCTTACATATTTTTAAGTTCAGCCTAAAGGTTCCTCTGTACATCGTGAACTATAGCCTAAATGGAAGTGTAAACAGATTGTAGCCTACTCTTGTGCCAATCATCGAGTTTTTGCCAAAGGGGCCAAATGTTCAAACCATATTCAAATAAGGCAAATACCAAGCTGTAACCAATCTGGCTGTTCCTGTACCTCTCAAAACTTCTGTTTTCTGTACATCACTTTCCTTTTTCTGTCCATAAATCTTGTTCCACCATGTGGTTGCCCTGGAGCCTCTGAGCCTACTCTGGCTCGGGAGGCTGCTCAATTGGTGAATCATTTTTTGCACAATTAAACTCTTAAATTTAATTTGGCCAAAGTTGCTCTTTTAACATGACCAAGTATTCCACTAGTCTGAGGAAATTTTAGCCACTAACACAGAAGCTCCATGACTCATGTTCAGGGAGGTTGGTGTTATATACTCTTCTTACGTGGAAGGGGATGGATATTTGGAAACAAGGTACCATAGTATTTGAAAGGAGAAAGAAAGAGGATAGTGTCAAACTGAGATACTTGGCAGGGATCTGGAGTTAGTTTGAAAATAACGGCCTTTGTGGGCTAACATTCTGAAATTCATATCTAGCCCAATATCTATTCAGGCTGTGTGGCTGGAGGCTAAGGATCTCAGATCACATAGATCTCAGATGGTGATGGCTAGAGATATGGGCTCTACTGTTTTGCGACCCAGTGGGTCACTTCATTTTGCTGACCCAGTGGGTCACTTCATTTTGCTGAATCTCACTTTTTGTGGCAGAGCTTGTTTTCTGCTCACCAAATATCCAAGAAACATTTACATGCATCTCCAAATTTACTCACCCCACTTACGATTAGGGAGAGGCTGTGTGAGAAGTTCTCACTGATAGGATATGAACACTTAATGGCTCCTAAAATCTGCCCTGAGATCTTCAGCTCATTGTCGTCTCTCCTGCAGAACTGGGGTTGCTAGATGGTGGAAGTAGAGAACCCTGAATCACCTTCTGTAGAAGAGTGGCACAGGAGAGTCACTTGACCCACATGGGACTGACACCAGACTGTAAGATAACAAACCTGGTTTGTGTTAAGGCCTTGAAATTTTAGGATTTGTTTGTTTCTTCATTACTGGCCAACATTCATCTAAGGAAGAGGATAAAGAATATCTCCAGGGTTTTTGCAAAGGTTAATTGAGATAATTTACACAAAGCACAGAGCAATGTCTTCCATAATATAGACTCAATATATGGCAATGATTACAGTTTACTTTAAGGTTGATTACATTCATCTAGAGATTAAGAATAAGGTCTTCAGAATCAATGGATATAGTTCATGTCTCAGATATGCTACTATGTATGTTAAGAACATTATTTAATTTCTTTACACTTTAATTTCTTTATGAAATGCCATCTGATCCACAAGGTAATGTATGGGGTAGTGGTGGCAGTAATAGTAGCTGATAATCTTCTGCTTGATCCCTCATCAGAGCTGCAGAATTGGTCATTAGGGAAAAGAACCAAGGAGATAAGCTTATGTAGAGATCCAACTGTGGTTTTGATCAGATTGATGGAACTAACCAGTCACAGCTCAGTTACTACTAGAGTGGTGTCCAACCACAAAAGCGGTGATCAGATAATGGCCAATTATCTGAATATCAGCAGTGAGTCTGCTGCTGGAGACAAGAAAAAAAGACAAACAAGAGTTTAGGATTTAGAAAACCAATGTATACAATTTTGCCTTTATGTTGAGTTTGTATTTCTCTTTCAGCAATTTTAGAGCAATAATGGATGCAGCATTAAAAGTTAATTTTGCTTTTTCCCAATCATAATAGTAGTAGAGTTTATTATAGAAAGTTAGAAGTACAGAAATTTGGACAGAAAGAAAAACATACATGGTTCTAATCTAACAAATAACTAATAAGTTTTCTATGTTTATATTCACTTTTTTTCTATGTGTTTTATTTGTTTATTTAACATAGTTGGATTTTCTAATGTTATATTAAAATTACTTCATAAATATTATTTTCAGGGACTGTAAATTATTTATGTGAATGTACCACAGTTTATGTGTTTATTTCTTTCATGACATTAGCTTTTTTGCTGTTGTAAATAATGCCCCTGTTAACTTCTCTGTTACATATTTTTACATTCTTTGATTTATTTTGTTGGGATAAATCCACAGAATTGGAATTACTAGGACAAATAGAAAAGACATTTATAAGAAATAGTATACTATATTGCCAAATTGCTATCCCCAGCAATACATGAAAATAATGGTTTCACATGGCCTATTATGGGTTTTATTTTTGCATATTGCTAATTTGAAAAACCTTTAAAATATTTTTTGTTAATATAGAATATCTAACTACATATTTGTTAGTAAATATGTATTAATCATTTTATTTTATTTTGCATTTCTCGTGATATGGAAATTTGCCTAATCTTCTGGGATTACTCATCATAGTGTATGATTTTTGAATTATCTCCTTATGTCAGTTGCCAATTTATCTAATATTTTTCTTATTGATTTCCATGAATGTTTTTTGTCTTAACAATATTAGATATATAATCTTCTTATCATATCTTATTTATTATCAGGAGAAATAGTAGGTGGTTGCCCAGTTCTCCTTAACTCATCTTGAGCTGAATATACGGCTATCTTTTTACCCTCTCATATTTTCTTATAACTGAATTGTCCATTGATTATAATTAAAATCTCCCTTTTGGATGGACTCTCAAGCTTAGTAGTAGCCAGCTCTTCATGAGGTGAGGCCTACCACAGACTTTTCAACTTTTAGCAAATATAATATCTGTTGGTTGTTTCTTAAAAAATGACATAGTTTCAGAATTTTATTTTTAAGTCCTTCTGTCTGCATATAAAATGTTTCATCCAAAACAACTTTGGAACTCTCAGAGAGGTACTGAACTGTGGCTGAGTTTCTGTGTAAAGTGAAATCTAAGAAATAATTGGCACTTCATAAAAATTTCTGTTTAGAACCACAATTTACATCGTTTCTACTTCAGTCATTTTCCAATATTTTTTCACAGATAACCATTCTAAGAACTGGGAATGTTTTCTCAGAATTCTCCCATGAAGGTGCTGTTTTTCACAATTGCCTACCCTGGTGTGAAGAAGAGAAGAAATTGCAGAGACTGTGGTCCAAGCAGTTAGTTGAGCTCCTATGAGTGGTTTCAGTATAGGTATTTTTCTACTTACTGTTGGTGTAGCTAGGTTTCCAAATGTCACAAAGTTAAGCAAATATCTCCAACGTCATATGTGGCTTTCACGTGTTGTGGATTCTTTTGGGACTATCGTCTTTCTTCAACCCTGGCCTATTTTGATGTTTAGGAGAGAATATCTTAAAGATTTTGGCTTCTAGAATTTCAAATGCACCAGGACACACACTGAATAACTTTACTATCAGATGGTATTACAAGAAATGTCTTCTCAGTTTAAAAGGCATCATTCATTCATTCATTCAACAAATATATATTGCTTGCTTAGGGGAGGAATTGTGCCTGCATTTGAATTTTAGTTATTTAGCAGCTGTGTGTATTGGGCTAAATCAATTTGATCTTCTCAATTTTTCTTATCTATGTTGCATTATTTCTACTACGATGACCCTAAGCTAAGCATGGTGCTAGGCACAAAGCATATTTTAGTGAATAAAGCAAGCAAGCACAGATCTTGCATGGGGTTAAACACAAGCTGGAAAGAGACTTCTAGGCTTTGGAGAGGGTAATAGAGACTGCCTAAATTTGCATCTCTCTTTTGAAAATGAATATAGGATACAAAAAAGGAAATAAAATTTCTCATAGCTCATAATTTCAACTTTAGTAGGAGAAAAATTACTAAAAACGTAATTTACATGTAGATGGAGTCTGCTCGAGAATTTTAAAAGAGCTTAGAATTGGGAAATTGGGTGGAACTGAAGACAGGGCAGTGGAGTCTTAGTGTCAGTGTGACACTAATTTGATCAATCGATGTTCATCCCCAAAAAGACTGAGTCCCTCTCTGAATAGGTAAATATGATGTGGAGTTTCAGTAACCTGGCAGATAAGAGCCCTGGCAACTGGTGAGCCTGAGGAAAGAGGGTTAGAAAGTGAGCAGCAACTGAGGTGGCTCTCATGGGAAGGCTTCATTTCTGAGGGAAAAGAATGTATCATGGAACATGGAAGTATCTCTGGGTGGCTTGGAGGTAAAGGGAAAGGAAGCTGCTGAAGATAAGAGCCACAATATCACATGAAAAAAAAACAAAAAACAAAAATCAAAAAAAAAAAAAAATAGTGATTCAGAAGAAAACACATACACACAAACAAATCCTTAAAGAAACTGAGCATCACGGTAGCCATAGAAGAAGGCACTCTTAAACCAAGACATTAAATACAATAGCCAATCTCTGACATCACTGTTGGTCTAGGAAAATCCAACATAAACAAAGACACCAATGACCAAATGACTCAGCACCCCATAAGGTTATTATACATGATAAAAGAAGTGGTTACAGAAAACTCTTAAATACTTACAAAGATGAGAAATACCGAAATATGAATTAAACATCCAAATCAGATAGCTAAAAGATTAAGCTCAAAGAAAGCAGGGAAAATGTCAAAAAAAAAAAAAAAAAAAAAAAAAAAAAAAAGTAAAGGAAAACAGAAAAATATGAGCACTAAAAAATAAATAGTTAAATATTACAAATTATTTTTGTATGTAATAATGACATTGTGGTTATGTCTTTAAAAACTGTCCTGGAGCTCTCTTACATTACTAGTTGAAGGCAAAAAATGATCCATCCACTTTGGAAAATAGTTAGTTAGTTCTTTAGAAAGTTAAACACACACTTATCATAAGACCTGTCAATCCTGCTCTTTGGTATTTACCCAAGATCAATGAAAATTATGTTCATACAAAACATCAAATACAAATGTTTATACTGGATTTTTTTTGTAATTACCAAAAACTAAAAACAATCCAGTTCTTCAACTGACAAATAGATATACAAACTGTGATACACCCATAAAACTGGATTCCCACACAACAATTAAAAGGGATAAGCTATTGATACATGCAACAGCATGAATGAATCTCAAAAGCATCGTGCTAGGTGAAAGAAGCCAGATTCAAAAGACTGCTGTATGATTCTATTCACATGGCATTCTAGAAAGGTAAAACTACTGGGAGAGAAAACAGATCAGTTGTGCTGGAGCAGGAGGAAGATTAAGTACTAAGGGGCATAAGGGATTTTTTTGGAATGATGGAAATGTTGTATGTCCTAATTTTAATGATGCTTACATGATGTATAATGGCTCAAAAGATGGAACAAAACATCAAAAGGGCAAATTTTACTGCATGTGAATTATACTTCAATAAATCTGATTAAAACAGTCTTACAGATTTAAAAGAATTTTAGAGATTCTTGCTAAAAATTTTACAAGTAAAATAATATAATATTTGATATTTTCTTCAGAATAACCTGATGGTTTGGATAAAACAGGTAGAGAAATATATAAAATAAGATTATCCAAGAGTTGCAATTGTTGAAACTAGGGCTTATTATATTGTATACTTCACTGTTCTATTTGGTATTCTTTATAGTAAACAATATTTTAAATAGATAAGGTTAAAAGTAATTTGAAATTAGTCAACATAGAATAAAAATTCGATTTTCTATATTATTCTGATGGAAAAGCAAATCTTGGCATATTTTTCAGGAAGCTGTTACGTGGCCATCACTGAAAAAAATCTGGCTTGAAAGTCTAAAAGTTTGAAAGTCTAATTTGGAATTTTATAAAGTAGATTTGTTCTATGGGAGTTCCATATTAAACAAAATTAAACTGCAGTTTCTCAGAGAGGTTAATATACTACTGTGGTATACAACATTGCCCAAATTTATTTGTATATAGAATTCCTTTTTTTCTCAAAACATTTGCAGAAATAATGTCACATAGAACATACTTGAGATTCCATACCATTTTCAAGACTGAAGTACATACTTGTAGTAGCTTAGGTGCCAAGAGGCAACTTAATGCTGGAGTCAAAACTTGGGGTATCATGTATTAGAGTAATGCTGGTTCCTATAACCTAACTCCCTGAAGTAAAGTGGCTTAACATAATAGAAGTGATTTCCCCCTCATATATCTGTCCAATGAAAGTATTTTGGATGGTAATTCACTTTCCCTCATGCAGTGCTTCAGGAATTGGAGCTCTATCTTATCCCTTTTCCATCCTCTAGAGCAGGAGTCCCTGAACTTTTTGGCACCAGGGACTGGTTTCATGGAAGACAGTTTTTCCACAGACCAGGGGTGAGGGATGGTTTCGGGATGATTCAAGCGCATTACATTTATTGTGCACTTTATTTCCATTATTATTACATTGTAATACACAAGGAAATAATTGTACAACTCACCATAATGTAGAATCAGTGGGAGCCCTGAGCTTGTTTTCCTGCAACTAAATGGTCCCATCTGGGGGTGATGGGAGACAGTGACAGATTATCACGCATTAGATTCTGGTAAGAAGCACACAACCTAAATCTCTGGCATACAGTTCACAATACAGTTTGTGTTCCTATGAGAATACAATGCCGCCACTGATCTGACAGAAGGTGGAGCTCAGGTGGTAATGATAGCGATAGAAAGAGGCTGTAAATACAGATGAAGCTTCTCTCATTCACCCACAGCTCACCTCCTGCTGTGCAGGCCCGTTCCTAACAGGCTGTAAACTGGTAGAGGTTTGTCATAGGGGGTTGGAGATTGCTGCTCTAGAGGTTTAGGTGCTTCTTCATCTAACCAGCCTGAAGGAAGAATGAATGGAAAAGGCACACTGACGCCTTAATCAACTTCTGCCAGAAGAGATATACGTCACTTCTGCTCCCCTTCCATTGATGATCATTCGCCTCCTGGCCTATTTAGATACAACCAAATCTGAGAAGTGTAGTCACTGGCTGGGCAGTTATTTTGCATGACAGGAACACATGATTTTTGTTTGTTTGTTTGTTTTGTTTTGTTTTGTGAGACAGAGTCTTGCTCTGTCTCCCAGGCTGGAGTGCAGTGGCACCATCTTGGCTCACTGCAAGCTCCGCCTCCCGGGTTCACACCATTCTCCTGCCTCAGCCTCCAGAGTAGCTGGGACTACAGGCACCCGCCACCACGCCTGGCTAATTTTTTGTATTTTTAGTAGAGACTGGGTTTCACCGTGTTAGCCAGGATGGTCTCCATCTCCTGACCTCATGATCTGCCTGCCTTGGCCTCCCAAAGTGCTGGGATTACAGGCATGAGCCACCGCGCCCGGTCCCAAAAACATGAATTTTTAATGCACAGTTAGCTGTCTCTACTATGGGTTACAGTACTTTTGAATATTGCATAAGTGCAATATTCAAGGAATTCAGTGATTCCACCAGAGATTATGATTCAAATAATCTGAAATGGGGCCCTGGCATCAATATCTTAAAAGCTTGCAAATAATTATATTGTTCAGAAACTCCCAGATAATTATCTAGTTTGACTTGAGAACCATAGAAAATAGCCACTAATTCTTACTGTGGAAAAATAATCTCTTTATTGCCACTCCTGAGCTACTTTTTTAGAGAGATTAAGCATATTGCCTTATAGAAGATTGGGTTCTTCAGGAAACAGAATCATGCCTGGCACTTAGCATGTAGGGTGTTTATTGAGGAGAATCAGCCCCTGTGGCAGGAAGTGAGGTGGGGGAAAGCAGGATTGATTGGGCAGAGTGGGAGGTTCAGATGTAATGCAGGCTCTGCATCATGCTTTAGAGATGAAAGAGTTCATCAGTTTTCCTCTTTGGGGAAGAAATAGCTGGGTCTTCATAACCCTGCTTCCATCTGTCGTAGAGTAGATTTACCCAAAAAGGACACAACCTTGGGTGAAGCCACTCACTTTAGCTAAGGTAATTTCTGAAAGCCTGATGTTGAAGGCTGTTTGCCTACAGCACATTCAACAACTGGGGTAGAAGACTTTCCCTTAAGGAGATGCTTTAAAGAGGAAACAAGCAGCACATTTCCATGTTCATCACAAGCTTAAGGTCCTTCACTAGTAGACAAGAGAATGAGCTCTAGAATAAGATTACTTGTGTTCAGAGTCACACGGTTTACTAAATGTGTGACTTTGGAAAAGATGATTTAACTCCTTCAAATTTAAGTTTCCCCATGTAGAAAACAAGGTATCTTTTTAAAACATTATCATGATAACTAAATATAATACATATAAAATATGTATTATACATACATACAAAATAGCACATTGATTGGTGCTACTTCTTGTTTCCAATTATTTTTATCCTCATGGTTATAACACATCAAGAAAACATGTCAGCAGCCTCTGCAACATGTGTACTTTCCAGTCAGAATCAAATTCCTTCCAAGTCTTGTTCAGGGACCTTACAGTTGGTTATTCAATCACAATTCTTAGCTGCCTTGTCTGTTCTACGAGTCTTTACAGTACCGTAGAATTTTTGTGACTGCAGATCCTGCAATTGTTTAAGTGGCTTCTGGCAGAACTGCTCCTTCATAGTTTATTCAGAAAGGAAACATTTTTTTTTCTTTGCTGAACATTTAAAACATATCAGATATGTTTGAATGATTTTTCAGCACAGTTAATAGTAATTTGCTAACACTTGCTCAGAGCATTAAATGATTCTGCTCATTGGACTATTGCCTTGAAATCTTTGTTATTTTAGTCTATGGCCATACCGCCCTGAATGTGCATGATCGCGTCTGAAATCTTTGTTATTTGGGACATTAGTAGGTCAGACGAAACAATTAGGAGCATTGTTTCCAGGAAGCCCTGGATGAAATATCCATGTGAAATCATGGGACAGCTCTCCAGTTTCCTCCCTCTGAAGCCGCAGGGTAGATCAGTTTGTTGCATTAATTAGCTAACATCTTAGGCTTGGAGGGGCTAAGGTATAGGACAGGAGCTTTGCAATCATTTGTGGTAACATGATAAGTAAAAATGATGGTTGAAGGGCTGCTCAGAGTTCTAGTTCTGCCTGTAGACTCATAGACTGCAGGTAGAGAGGGTGAGAGGCCAAGTGGGAGAAAGGGTACCACATTTCAAAGGGGGACACCAAAAGCATACCTTATCGATTTTTGACTTAGTTTTGTTACTGTTTGAAAAGCATTTGAAGAAATTTGACCAAAAGGAGAACAATTCAAACAATACAAAAATGTAGACAATGAAACACATTTTTCCCTCCTATCCGTTACTCCATTTCACTATTCCCTTCCCCAGAGGTAAACACTGATACAAACTTCCTGATTATTCTTCCAGAGCTCTTCTCTAAAGATAAGCAGAAATGTGTACATGGATATACAATGCCTACTTCGTGCTTTACTAAAGTTAACTAAATTAATTAGATTACTATGAGGTTGACACTCTTATTATTGTCCCCATTTTATAGATGAAGGCATAGAGAGGTTCAAAAAGTTGCCCAAGGATACACAACTTGTAAAACATGGGTGAAGAAACATACAAGTAAATATAGATAGACATAGAGATATGGATACATAAATATATTGACATAAATGTATATACACATATCATATTGTGGATTTTATAGTGATATATCATTTGAAGGTTATTTGATTGCAGTCTTTTCATATTTTAAACCATGCATTTGTAATTTCCTTAAAGGTCATCTGTGCAGGTCATGCATTGCACAATGCAAGGCGGGCCATTCATATAGATTACATTGTCAATGCCATTCTTGGAGCAGTTCAACATGGCAGCAGTGCTTGCTTATATTGACCTAATTTTAAGTGGAATGTCTTATCCTGTGATCAACTAGCATTTCCTTGGGTTATTTGTAACATAGGATAAAATATAGTCCCCGTACACAGTAGTATTACAATGTTCACACTTGTTAAAACTAGAGGAAACTGCCTGATCAAGATCCCCTCCCTCTGACTTTGGCTTGGTTTTTAAGATGAGTATGATAGTAACATGATTGAATATTTTTCTTTCCTGTTGTTTCCACCTCAACTAATTTTTCATAAAGAATGACTGCACTGTTTAAACAATTGATTCTTATATTCTTTAAAGATATGAATAGTTATGAGCTGGCTCTAAAAAGATTCACTGAAAAAAATAGTATTTGAATAGATTGTCTCTCTTAGACATTCACAGAAGGTCTTGCTGTCCAAATCTGTGTGCAGTGCACTCCCAATGTTCTGGAGCCAGAGGGAATAGGAATTCTATTCTTTCATGCTCTGGGAAAGGGTCCCAGCCACACCTGATGATCTGCAGCCAATGACACCTGGATGCCCTTGGACAGCTCTTCCAAGAATAATATCATTTTGCCTCCCAACAAAATAGATATCTTTTTTATTTTAACCCAGAATACTCCTGGAATATAAATCATCCAGACAACTGAAACTTATTTTTTGATGGCATGACAGATCACTGGGTGTTAGATCCTTGAAGATACATTATTTTTTATAAGTTGCCTTTAAAATATCGCTCACCCTGTCACAACAGATCCAGGTTTTATAATCCTGTAGCTAGTATTCTAAATTGCTAAAGTCAACACTAACTAGGATGTCCACTATTAATGATTGAAATAGACTTTCTTTTTTTAAGTGTGTTTGAAATTATTTATTTCAATTATTTATTTTGATGAATTGCATGAAACTCAACTGAATCTATCTCACAAGTGGCTACAGATAATATTTATCTGCCATGTACACAGGAGTTTTTCTATTTTTTAAGACACAACTCATTTTGTTTTAGTTACACTGGTCCAGAACACACTTGCCTATTTGCATTTGTACGTAAAGGTCTTCATGTTGTTTTCATTATGGAGCATTTTCATGCCCGTGGAACTGAGACAAGAACAGAAAAGAGTTGGCCTTTATCCTATAACCTCATTTCTGCTCCTCAACATAATCAATTGAGTTCTATATTTGTCAATTTGGTTTTCTCGGCCACCATAATGGTTAATTACTAAATCAGAATTGATCACCAAGTGACCTGATGCTGTTATCTTAACAACCCTGCATGCCTTGTAGTTCTTTTAATCATTTAAATGACTAGATCAGATTAGCCATTTGCCATTTGATCAGTAGCACAGTCACCAATATAAGACAGACTAATCTTATTGTGCACTAAGGTAAAGTCTTAGTGGGGGAAATGGTTGTTTAATGAATATATAAAATATTTGTCTGGGCATAACAAAATATTTGCAAATCTAGTGTCTAATATTGCAGCTATTTTATTTTTTCTAATCAAATGAGAAAAATGCTGGCCTTAAATGGATACCAGGTACCACACCACAGAAAATTCATTAATCAACAAACATTATTAAGAACTAAGTAAGTTTTCATGTGTTGGACATTGGAGATATAGTGGAGATAATCCACAGCCTCTGTCACAAGAAATAAATCATATACTCTTGAAAGGGAGATATTGATAAGGTAATAATTTTAATAGAGCATAGTGAATGCAAACAATGTGTGATGACTGAAAGAAAAAGTGAATTATTCTTTCTACCTGGAGAAGCCAAAAAAAAAAAAAAATACAAACTGAGGAAGTTAAGTTGAATAGGTTCCTGAGGATTATTAGGCATATCCAAGGTATTCCAAGAAGAACATCGTAAGCAGGGGAAAAGCACAAGATAGCACAGCATGTTTGTTGTTCATATTTCTTAATAGAAACTGACAACAACCAGAAAAGCTGATTTGAGTAAAGGGGATTTTTACTGGAAATCATGGTAGACAAAATAATGGCCACATCAAAGTGTCCACGTTCTAATTTCCTAAACTTGTGACTATGTTATGCTACACAGCAAAGGGGAATTAAAGTTGTCAGTGGAATAAAGTTGCTAATCAATTGACCTTAATTAAAATAAAGACATGATCCTGGATCATCCAGGAGGATTCGGCAAAATCACCAGAGTTTTTACTTGGAGAAGAAGGAAGCAGAAGCATCGCAACCAGAGAGACAAAATTGTGAGAGACTCGACCAACCACTGTTGATGGTTATGAAGATAGAAGGGGTTCATGAGCCAAGGAATGCTGGCAATCTTCTAGAAGCTGGAAATGATAGGAAAGCAGATTCTCCCTAAGAGCCTCCAGAAAGGAACAGAAGCCTGCTGACACCTGGATTTTAGCCCAGTGACACATATTTTGGATTTCTGACTTCTAGAAATGTAAGGTAATAAATTTGCGTTTTAAACCATGAAGTTTTGGGCAATTTTAACAGCAACAATAGGATGCAAATGCAGAAATTTACTGAAGTTGTTAATGTAATTCAAAGAAAAACTGTACAATCAAGGCTCAAGAAGGGAAAGTATGGCTGGACTCAGGTTCTAGTATCATCAGAATGCTCCGTCGTCTGTCTTCCTCTGGATCTATTGGCTTCATTCTCTGAGATCCCCATGCAGGGAATATGGCCACCAGCTGCCCCAGATTCCTATAATGATGGCTTTTCAATCAAAGAGAAAATAAGTTCCTCCATCTTGGCTACAATTTTAAAAATGCCATGAAAAAAGTTTTACTGTTCCGTTTTGGGTCAAAAGTCCAACTTTTGAACTACATTCATGGAGTGAATAATACTAATTAGCCCTGCCTGCATCATGTGTCATCAATTTGGCAAATAGGGTGAGATTTGTTACCAAAAGAAAGGGGACAAGAATGTAGGGAAAATTGAAATAGAAATACCACCTACATCATGTTGCATGAACTACATATGGTTTATTATAGTGAGAGCATAAGTAAGTGAGGAATTCAACTCAAACTCATACAAATAGACCACACGAGTAAGTTCCAACTCTGTGGGCTTTATATTATTTTCAGAGCTCCAGCTTAACAAAATATATGTTTATGAGTTTCCTGTCAAAAGGTGGAGGTCATGACAGATGAGTTCAATTTATTTATTTATTTATTTTTTCATGTACCCTAGAACTTAAAGTATATATATAAAAAAAAGTTGAGTTCAATTTATGTTAGTTCCATCATCTTGTTTTCAGTATAAGAAATTCAGGAATTGGTCAGCTGTGTGGAAGGTCAATTTAGAGAGACCAAAGCTTGGAACTAGATTACTCTGAGAGTAGCTTTCCCTATAAGGCAGGGGATCACTAAGAAGAAGTGGTGGTGCTTGGTTCAGATTCAGCTGTAGGCAATAGGAAAGTCCACTCACAATTCCTCAGCCTTTTGGATGATGCCTTGGATGTCTGGATTTACGTCTAAGCTACATTCCTTCCTAATTTTATTACTTTAGGCTAGTCACTAAGTACTGTAAGTCTTATTTTCATTGCTTGCAATCTACATATTGATCATAAAATCTTGTCCCTGTAGAAGCTTTCATTATGGTGAGTGTATATGTACGAGACATTTTACTGGGTTCCAGGAAACTTCAGTTATGAAGAAATCACTTGGGATACAAAGTAGCGTAAGTGAAGGGAAGAGGCAGGAGACCTGGTGTAGTAACATAGACATAAAATCAAACAGGACCTGCAGTGAGGTTAGCTTGATGCAGAGGAATTTAAGTTTTTAAGAGGCAGGAGACCTGGTATAGTAACATAGACATAAAATCAAACAGGACCTGCAGTGAGGTTAGCTGGATGCAGAGGAATTTAAGTTAGCTAGGAATACTGATGTTGTCTCTGCCAGCAGATGTGATGGGTTGATGAGCCAGGGGAGCAGGGAAGTCTGGGTATACTTTCAGTCTGCACATAGAGGAGGTCAGTTAGAGAGAGAGAACAGGGAAGCAGAGATGTCATTATACTCTCAGTTCTGCTATTCCCTATTCCCGGTCTCAGGTTTTCCAAGTATGGAAACCAATCTTAAGCCTGACATTCATTAGGCAGTTTGTTAAATGAAATGATTCAAGTAAACCTAGGAGAGGAACATCGAGCCAATGTGTGTTCACAAAAGACTGAAATAGTAACTTTTTCCAAAATCTTAGAATGAGATCATTGCTGACTCTGACGTCTTAGACTAGCTAGACCTGAGGCCACTCAATAGAGTGTCTCATTCAATGAAACAATATTATTGTCAGGAGTTATTCCAGCCCATCTCTATCAGTTTCCTAGAGCTGCTATAGCACAGCACCACACATTGGATGACTTAAAACAAAAGGACTTTACTGTCTCATAGTTCTGGAGGTTAGAAGTTTTAAATCATGGTATTGGTAGAACTACACTATGAAACCTGTGAGGAAATGCTTTCTTCCTTTTCCTAGATTTTGCTATTGCCATCAATCCTTGGTGTTTTATGGCTTGCAGCTGCCTAACTCCAGTCTCTGCTTTCATCATCACATGGCATCATTTCCATGTGTCTGTCTTCAGGTGGTCATTTTCTTATAAGGATGCTAGTCTTATTAAATTAGGAGCCCATCTTCCTCCAGTCTGCCTCATTTTAACTTTCTTAATTATATCATCAGTGACCCTATAAATAAGGTCATATTTTGAGAGATCCTGGAGTTTAGAACTTCAACATATCTTTTTTTGAGGGGGACATAATTCAGCCCATAACACCATCCCCTTATTTTTTACCAACTCCTGTTTAGAGTTTATATTCAATTCATTACTCATTCCTGACTCCTGATTTTCTCTTGTATGTATCACCCAGTTCTTACACTTGGGATTAGAAGTTGACATAGTGTTTATACAGACTTGAGACAAAGAAAAGCCTTGAGGAGCTGTTTGGACATTTTTATCTAGGCCTTGATGTTACTATGAGCTGCCTGGCCTTTACAGATATGTCTTGGTGTTCTCCGGTTAAACAACTTCGCAGAACAGCAACATCAGACAAAGCTACTGTGAACATGATCAACTAAGACAAAAACAAGGCCACTCTGTAATCATGCCCGAACACAGAGCAAAATCCAACACTATCCAAACCTCACAAATGACCAAGTATCTCTCTATCTTGACAATAGGAGTGACTGCTGCTTTTTTTTTTTTTTTCCTTTTAACGAATTACTGCTTTGCCTTGGTCTAGTCGTCCCTCTTTCTAGGTAAGATTAATTAAGGTAAAGAACTAAAATTACCCTAACTTTCTAAGAGGATTTAATCCAGAGCAAAGCCTCACATCTTTAAATCCTCCCTAAGTCACTTAACACAACCCCAAATCTTATAGTAAATTCTTTCTAACACCCTCTTCCTGAGACACTCTATGGTGTACATTCTCACTGCAACAAGTAATACACCCAACCTGTTCAACTATAAGTGTGTTCCTGAGGATATTTGACTGGGGGGCCTTCACAGGCATCTTAATAATACAAATTAGCTAAAATGTGATAACTGAAGTGGAGATGTGTTTTCCATGTGGAATATATCAACCTAACAAATGATTGCTGTTCAGATTATACTGCAAATAGAAAAATGTAAGTATAAAAAAAAGGTTGTATTTGCAATATTATTAATTGCTATACATAACTAGGGTTCAATTTCAGTGATGTTTCTTTTATTTTATAAATGAAATCAAACTCAAGCTTTGATACCACAGTATGGTGTTAGATCTAGTCTCTCTCTCTCTCTCTCTCTTTTCGTGTCACTTTCCTTTGAATGGTAAAAAAAACCTAGAAAATGTATTGAACCCATGAGGGATGAGATCTATCCAACTTCCCCATCCAATTGTGGGATGGGAAAGGGAAGGGCTAAAATATAATCTGGCTACTGCCACTACTTCTGGCTACCCTATAGCATCACAGCTGGACATTCATCCTATCCTGTGAGGTGAGGTGGTCAGAACTCTTTGAGGCAAGATGGATGACTCCAATCCCTCAGCACCTTGCACCACCAAAGGCATTCTTATCTTGTTTCTCCAGGTTGCAGCTGTTAGTGCTTGAATCCTTCAGACCCAGCAACTGCCATTCCACTGCAGTGGAATACACATTAGGACTGCAGTGTTAGAGGTATGTCAGGCACCTGCCCCTTATGGACTGAAACCACTCTCCTTTTCCCTTTGTAGGGAACTGTCTCTCAAGGGTGGGGTAGCTCATCTTGTTAACTCTCCAATGTCTCTTTACGTTCATTTCCCTGACAATGTGAGAATACTTAATCTCTAGAGAGTTCTTAAATTTCCACCCCTTTGTGGGAGGGAAGGAACCTTTGCCTCAATGAGAAGAAGCTTTCCCAAGGATGACATGGGGTCTTTCTAAGCCTTCTCTCAGTGGAGCAGAGAAAAAAGGAAACCTTTTTAATAATATATTTAGACGCTCAATGGGGTCATACTGTGGCATGCATGTGATCTAGTAACAGAAAGCTGCTTTATTTTGGGGTGGCTGCTCACTTGGAATCGTTTTCTTTAATTCACATTGGAAGTTGAGTTCTGTGGTGTGGCTTATTTTGATAATTTAGAAAATCAATACATTTTGCCAATATTTTGCACTATTCCAATTTTTTTTATTTTAATTAGGTTTGTTCTACTCAAATTTTGTCATCATATTATTATCTTTAGCTTTAAATAACAATGTATCCTTGTATTCTTAAAAATATTACTTAAATTTTTTCTAGGAAAAATCAAATTATCATTGAAAGTTAATATTTCCTTAGCTCTAATCTCTTTTTCCCCAATGAAACTATTATTTTTACAATGTAATTTGTAATAAATATGATACTATCTAGGTGGCATCTATCAACAACAATTATGTTGTAACAGAACAGAGAGTATTACTGCTCATTTTAAACCTGGTCAGGACTTTGTCCCTGACTACCTCCTTCCCCTCTTTCCCTTCTTAATACCCTGGTGGAGCACTTCATTCTCAGATAAAAATTTCAGTATCAAATCATTGGCTTCTGTACAAGTCTTGTGAGGGGAACATTTTGGGATTGCCATTGTTTACCCAAATGTTACTAATGTTACTTTACTTGTATGAGTCCATTCTCACATTGCTATAAATAACTGCTCGAGACTGAGTAATTTATAAAGAAAAAAGTTTTAACTGACGCACAGTTCCGTATGGCTGGGGAGGCCTCAGGAAGCTTACAATCATGGCCGAAGGGGAGGCAGACACATCTTACAGAGTGGCAGGTGAGAGAGCACATGAAGGAGGAACTCTCAAACACTTATAGAACCATCAGATCTCATGAGAACTCACTCACTATCATGAGAACAGCATGGAGGAAACTGCCCGCATGATCCAGTCACCTCCCACCAGGACCCACCCTTGACACATGGGGATTATGGGGATTACAATTCGAGATGAGATTTGGGTGGGGACACACAATCAAACCATATCATTACTCAACTGCAAAATAACTAAGGTCTATTTTACAAGGGATTGTGCAAGCAGAAAAACATTTCTATTATACTATTAGCAAGTGAGATCTCCTTTGCTTAAAAGTGTGTCTTAATGTCTTAGCAGAGAGCAAGCCTGAGAAGATGGGCCTTAGAATAGGTCGATTTTTGCTGGAACCAGAAAGAAGTAGACAATGTAAGTTCCAGGACATCACTTTGTAAGAGTGGCTGGGGTGAAAGGAGTGGCAGTTTATAAGAGTAGCAGTTTGTAAGAGTGGCAGGAGTGATAGGGAGATGGGCAAAGGGTAAATAAATCAAAATTAATTTGTTTACTAGTTTTGATTTGGCCTCTTCCAAACCTTGAGTTTGTCGGCAGTAGCATTTAGTGTCTTTTAAAATCATTAACTAAAATTAATTAAGATAAGAAAATCAATTGTGTCAGGTGTGGATTTTTTTAATGAACTTAAGCTAAATAATATTGACTCTCTTTGCAACTCCTGACACATTCTTTCCTGGTTATTAGTATTATTTTCAAAGACTATTTTTAAAGCAGTTTTAGGTTCACAGAAAATAGAGAAGATACAGAGATTTCCCATGTAGTGTCTGCCCACACAGGCATAACCTCTTTTATTATCAACATCCCCCACCAGAGTGAAACATTTGTTATTGGTGATGAACCCAAAGTGCCCATACTTTACATTAGAGTGCACTTTTGATGTTACACATTCTATGGTATTGGACAAATGTGCAATGACCCATATCCATCATTAAAGTATACAGAGTATTTTCACTGCCCTAAAGATCCTATATGCTCTGTCACTTCATTCTTCCACCACCCCAACTTCTGGTTATTTCAGAAAACTTTGAGTTAATTTAGATTTGTAGTACATAGCTGTAATCTATGTAAATTAGATTACAATCTGTAGAAAGCTGGGAGACATGTTCTGTCTCACCCATCACTGATCTCATCCTTATGGAATGCAATTTTAGCCCTGGTGACATCCAATTGTGATCACAGGAAAACACATTTCCCTGATGCTTTTAATTCACTCTCTGTTCCTGGATAGTATTTATTTATTTCTGTTCTTTACAATCAGACATAGTACAGAGAAAAGCTAATAGGATAAACACAATGTTACTTTTCTGCTCTACACTGATTCCAATGAAAACTGAATTCCCGATTCTCTGACAAAGAATATTTGATAGGAATTTTGACCCTGAATCTTATGTACTATATGCTTTAAACAAAGCTATATGCATATATATTGTTCAAATTAGCAGAATCTTTAGGCATTTTCCTTTTTTCTGTTGTAACCAGGAACCTCAGTTTAAAAAATATGTTTTAATTATCCACATTATTTTTCTTCGTTTCCTCCCCTCTCACCTCTTCATTCCTTCCCTCTCTAAACACTCCCCTCTGGCAATGCATACTTACCTAATTATACTCTTGTATAAGAAATCCCAGAGGCTAATCTTGCAACAACCTAGGCACAGAAACCCTGTTGTGGAATCCACCTACTTTGGGAGAGCTGTGAACAACGAGTCCACCACCAGCAGGCCAAAGTCAAGATAATGCCAACCAGACTTCCTGATGCCAAGAAAACTATCAGAATGAAGAGACACAGACCCTGCACCCTGCACAACTCCTTGTGTCACCCATGTCAAGTTTCCCTTTAAAAACCCTATGGTAAATTTTAAAATTTAAGACAGTACTTTAAAATGAGAACTTACCATCTTCTTGGTTTGCTGGCTCTCTGATTAAACCCACTTTTCTGTCCGCCAGTCCTTGCCTGTCATGTCTGGCTTTCAAGTGGCAAACAACCAAACCTGGGCCCAGTTACTTTCTGGTAATATAAAATTTCTCTATTTGCAGAATTATTACTTCAAAAATGCTTATTTACTTTATATTGCTCAGGAATTTGAATTAAAATATGTCTTTATTAAAGCACCATCAATAATGAATTTTCATCTGAAGGCAAGATTTCAGTGAACAGAATAATATAAATATTTAGTCTCTTTTTTGACACTTTATGTTACTTTCAGTTTTATGATTTCTTTTGCATTTCAGTGCTTGACAAGTACAGCATTCTAATATACCTTTAGAATAATAAATTCAGTGACACATATCTCAAATAGTACAGACATGGTTGAAAAGTCATGGAACTAGTTGGCAGATAAGTTATTTCAAATTTTGTTCCTATATAAGCTGTGTGATCACTGGAAAGTTACTTAAAGTCTCAGATCCTCATTTATTTTGCTAAAAAAAACACTGATAATAATTATCTGTGTAGAGTTATTGTTAGAATTAGGGATAATGTGTACAATGTAGTAATGAGCTTGGCTTATTTAGATAGTGACTAAAAGGTAGGATTTATATGAAATCCTTGGGACATATGTATTAGGCAACCTGTGAGATGGGTCCCAATGATCCTTGCTTCCTGGTGTTCCTGGCCTTAGGCAATCTCTTCTTCTTTGGGGTGGCTGGAATTATTGCCTTGCTTCTAATGAATAGAATATGGAAGAGTGTGCTCTCTCTCATAGCTCTGGGTCACTTGCCTTGGGGGAAGCCAGCTGCCATATTGCAGGGCAGCCCTGTGGAGAGGCCCATGGGGTGAGTGACCAAGGCCTGTCAACAGTCATGAGAATGAGCTTGTACACAAATTGACTGTTCTCAGTGATCTCATCCAGATGAGACTACAGCTCTGCCTAACATCTTGACTGCATCTTATGAAAGAGCTTGAGTCAGAAACACCCAACTAAGTGGCGCCCAGATTCCCGATTGACAGAAAATGTGAGATAATTAGTGTCTGTTGTTTTAAACTGTGAAATTTTGAGGTAATTTGTTACACAACAATAAGTGACAAATATGTCATAAAAAGCATTGCAGCTAAATTTTAAAAAGCATTGCAGCTAAATTTTAGGAACAAATCATTTGGTAAATTTATATATAATTCATCATAAAACTACATCTGATGTGTACTGGTATGGGAAGAGGTGGAGCGGAGATTATGAGGCAGTTTATGAGACAGACTTTAGGGTATGTCTCTTCATCTGACAGTAGCCATGAATCTCAAAAATGTGTCTATGAAACAGTAGTCTGCTTTTTTAAATGCTCCAAGAAACACGAGCATTGTGGTCTCCTATGTTTGGGAAACACTGATACATTTTTTGAATCTTGGAAAATCACAATGAGTATAGTATGTTACAGGCTCTCGAAATCTCAGAGCTGCTAAAATTTCTAATAGGTTAATGCTTTGCTATGGACTGAACGTGTCCCCCAAAATGCATGTGCTGGAAACTTAATTCCCAGTGCAACTACAGTATTCACAGGTGGGCCTTTTGGGAAGTGTTTAGTTCATGAGTGGATTAAGTCTGCTATGAAAAGGGCTTATGACCATGAAATTGCTCTTTTACCCTTCTTCCTTCTGCTGTAAGGACACAGCTGGAAGGCCTTCTCCAGATGCCGGCGTCTTGATCTTTGATTTCTCGTCCTCCAGAACTGTGAGAAATACATTTTTCTTCTTTATAAATCATCCAGTCTCAGATATTCTGTTACAGTAGCACAAAATAGACTCAGAAAAACTTTAATGTTAAGCATCCCACAAAACCCTCTGGCAAATTGTGGGTTACTTCCACCAAAAAGTGCTGAAATCCTGGCCTGTTCCTCATTGCGGCCTGAACTTAGCTTGTAAGCAGCTATTTGCAATCTATTTAAACTCGCCCCAGCCCCAGGCCTTAGGGGTTCAACCTTTCCCCAGAGCAAATGTTTTGTTATAAAATAACAAGAACTCAGTGTTATAATCAACAGATGGTAATAGCTGAGCAAGTTCTAATCTCACAGCACAGAAAAAATTGTTCCCGGTCTCATTCTGTCATTCCCATTTCATCATTTTCCTCTGATTTGTTGAGTTATTGCTTAATCTCAATAATTTAGTTATTTTTTCAGAAGGATTTGTTAACAATACCTTCTCCCCCCTCGGAGCACTCAATAATATGTATAAATTATATTATTTATATATAATAAATATATATATAATTTATAGGTAATTTATAAATAGTATAAATGTATACTATTTATATATTATATATATTTTATATATATATATATATGTTTTTCAAATTTACAATTTCTGGCTAAGTACAATTTTAGTTCTCCATGAAAGACTTGTCTTCAGTATGACTTGCAGCATTTCTGCTAAATTTCATATAATGTCTTTGCAACATATTACAAAATTCTTTGGAAATGTTTGTGTACCATTTGCAGCAGTGTATGGAAGTTACTACGAGAATTACCCTTAAAATTAAAAACAGAAGTGAAAAGTTTTGCATAATTGGAAGGGCTTTCTGATATTGTTTAAAATGTTAGGATTTTGACATAAGCTATATCTATGTGTGTAGGTCTGTTCTCATTTGGATATCATTTTTGAGATTATCACTGGAAATGTTATTACATCGAATTTTCTATATCAGCTATGCTAATATCACTGTCAGAAAAATTTTACAAAAAATTCTAGGGTATACATTCTATGGAGTGTGCTTATTTAACAAATCTCTTCTCTGAGCACTAACAACAACCAAAACAACAACAGCATTGGCAATCATTGAGCGTCTGTGTGCTATATACTCCACCAGGCATTTTACATCTGTGTAATATATCCCTGTAGGATTTTACAACAATCCTACAAAATAGATATTGTAATTCTTATTTTACACATAAAGAAATGGAAGCTCAGAGCAATTACATCACTTTTTCAAGGTCTTAAAGCTAGTGGTGGCAGAGCCAGCATTGAAACACAGGTTTGTTTACTCCCAGAGCCATGTTCTTAATAATTATATTGCTTTAACAATTTTTATGTATTTTAATTTACACTCTCTGCAATTCATACTCAAGGGTTCTTGACATGGTGACAAGACAGGAGAGATCAAGACAGAGGTTTTCTAAGGCAGCAAAAAGACTCTTCTTATTTCCTCTGGCTTAACCTGGGCTTATGCTCCTTTCCTGGCCCTGTTGGTATAATCAGCAACATCTGTGTTGTTAGAGGGTGGACAGGGCATGGATCATCTTAGCTCAAAGGTAGGTTCTAACAGCATAGAAGATGGAGTAGAGAAAAACAAATAGTGTTTTTTTCTTTTTTTTCCCCTCTCTGTTACTTACTAGAGCCATGCTGTCTAATATGGCAGCCACTAACCATATGTGACTTTTGAGCACTTGAATGCGGTTAGTCCAAATTAAGATGGACTGTAAAACATACACCCTCCCCCAAATACATCATATTTCATTAAGGCAACATAAAAAATGCCAATTATCTCAATTATGGATTTTATAATTATTGCATGTTGAAGTAATATTTTTAAAAACATTAGCTTAAATAAAGTGTATTGCTAAAATAAAATCAATTTCTCTTGTTTCTTTGTATTTCCTTCAATGTAGATACTAGAAAATTTGAAAATTTAAAATTACATATTGTATATGTGGCTTGTCTTTGTGGTTTTCATTATATTTCTATTGAATCACATTGTCTCAGAGGGTAAAGGACAGGAAGAAAACATTCCTGTTTTTCACAATTTCCCTGCCCTCGGACCTGAAAGCTTGAAGATAAATATTATCAAGTTCCTATTTTCCTGAAAAGGAGTAAACAAATCCAGCTATCTGTAATTTCTGGCACTGTAAATAAACGACTTGAGACAATTTTAATGTGTTTTCTAAACATATTTATTCCATATATGCTGCATGCAGTCCTGAATAAAGCTCCTGTGGATCAGGCAAGTTCATTTTTGGGCCACTGGCACTTATGTATCCACCAATATCTTGGCCCAATATCACTATATTATGCCACCTTTGAGGGAAAACCTGAGTCATCACCTTCCCTTGTAATTTCCTAGACAATGCTCCACTCATAATG
This sequence comes from Macaca thibetana thibetana, assembly GCF_024542745.1. NCBI lineage: Eukaryota > Metazoa > Chordata > Mammalia > Primates > Cercopithecidae > Macaca > Macaca thibetana. The sequence goes on from NC_065586.1 coordinate 86,139,219, forward strand.
GGTTTTAGAAACATATCTACCTGAACAAAGTCACTCGTCCACTCATTCACCACCATCCTCTGATGATAAGATTTGTTTTATTCCCTGTGATTCATCTTGGTGAATGTGCCATGCGGTTTTGAAATAAATGTGTATAATGCAGATGTTGGGTCTAGTGTTCCATAACTGTTAGATCAAGATAGTTGATACTGTTGTTCAAATTGTCTGTTTTTACTGATGCTTTTGTCTAGTTGTTTTATCAACGGAGTACTGAAATTTCTAACTATGGTGATTGAATTATCTTTTTCCTTTTAATTATTACAATTTTTGCTTCATGTAACCTAGCTTTTCTTTTTTTAATTGACAGATAATATTGTATGTTTTGATCATGTGTAAAACCATATCGTGTTTTGAAGTACATATACATTGTAGAATGTGTAAACCTAGCTAGCAAAGAAATGCATTCCTCACATAGTTACAATTTTGTGGTGAGCATTTAACATCCACTCTTCACATTTTTCAAGAATATAATATATTGTAATTTACTATAATCAGTTTACTGTACAATAGATCTCTTAAAGTTTATTCCCCCATGTAACTGTAATTATGCATCCTGTGACTAACCTCTTCCCGAATCCTCCCGACCACCTCAGCCTCTGGTAACCACTATTTGACTCTCTACTTCCATGAGATCAACTTTTTTAGATTCCACATATGAGTGAGAATATGCAGTATTTATCTTTCTGTGCCTGGCCTATTTCACTTAACATAATGTCCTCTAGGTTCATCCATATTGTCACAAATGGCAGGATTTTATTATTTTGTGTGGCTGAATAGTATTCTATTGTGTATATATAAAGCACATTTTCGTTATCCATTCATCTACTAGTAGATGTTTGGGTTGATTCCACATCTCAGCTATTGGAAATAATGCTGCAATAAACATTGGAGTACAGATATCTCTTTGGCATACTGATTTCCTCTCTTTTGGACATACACTCAGTAGTGGGATTACAGGACCATATAGTAGTTTTATTTTTAATTTTTTTAGAAACCTCCAAACTGTTTTCCATAATGGCTGTACTAATTTTTATTCTCACCCATAGTGTATAAAGGTTTCCTTTTCTCTACATCCTTGTCAACACTTACTATCTTTTGTGTTTTGGATAATAACCATTCTAACTGGGGTGAGGTGATATTTCATTGTGGTTTTGATTTGCATTTCCCTGATGATTAGTGATGTTTAACATTTTTTCAATACCTGTTGGTCATTTGCGTATTTTCTTTTGAGAAATGTTTATTCAAATCTTTTGCTCACTTTTAAACTGGGTTATTTGCTTTTGCTATTAAGTTGTTTGAGTTTCTTATAAATCTTGGATACTAATCCATTGTCAGATGTATAGTGTGCAAATATTTTCTCCCAATTCTGTAGGTTGATTTTTTCACTCTGTTGATTGTTCCTGTTTCTGTGCAGAAGCTTTTTAGTTTGATGTAATCCCATTTGTCTATTTTTGCTTGTGTTGCCTGTGCCTTTGAAGTCCTATCCAAAAACTACTTGTCCAGACCGATGTCGTCAAGCATTTTCTCTATGCTTTCTATTAGTAGTTTTATGCCCTCATTTTTAATGACTTATGTTTTTGTGGTATATATATTTTTTACAACTTTTTACTTTCAAGTTATTTGTGTCTTTATATTTCAAGTGTATCTCTTGAGGACAGCATTAACTTGATTGGGTCTTGCTTTCTTATCCCCCTGATAATCTCTGCCCTTTAACTGGGAGTGCTTCATTCATTAACATTTGATGAATTATTCATATGGTAAGATTTAGGTCTGCCATTTTATTACTTTTTTATTTATCCCTTCTGTTTTCTCTTTCTCTTATCTCCATTCATTGCCTAAGTACTAAATATTTATCGTATTTTAGTTATAATTTATGTATTGGCTCTTTGGCTAAACTACTATTTTTAGTGGTTGTTCTAGGGATTACAACATACACCCTATTAGTTCATTTTCACATTGCTATGAAGAGATACTCAAGACTGAGTAATTTATTTTAAAAAAAGAGGTTTAGGCCTGCTGCCACCTGTTCCACTCCATACTACCACAGCTGATGCTCTCTTGAAAGCACTACGTCACAGCAGGAAGCCAACCAGCACAAAAATAGTGCATTAATCAACCAAAGCTGAGGACCCTCACGGAGTCCATTTCACCCCCCTGCTACCTCCACTGGAGCAGGTGCTGGTATCCATGACTGAGAGACCCACAGATGGTTCACATCACAGGACTCTGTGCAGACAACCCCTACTACCAGCCTGGAGTCTGGTGGACTTGCTGGGTGACTAGATCCAGAAGAGAGATAACAATCACTACAGCTTGACTTTCAGGAAGCCACTTCCCTAGGAAAAGAGGGAGAGTACTACCTCAGAGGAAACACCCCATGGGTCAAGAGAAACTGAACAACAGCCTTGAGCCCTAGACCTTCCCTCTGACAGAGCCTACCCAAATGTGAAGGAACCAGAAAACCAACCCTGGTAATATGACAAAACAAGATTATTTAACACCCCCCAAAAATCATACTAGCTCTCCAACAATGGATCAAAACCAAGAAATCCCTGATCTATCTGAAAAAGAATTCAGAAGGTTAGTTATTAAGCTAACCAGGGAGGCACCAGAGAAAGGCAAAGCCCAATGTAAGGAAATAAGAAAATGATACAAGAACTTAAGGGAGAAATATTCAATAAAATAGATAGCATACATAAAAAGCAAAACTTCAGGAAAAAATGGATGCATGTATAGAAATGCAAATTGCTCCGGAAAGTCTCAGAAATAGAATGGAACAAGCAGAAGAAAGGACTTCAGAGCTTGAAGACAAGATTTTTTAATTAACCCAATCCAACAAATGACAAAGAAAAAAGGAATAAGAAAATATGAACAAAGCCTCCAAGAAGTCTGAGATCATTTTAAACAACCAAACCTAAGAATAATTGGTGTTCCTGAGGAAGAAGAAAAATATAAAACTTTGGAAAATATATATGGGAGGATATTCAAGGAAAACTTCCTCAGCCATCCTAGAGAACTAGACATCCAAATACAAGAAGCTCAAAGAACACCTGGGAAATTAATCACAAAAAGATCATCACTGAGGTACATTGTCATTAGGTTATCTAAAGTTAAGACAAAGGAAAGAATCTTAAGTGCTGTGAGACAAAAAACACCAGGTAACCTATAAAGAAAAACCTTACAAATTAACATCAGATTTATCAGCAGAAACCCTACAAGACAGAAGAGATTGGGGCCCCATCTTCAGCCCCCTCAAACAAAACAGCTGAGAATTTCATACCCAGCAAAACTAAGCTTCGTAAGTGAAGGAAATATACAGTCTTTTTCAGACAAACAAATGCTGAGAGAATTCACCATTACCAAGCCAGCACTACAAGAACTGCAAAAAGGAGCTCTAAATCTTGAAACAAATCCTGGGAACCCATCAAAACAGAATCTCTTTAAAACATAAATCTCACAGGACCTAAGAAACAAAAATACAATAAAAAAGGTATATTGGGCAACTAATAGCACAATAAATGGAATGGTACCTCCCATCTCAATACTAACATTGGATGTAAATGACCTAAATGCTCACTTAAAAGATACAGAATTGAAGGATGGATAAGAATTCACCAACGAACAATCTGTTGCCTTCAAGAGACACACCTAACACATGAGGAGGACACAAATAAGGTAAATGGATGGAAAAAGACATTTCATGCAAATGGACACCAAAAACGAGCAGAGGGAGCTATTCTCACATTAGACAAAGCAAACTTTAAAGTAACAGCAGTTAAAAAAGACAAAGAGTGTCATTATAAAATTATAAAAGGCCTTGTCCAACAGGAAAATATTACAATCCTAAATATATATGAACCTAACACTGGAGCTCCCGAATTTATGAAACAATTACTAATAGACCTAAGAAATAAGATAGACAGCAACACAATAGTAGTGGAGGACTTCAGAAAGTCAACAAAGAAAAAATGGATTTAAAGTATATCCTGGAACAAATGGACTTAACAGGTATTTACAGAACATTCTACCCAACAACCACAGAATATACATTCTATTCAACAGTCCATGAAACTCTCTCCAAGATAGACCATATGATAGGCCACAAAATGAGCCTCAATAAATTCAAGAAAATTGAAATATCAAGCACTGTCTCAGACCACAGTGGAATAAACTGGAAATCGACTTCGAAAGGAATCTTCAAAACCATGCAAATACATGGAAATTAAATAACCTGCTCCTGAATGATCACTGGGTCAAAAATGAAATCAAGATAGAAATTAAAAAATCCTTTGAATTGAATGACAATAGTGACACATCACATCAAAACCTCTGGGATACAGCAAAGCCAGTGCTAAGAGGAAACTTGAAACCCCAAATGCCTACATCAAAAAGTCTGAAAAAGCACAGAGAGACAATCTAAGGTCACAACTCAAGGAACTCGTAAAACAAGAATAAACCAAATCTAAACCCAGCAGAAGAAGGGAAATAACCAAGATCAGAGCAGAACTAAATGAAATTGAAACAAAAAAATACAAAAGATAAATGAAACAAAAAGCTTGTTCTTTGAAAAGATAAATAAAATTGATGGACCATTAGTAAGAATAACCAAGAAAAGAAGAGAAAAAATCCAAATATTCTGAATTAGAAACAAAATGATAGATACTACAACTGACACCACAGAAATACAAAAGATGATTCAAGGCTACTATGAACACTTTTATGTGCATAAACTAGAAAACCTAGAGAAGATGGATAAATTCCTAGGAAGATACAGCCTTCCTAGCTTAAATCAGAAAGAATTAGATACTCTGAACAGACCATTAACAAGCAGTGAGATTGAAATAGTAATAAAAAGTTACCAACAAAAAAAGTCCAGGACCAGATAGATTCACAGCAAAAATCTGCCAGACACTCAAAGAAGAAGTGGCACCAATTCTATTGACACTATTCCACAAGACAGAAAAAGAGAGAACCCTCCCTACATCATTCTATGAAGCCAGTATCACCCTAATACCAAAACCAGGAAATGACATAACCAAAAAAGAAAACTACATACCAATATCACTGATGAAGATAGATGCTAAATTTCTTAACAAAACACTAGCTAACCAAATCCAACAATATATCAAAAAGATAATACATCATGATCAAGTGGGTTTTATACTAGGAATGCAGGGATGGTTTAACATATACAGGACAATAGATGTGATATACCACATAAATCGAATCAAAAACAAAAATCACATGATCATCTAAATAGATGCAGTAAAAGCATTAGACAAAATCCAGCATCCCTTTGTGATCAAAGATCTCAGCAAAATTGGCATAAAAGGGACATACTTCAATGTATTAAAAGTCATCAACAACAAACCCACAGCCAACATAATACTGAATGGGGGAAAAGTTGGAAGTATTCCCTCTGAGAACTGGAACAAAACAAAAATGGTCACTCTCACCACTCCTTTTCAACATAGTACTGGAAGTCCTAGACAGAGCAACCAGACAAGAGAAAGAAAGAAAGGGCTTCAAATTGGTAAAGACGAAGTAAAGCTGTCTCTGTCTCTGATGATATGATTGTTTACCTAGAAAACCCTAAAGACTTCTCCAGAAAGCTCCTAGGACTGATAAAAGAATTCAGTAAAGTTTCTGGATAAAAAAATAAATGTACACAAATAAGTAGCTCTTCTCTACAAAAACAGTGACCAAGCTGAGGAGCAAATCAAGAATTCAACCCCTTTTACAATAGCTGCAAAAAAATAAATAACTTAGGAGTATACCTAATCAAAGAGGTGAAAGACCTCTATAAGGAAAACTACAAAACATGGCTGAAAGAAATCACAGATGACACAAACAAGTGGAAACACATCCCATACTCATGGATAGGTAGAACCAGTGCTGTGAAAACGACCATACTACCAAAAGCAATCTACAAATTCAATGCAATTCCCATCAGAATACCACCATCATTCTTCACAGAATTAGAAAAAACAATCCTAAAATTCATATGGAACCAAAAAAGAGCCTGCATAGCCAAAGCAAGTCTAAGCAAAAAGAACAAATCTGTAGGCACCACATTACCTGATTTCAAACTATACAATAAGGCCATAGTCACCAAGACAGCACGGTACTGGCATAAAAATAGGCACATAGACTAATGGAACAGAATAGAGAACCCAGAAATAAACCATAATACTTAAACCAACTGATCTTCAATAGAAGATCAGACAGAGCAAACAAAAACATAAAGTGGGGAAAGGACACTCTATTAAACAAATGATGATGGGATAATTGGCAAGCCACATGCAGAAGAATGAAACTGGATCTTCATCTCTCACCTTATATAAAAATCAACTCAAGATGGATCAAAAATTTAAATCTGCAACCTGAAACTATAAAAATTCTAGAAGACAACATTGGAAAAACCCTTCTAGATGTTGGCTTAGGCAAGGATTTCATGACCAAGAACACAAAAGCAAATGCAATAAAAACAAAGATAAATAGCTGGGACTTAATTAAACTAAAGAGCTTTAGAACACCAAAAGAAACTGTCATCAGAGTAAACAGACAACCCACAGAGTGGGAGAAAATCTTCACATTCTACGCATCTGACAAAAAACTAATATCCAGAATCTACAATTAACTCAAATTATAAAGAAAAAAACAAACAACCCCATCAAAAAGTGGACTAATGACATGAACAGACAATTCTCAAAAGAGGATATACAAATGGCCACCAAACATATGAAAAAATGCTCAGCATCGCTAATAATCAGTGAAATGCAAATCAAAACTGCAATGTGATACCACCTTACTTCTGTAAGAATGGCCATAATCAAAAAATCAAAAAAATAAAAGATATTGGCATGGATGCAGTCAACAGGGAACACTTCTACCCTGCTGGTGGGAATGTAAACTAGCACAACCACTATGCGAAACAGTGTGGAGAATCCTTAAAGAACTAAAAGTAGTACTGCCATTTGATCCAGCAATCCCACTACTGGGTACCTGCCCAGAGTAAAAGAAGTCATTATGTGGAAAAAGACACTCGCACATGCATGTTTATAGAAGCACAATTTGCAATTGAAAAACCGTGGAACCAACCCAAATGCCCATCAATCAACGAGTGGATAAAGAAACTGTGGTATACATATATATATACACCACAAAGTGGTGTGAGCCTCTCTGTATACACACACACACACACACACACACACACACACACACAGATATATATGTATATATGTATATATATGTATATACACATATACATATATGTGTGTGTGTGTATATATATACATACACACATAATGTGTGTATGTATACCCTGTGTGTGTGTGTATATATATACACACACGGGGTATACATATATATACACACATATATACACATATATACACACACACACACACACATAGGGTATATAAACTAGGGTATATTGTTCCCTGATATGCACACATAGGGTGTGTATATATATATATATCTATATATATATATCTATGTATGCATACCCTGTGTGTGTGTGTGTATATATATGTGTGTATATATATATGATGGAATACTACCTATCCCTAAAAAGAAATGAATTAATGGCATTCATAGCGACCTGAATGAGATTAGATACTATTATTCTTTTTTTTTTTTTTTTTTTTTTTTTTTTATGAGACGGAGTCTCGCTCTGTCGCCGGGGCTGGAGCGCAGTGGCCGGATCTCAGCTCACTGCAAGCTCCACCTCCCGGGTTTACGCCATTCTCCTGCCTCAGCCTCCTGTGTAGCTGGGACTACAGGCGCCCGCCACCTCGCCCGGCTAGTTTTTTGTATTTTTTTAGTAGAGACGGGGTTTCACCGTGTTCGCCAGGATGGTCTCGATCTCCTGACCTCGTGATCCGCCCGTCTCGGCCTCCCAAAGTGCTGGGATTACAGGCTTGAGCCACCGCGCCCGGCCTACTATTATTCTAAGTGATGTAGCTCAGCAATGAAAAACCAAATATCATGTGTTCTCACTCAAATGTGGAAGCTAAGTTATGAGGATGCAAAGGCATAATAAAGACACAGTGGGCTTTGGGGGCTCAGGGGGAAAGGGTGGGAAGGGGATGAGGAATAAAAGACCACAAATGGGTGCAGTGTATACTTCTCAGGTGATGGGTACACCAAAATCTCACAAATCATCTCCAAAGAACTTACTCATGTAACCCAATACTAACTGTTTCTCAATAACCTACAGAAATAAAAAACATATTAAATAATAAATAATAAGTAAAGAGAGAAAGACAATATGTTTAATGGATTCACAGTTCCACATGGTTGAGGAGGCCTCACAATCATGGTGGAAGGCAATGGAGGAGCAAAGGCACATCTCACATGGTGGCAGGCAAGGGAGCATGTGCAGGGGAACTGCCCTTTATAAAACCATCAGTTCTCATGAGACATATTCACTATCATGAGAACAACATGGGAACAACCTGTGGCCATGATTCAATTACCTCCCACTGGGTCCCTCATACAACACATGGGGATTTTGGGAGCTACAATTCAAGATGAGATTTGGGTGGGGACACAGTCAAACCATATCATATACATATAAATTTTACAGCCAATCTGGAGTTTACATTGTACAATTTCAAACACACACACACACACAGACACACACAGACACACACACACACACACACACACACCCAAATGTACAAAACTCACAGTTGGATAGGTCCATTTACCATCTACCCCTATTCTTTGATTCATTATTTATCACCATACATATTACATATATACATGATCGATCCCATGAGACAATGTTATAATTTTTTCCTTACAACAGTCATATGTATTTACAAATAATTAGAAAAGTAGTCTTTTACATTTTATTATATATTTACCATTTTGAGTATCTTCATTCCTTTCTGAAGATCAAAGTTTTTGTCTGATGTCATTTCCCTTCAGCCTAAAGAACTTCATTTAGTGTTCCCTATTGTGCAGATTTGGTGGTGACAAAGTGTGTAATTTTGTCTGAAAATGTCTTTCTTTTACCTTTAATTTTGAAGGATAGTTTTCATGGGTATGAAATTCCATGTTTGCAGTATTTTCATTCTGCATTTCAAAGATATTGTTTAATTAGCTCTGGCCTTTGTAATTTATGATGAGAAGTCCATGCTAATTACAATAGTTGTTCCCTGATATGTAACAATATCTTTTTGATTCAGTTGCTCACAATCTTTATCTTTACTTTTTAGCAGTGTGGCAATAATTAGCCAGGAGTGGTTTTCTTTATATTTGTTCTGCTGTGTTAGTAGTCACTTCATTGCTTCTCAGCTACATATTCTTCTTCGCCCTACATTGTGATATTAAAGCTCTGGACATTTTTCCTTTGCTGGCTGGCATGATATTCAGGTTTTGTCAATGGATAATTCTGAAGGGTTGCTGCAAGGCCAGAGCAGAAGGAAGAAGCTCTCCTTCGATCTTGGATTGCGCTATTTTCTGTCCAACAGCAAGCAGATCGGCATGTGGGGTCTGGTAGAATTGAGAAAGGTAGCCTTTGCAGTCCAGCTTAGCTCATCTCTTTCTGTACATTTCTCTGGCATCATAGCAGCAGCTTTCATTTATCTGTGGTTCTTTCTTGTGGAAAACTTCTCAACTTTCCAGCAGTAGTATTTTCTTGTATTTCAGCTATAAACGTCACCTTGTAAGTTTCTCCATCATTGTAATGGTGGTCTTCATGATAGAAGTGAGCCCTGCACCCTCCACCAAGTTTCTTACTACTGCCATTCTGATGCAGTACACGTTTTTTAGCAAGTTTCTTTGATACTGGCAAGCTGTCTGTATATTCTTATATGAGCTGCATCCTTTCCTTAGACAGCTGGATCTCAACTTCTGGCAGTGGGGAGTGGGAGTAGGGGGTCTCCTTTCAAGTTCCCTTCTAATTTACTTCCCCTTAGTCTTCAGTAGTTGCTCCTTCTTACCTTGAGTCTTTTTTTTTAAACCCATTTTAGTGTTAACCACCTTCTTAAAATGAATAGTTATTTATAGTAAGTTTTCCCTGTTCAAACTACTGGTGTCATATCTGTCTCCTGCCTGCACGTTAACTGACAAACTGGATTTTTTTGAGCATCTTCTATCTGTAACTTTATGACTTTCACCAAATTTAAGGACATGTTTGTCATTCCTTATTTTTTCCAATATTTTTCTGTCCCATTCTTTTTTTTTCCTTCTGAAACTCCAGTTAAATGTCAGATATAGCTTTCAATATTGTCCCTTAGGTCACCTTGATTTTGTTTATTTTATTTTGATGCATTCTCTCTGTTCTTTGTATTGGGTAACTTGTATGATCAATCTTCAAGTTCACTGACTTTTTCCCCTGTCATCTCCCTTTCACTATTAAGCCCATCCAGTGAAATGTTTATTTTAGATGTTATTTTTTTTAGATCTAAAATTCCCCTTTTGCTATTTTGTAAATAGTTTTTATATTTTTGATAATATTTTCCATCTTTTCATTCATTTTAAGTATAGTTTTCTTTATGGCTGAGTTTAGTTATAATAGCTGCTTTAAAAATCTGTGACTGCTAATCCCATCATTTGTGTTTTATCAGAAATGGTCTTGGTTGATTGTCTTTTATTTTGAGATTGAGGATCATTTTCTGGTTGTGTTTTAGTTCAAATTTCAGTTCAAACCTTTGTAACTTAAATGTGCTTCTTAAAATTTGCCCATGCAGTGCAGTCAGAGATTAGACCTAAATTTGGAGAGTTTATACAGAATTGGGTGTCCCTACAGAAGACAAATGTTTGATGCTGCCTATTGACAAACTATATTTCCTAAACTATATTATTCTGACTGCTCCCATGTGATCTGTGAAAATCTCGTGAGTCTGAATGTCTAAATTTTAGAAGACCCTTTGGTAGGTTTTGTATACTGTTTCTCTATTATCTCCTTAAAGGTTGGTTGTTACTAACTTAAATGGCACTCAGTAAGTTTAACCTTTCTAAACTCAAAAATAATGAATTATCTCAAAAGCAAAGTGGTGTGAGCCTATATGCAAATATATGGGATTTGACCATGTCTTTAGGAAAATAGGTCCTCAGATTTGTTGAGTGTTGGTGAACCCTTTAATGTCCTATACGTTGCTGGGTTGTTTTGTACAAAAAATAACAGCACAAAACTCAACATGTACAAACACTGTATTTTAATGTTTCTCCCTTTGTTGTTCAAATAATGCTATCAATTAGCTTTTTCTGGGTCAGTGTGTCTTTGTAAGAAGAGGAATAGTGATTGTTGCAGATTCCTCACTCCATATATGGGGACTGGATGTGTAAAAAGATATTTTCTTTGATTAATATAGAAGTAGTAGAAGGGAGTTTGCACACTGCTCTATGTATATGCATTTCAAAACTTGTTTTAAGCTACCTTCTTCCACAACTATGCACTTTCTAATAAACTGTCCTAGTTCCTTTTGAGGCCCACCTCTCAGGGCCTGTGTTGACAGGTCTTCATTTTCCAGGGATAATTCACACTACTGTCTTGTGTTGTGATATAACGGATTCTTGTGGTCAGTCTTAAATATCCCAACAAATTGTAATCCCATCAAAGGTAAAAATTTGTCTCTTTGCTACATTGAGTGAAAAAGTGAGTAACTTCCAACTACTGACAACTGCTTAACTGAATTATAGAGTTCAGTCAACAAGTAAATGCCATCTAACTTTTTGAAAAATGTCATCAAATACCTGCTGCTGTTTTCCAGCTCCCAAAGCCATGCTATATTACCTAAGGTGGCCCAAAGACCACTTGTAATGGGCCTCAGTTATTTTCTTTCTGCCAAGAATTGTTTCCCACATTTTTCCGGGTAATTTTCTTTCTTTCTTTTGGGATAATTATTCCCTTCTCAATACCCATTCCACTTGAATCTGGAGAAATTTCTAATCACATACTACCTTGACTCAGCAGTCACAAATTTGACCACACAAACTTAGTCTTGACAATCACTGGGATCTATCCTCTAGTCACAGAGTTTGGTTCATAGGTCAGTGCATGACTGAGCAAGACCAATATAAGCTCTTCGCTGGCAAAAAGAGAAAGATTTCGATTTCTTTTGGTGTTGTTAAACTTAAATGGTATAAATTTGGGTAGTCTGTAGCATGTCCTAGCCACACCATGCAGACCTGAGTGATAGAGCCCTAAGTCATTTGAGACTATGATCCAATTGCAATTGACAGTCAAAAGTTCTAGAAGTCAGTAAATTTCATTGTCTTTCTTCCTCTTTGCTTTAGCAATTTAGGTAAATTACATAAAATTGCCAATATTTCCTAATTTGGACCTACAAAAACAGCAATTTCATGTGATTTAATCTAATGGTTTGAATTGGATTTCTGTCATTGCAATGAAAAATGTTATGACTCTACTCAAAACAGTGTAGTACTGGAATAAGGATAGAAATATAGACCAATGAAGTAGAATTGAGAGACCAGAAATAAATCTAAATATCTATGGCTAATTGACTTTCACAAATGTCAAGTTCATTCAATGAGGGAAAGAATAGTCCCTTTAACAAATCGTTTTGATACAACTGGATTTTCACATGCAAAAGAATAAAGTTCGACCCCTTCTTCTCACCATATACAAAAACTAACTTAAAATTGATCTGTGACCTAAATATGAGAGCTAAAATCATAAAAGTCTTAGAAGAAAACAGGGATAAATCTTCATCACCTTGGGTTTGACAACGAATTCTTGACTATAACACCAAAAGCACAGGTAACAAAAGAAAAAGTAAATAAAATGTACTTCAAAAACTTAAAAAGTTTTGTGCATCAATGGACATCATGAGGAAAGTGAAAAGATAATCTACAAAATGGGAGAAAATATTTGCAAATCATTTACCTGATAGGAGCTTCATATCCATGATATATTAAAAAACAAAAAATCCCTGCAACCCAGCAACAAGTAGAAAAGTAACCCAATTTAAAAATGGGCAAACAACCTTGTATAGGCATTTCTCCAAAGAAGACATAATGGCCAATAAGCACATAAAAAGCATAAATGGCCAAAAAACACATAAAATGATGTTCAACATCATTAGTGAATAGGGAGATACAAATCAAAACCACAGTAAGGATACTACTTTATGCATAGTAGGATGGTTATAATTTTTTAAGAAATAAAATAACTGATATTGGTGAAGATGTGGAGGAAATTGGAATTCTGTATCTCTCTTGTGGGAATGAAAAATCGTGCAGCTTCAGTGAAAAAATGGTTTGATGATCCCTCAAAAGGCTCAACATAAAATTACCATATGACCACACAATTACACTCATAATTATATACATGAAATAATTGAAAATGGAAACTCAAACACACTTGTACACCAAGGTTAATTGAAGGTAGTCAGAATAGACAAAAGGTGGGAACAAAGTATCAATCAACAGGTGAATGGATAAACAAAATGTGGAATATATATATGATAGTATATTATTCTGTCATGAAAAGGAATGTTCTGATACATGTCATAACGTGTATAGACTTTGAAAACATTATGCTAAGTGAAATGAGCCATACACAAAAGGACTAATATTGTACATTTCCGTTTATGTTATGTATCTTGAATAGGCAAATTTAGAGGCAGAAAGCAGATTAGAGATTACCAAAGGCTCGAGGGAGGAGAATGGGAGTTATTGCTTAATGATTACAGAGTTTCTGTTTAAGATAATTGGGAAGTTTTGAAAGTAGATAAGTAGTGATAGTTGCACAGCATTGCAGATGTAATTAATACCACTGAATTGTGTACTTAAAATGGTTAAAATGGTAAATTTTGTTATATATATTATCATAATTATAAAAATAATGTTCCAACTATCTTTACTGTAATTGATAACCCAACTCTTTTTTCCTCAATGGTCCATCTAGTTTGGCATGGGCAAGATACTTCAGAAACATATTCAAAATTCCTTTAATTTACCAAACTGTGTAATTCAAAACATTTGTGTTTTTCTGAAAACCTTTAGCCAAATCAAAGCTGCAAATCAATTTATGCATGAGCAGTGACAGTCTTTGTATGTCATTGAAATAGCTGTGTTTTAAAATTGACAAATGCTTGGAAGTTAAAATTGCAACTACACACATTGCAATTTTATGTTCTTTGCAAATTGTCATGCATATTTCTGGAAATCTGAGAGATTCCAATTTAGAAGCTCATTTCTCTTTCTTTCATCCTCCTTTGTATTCCAACCTTGTTCCAAACCAAGCTATATCTTCTAAAGAAAAGCTGCGAAGAGATCACTCAGATCACTTGGATTCAATTTCTTTCCCTTAGCAAATACAGGGTGTCAGAACTGTTTATATCATATTGCATTTTAAGTAAGGTACTGCTCTTTCCAGCTTCTCCAGAGTTCGTGGGGGAAAAAAAAAAAAAAATCTTGGTCAAAGAATTTGAAAACTGGTCCTTTTCCACCTCAACAGCTTTGGATGAATTATTTACCTCTTTGTTCTTCAGTTCTTTTTCACAAAATGTGAATAATAATTCTTGATCTACTAACATTACTGGATTGTTGAGATGATTAAATGAGGATATTGGATAGGAAAAAAGTTCTGTAAAAAACAAAGTGCAACTCTGAGAATGAATAACACAGATAATGCCAAAGGGTCATGTAAGCTTAGTTATTTGATTGGCTGTTTTTTTAAACAAAAAGAAAGTTGGACTCCTTGTGAGCAGTATTTATCCTTAGTTCTAATCCTCATACTAACTGAGAGGACATACTCTGAATATTAGGATCTCAGATAGCAGCCTGAAAGAGCTCACAGTAACTAACCCCTGATGTCTAAACAGACAGAGAGAGATTATATTTAAAAACTACAGCCTTATCCAAGGCAAAAGTATTCCAGAATTCTTTATACTAGAGAGCAAAGTCCTTTTTACTTAGAAAGTTGAAGGTATCCCAAACTTGACCTTGTGCTCAACACTTGCTGTCCCTTGAATGGAGTCAGACTTCCTTCCACTTTATACAAAGCCTTTCCCATAGACTACTATGTAAGGACAATAAAACTATGGGGAAAACAGACCTACTCAAACACTGAGGAAATAAACACAGACTTCTTCTAATCAACTATGTCCTAAATTAATTAATGCATATAGACTAGAAGAATCACCAGACAGTTGAAGAGGTAAAAACAGAATAAAAGGGAAGGATTTAATTCAACAAACAGAACTGATAAAAGAAGAAATAGAGATAATTTAACAAATAGCAAGGAAATTACAAATAATTTTATTTCCCAGAGTGAAAAATATATTGTAGCATAGTGTAATACTGTACTGCCATGAAAAGGAAGCTATCAAAGACTAAGGTAGCATGCTTGCAAATTAGAAACATAATTTCCAAAAATGTATACGGTCTGGAGTCACGGCTACAAACAAAATTTTTCCTCCGGAAAATATGCAATGTTAGTCTTCTATAAGGCTATGCAAATAGACAAAATGGGAAAAGAATGTGGAGAAAACTGAGAGGTAGAAAATTATTTCAGAGATTCAATATCCATCTAAAAGGAGTTCCAATAGCATAGACAGTAGAAAAATGAAGGTATGGGGAGTCATTTTTAATATATAGTTATTTTTTCAAGCTGGAAAAAGTCACAGATTAAGAAGTCTTACCAAGTACCAAAGTGGGATGAATGAGGTAAACACACACAAACTAGAGATAGGTAGATGATAGATAGATAGATAGACAGACATATTGGTAAACTTGCAGATATTCAAACAGAAAGAGATTACCCTCAAGAGGTAATACCTGCTGCGTATTCTAGTGTCTACTCCCGATAGATTGAGAGACTAGGAGACAATAGAAGAATAATTTCAGAGTACTGAGAGAAAGAGAGTTTAAATTTAGGGTTCTACACCCAGCCACATTAGCATTCACATGTGAGGGCAGAGTAAAGACATAGCTTGCAAAGTTGACCACCCACAGAGTTTTGCTGAAGAATTGTTTAAAAATATGGACAAGTAATGACAATGAAATGCCCATTCATCTGCAGCCTAACACTGATTCTTTACAAAGGACATTGATACCTCCTAGTCTCAAGAAGCCCAATGACAATGACAGCAGGGTGCAAGCTGTAGGGAGAGAATGTGTATAAGCCATTGCATAGAACTGAGTCCACCTCTTCTTTCCAACAAGGTCAATGAAATAGTGCACCTGCAGATAGAAGTCATGAAAGAACCAGCAAAGCACTTACCTATCAACACAAATGCTGTATTCCATCCATCTGCTATTTAGAGCAAAGTTTATTGAGCCTGAGTTTTGAACAAGCTCCTGAACTGCACAGAAATGAACATGGTCCACTTGGTGCAGGGCTTAACAACATGGACTTTAGCATCAGAAAAACTTGTGTTTGAAATTCAGCTTTTCCAGTTATAAAACTTGGACAATTTTCTTAACTTCTGTGAGGCTCACTGTTCTTATCTGTGAAATGAGCCTAATAATAGCAAATTAAATATAATTCCCGTAAAGAAGGTAGCACAGGGCCTGGCATAAAGCAGCAATTAAAAAGAAAAAGTTTGCAATGTTCATATCATTGTTATTTTGGGAGTTAGCTTCAGCAAAAAGTGAAAGAAATTCCAGTCAGAAGGAATAGAAGAGGAAAGACATGACACAGGAAACAAAATAGTGTCTTAGAGGAAGTGTAAGTAATTTGATCTATTACCAAACAAAGAGTGGCAGAGAAGAATCTGCTGAGATAGGTAATGGCTATGTCATGGGAAACCTTCAGATGTCATGCCAAGGAGATCAGCCTTTATGAGGTGATAGACAGCTTTTGGGAGATTGTCATGACAAGGAAAACATTTGAAATCTGTAATGACAAGGGCAGATTTGTATTCTAGATAAATGACTCTCTCTACACTATGGCAAGTGGAGTGGAGATGTCACAGTCTCTGCAAAATGTAACAGTTAGAAGGCTGTGACAGTGACTCACAAGTCAGTGAGTCTTGACAAATCAGTGATGGTAGAAGTAAAGTGCCAGAGATGGAGCTGATGTGTTTAAATACACACCTACACAAACATAATAAAATTAGTGAACGTGTATGAATAATTATAAGTGGGGAGAGAGAATAAAGTTGATCGAAGTGATCATGATATAACCAGAGTGTCTGCCTTGGATAAAAAGAATGATGGCACCTAGAATAGAGATAAAAAATACACGAAGGAAACCAAACTTGGAAGCAAAGATGTAGAGCTCAAGTTTGGATGTGTTGAGTGGCATGTGTCTATGGGACAGCCACCTATATAAGTCTAGAAGGAATTTGTTCAATAAGACCTGAAACCAAGGGAGGGCTAGAAGTAGTGATTCGTGAGTCAGTGGCACAATTGGCAGTACAAACAGTAATGTGTCAGTCAGATGAAGGAACATCAATTAAGGAGACTGAGAAAGTATAATCCGAAGGATAAGATAAGAGAGAATGGAAAATCTGATATAAGAGGAAGTACAGGAAAAGAGTTTCCAAAAAGCAAAGAGTTTTCCATAAAGTGAAAGAAAAATTTTAAAAAATCCACTAAGATAATGACTGAAGAGTGTCCTCTCATTTTTTTAAAAAAGGGAAGCCAACAGATTGTAACAGTTTGAAGGAAGACTGGGAGCACAAATGAAATAAAAATATGTAAGAAAAGGTAAGAAAAGTGGTGTCCACAGTGGAACTCAAAATGAAAAGATTTTTAAAAATTATTAAACTGTAGCCTGCTGCATATCTCAAGTTAAATGTTCTGCAGGCACAGCAAGATCAACATCTTCAAACTTGATCTCATTTCCACTCAATGTTTTTTATGAGACTTCAATATGTTTATAGGAGGAGAGAAAGGAGGCAGTAGAGATGATAATGGTGAAAACATAGGAAAGATAAGGGATAACTAGTAGAGAACAATCCTAGAAGAGATGAGAGGGACTGCTATCATGATCACACGGAGGAGGCTTTGTTCAGCTATAGGTAGAGACAATTCCCATCCTCTGAATCTGGAGGCAAGAAAGTGGGTTAGACAATGGATGAAGTCTTGTTGTGGAGCAAGATGAGTTTGAAATAGATCAGTGAAGACATACTGTCATCTTTCACGAGTGAAGAGGGTTAGGTTGGATGAGAATTTTTGAGGAGACTGGTGAAAGTTTAAAATTATTTTTGAGGGGATCAGAGGTAGGAGAAGACTAAGAAAAAATAGGGAAAATATTGGGTGGGCTTCGCCTCAGTATGCAAATTCCCTCAGTAGCCTGAGGGGGATAGAGATGTATCGCAATGCTGATATCAAAAAGCTGAGGGTTGTACTAAATGGGTGCAGTAGCACAAGGGAACTGTGTAGTTTAGGGTGCAGGTGAGAGAGTTGTTGAATGGAATATCCATGAGGCTCTGACAGAGAGGGGAAGTAAGTAAGATCGGATGAGACCTAGAGAAGTGAGTAAAAGAGAAAAGATAAAAAATAAATGTGGCGGTCTCTCTAATGTAAAATAACAGAGAATCATGGGATTAGGAGTACAAAAGAAATGGATGGATGGAGGTTATGATTTTAAAAGTCAATTACTACAAGTGAGTTGATTTAGAGATGTTTTTGGGGGTGATGACAAGGCCTGTGGTGTGAACAACAAGGTGACTGACTGAAGTGGAGACTAACATCCCTGGGGCTCTGCATGCTAATGAAAGGAGAGGCCCTCGTGTCAGATTTTCAAAGTGGCAATTCAGTTACCCAGGATGGTGGCCCAACACAAGATAGAGCTAAAGTCTAAATCAGATGCTGAGAATCAAAATTATGAGGAAGTAACTAGCAAAGCAGTAGATGAGAGAAACAAAGTTCTAGTTTCACATCATCTTGGAATATGGATGCAGTAGGATGAATGATGCCCAAGCCCCAAAGGTACCCACACTAATTCCCAGTATCTGTGAATTTGTTACATTAAATGGTAAAAGAAACCTGGCTGAGATGATTAAAGATCTTGGGATAGGAAGATTTTCCTGGACTATCCACATGGGCTTAGTGTTTTCACATGGGTCCTCACAAGAGCGAGGGCAGAGGGTCAAAGTCAGAGATAAAGAGGTGATGACAGAAGCAGAGGTCAAAGTGATGTGGGGCCATAAGCTGAGGAAAGTGGGTGGGTGGGTGGCCTCTGGAAGCTGGAAAAGGCAAGGAAACAGATCCTTCTCTAGTGCTTCCAGAGGGAATCCAGCCCTACCTTGATTTTAGGACTTCTGACCTCCAGAGCTGCAATTTGTGCTGTTTTAAGCCACTAAGTTTGTGGTAATTTGTTACAGAAGCCATAGAAAACTAATACAATGGTTTTACACAAACTCTCATGGGGAGTGCTGAAAGCCTTAGTGGAGACCGTTGTCATCTCTACTGGGAAGATGCATGCTCAGGTGTTGGCACGAGGATGAGCAGGCCTACAGGAAGGATAATTAGCATCATGCCCCTGGCTGGGTGTAATGGATGGAGCATCCTTGAATGAAGTGTGATCATCTGCTGCTTATGATTCAGCTCGACTTCCATCTTGGTGTTCAAGCAATACTTCTTGTGGTGGCTTCTTATAGTCAGCTCCTCATTCCAGTTGCCATGGCCCTTTCAGATCTGGTTTTCTCTTGGGATCTCCCATCCATCTTGCTTTTTAAAAATCTCTAATGTGATGAAATAAAGAAAATATTTACTACTCTCTGATTGAAATGTTCTCTCAGAGTCACCTGGATAAGTTTGTATTTTTTGACACCAAAACCTGGAAGACAACTTTTTCTTTTCGCTTTCTGACTAGTGTTACGTAGGACTGGATGTATTGATTATAAGCCTACTATCTTCTTTAATGGGAGGTAGGCACAGAAAGAAAAAGGTAATATCTTTATAAATACAGGAATCAGGAAATCAAGAAGTGATTCTGGGCAGAAAGATGTCAGAAGCTCAGGAAAGGATATGTGGTTACCTACGCAAAGTCTCAAGTAACAAATATAGGGTATCAGAATTAGAAGGCAGCTTGCTTTTTATTTCATTCTGAGCCAGCTGTTCAGTCCTTGCTCCATGCTCAGCGTAAGAACTGGTCCTGCAGTATGAGTTCTGAGTTCAAAGGTTGGGACAAATCAGTAAATATGACTCTAATGCAAGAAAAAAAGAACCATGCAACAAAATATCTTTTGACAGGATATTTCTCTATATTACAGCTTGTTGAGTCTTAGAGTTATGCAATATTAAAGGTAAAGATGTCCTTCAAAGCAAGAAATACAAGTGATGATTGAGTATGATGTATTAAGGGTTAAGGCTATGTGTTAAGTGCTTTATTTCCATTCAATCCTAACAATCAATTTGTGAGGTTGACATTATTATGCCTATCTGACAGAGGAAGAACCTGAAACTCAGATAATGTAAGTGATCTGCCCAAAGGTATTCAGCTCAAAGGTATTCAGTAAAAGTCTCAGATGAAAATCTGAGTGATTCAAAATCTAGAAGTTATGCTCTTATTTCCACCATATAGTTCCTCAGTATCTAAGACCTACAAACTTCAGAAACATTCCTACGCAGTCTTATTGTTATGCTGATGTGAGAAGTCACACAGCTTTAATTTAACATTCATTACATTTCTGGACAATATATGTCAACATTTCCTCTTAGAACTATGGGCAAGTCTTTCAGCATCTAGCAAAATGTGTTTGTAATCTCCCTGGATTCTGCTTATTTCTGGCCAGCAAAGCACAGTCCAAATTACATTGCTTTGGTTTCTAATTTAATGGGAAATTAAGCATCCATTTCTGGTACCTAAATTGTACCGACTCCGTTATTTATAGAGCTTACATGCAAAGTGTTTAACTGAAATATGGAAATAAAAATAGGAAATGGATGGGTGCCTGCTATTGAGTCTCATAAGTGATCCCTTAATATTATTAAGTCCAGTAGGTAACGAGTGTTAAACAATTTTAGAAATTTTAAAATAAAGATTTAATTTCCTTCAGTTAATGAGCTTCCAGTTTTTCTTTTGTGCTCCAAACATGTGCTTCTGGAAATAGTCAGGTCATCCATGCTTTATACATCATTCAGACATCCCTTGTAAATGGTGGTGCAATAAGGCTTCTTCCTTCTTCTCTCTCTTCTTCTCTCTCCCTCCCTCTCTTTCCTATTTTTCCTTCCCTCCCCTTCCCTCCCTCCCTCGCCTTCCCTCTCTCCCTCCCTCCCTCCTTTTTTTCTTCCTTCTTTCCCTCCCTCCCTCCCTCCTTCCTTCCTTCCTTCCTTCCTTCCTTCCTTCCTTCCTTCCTTCCTTCCTTCCTTCCTTCCTTCCTTCCTTCCTTCTTTCCTTCCTTCTTTCCTTCCCTCCTTCCCCCAAGCTCTCTTTCTCTTTTTTTCTTTTCCTTTAATGTGATGAATCAATGCTGTAATGCAAACACCGGAAATGGATTCTCAAAGTACACATGCTCAGCAGGGCAGAACTTTGTGAGCCTGTTTCAAAATTCCAGGAATAAAAGGAAATATAGATAATCTGAATGCTGCTGCCTTTTGCTGAGGACATTCAAAATAGATGTTTGCTTATTTTTACAGGTTTATAAACACACGGAAAACAAAATTCCTTCTAACAGATTCAGAAGTGCAAACAGGTATGTGGTAAGGGTTTGAGTGACTAAGACATAGATCTCCATGTAGCAGAGATGGTCTGATGTCTGATTTCACTATTTGTTTATTAAAAAGCAGTTGGGAGTTATAGACCTTATCTCTCTACCCCTTCATACCTTGTATTAGATCAGTCAATGTCCCATATGGTTCCAATCCTCTCTTCCCATGCAACGGCAGCTCTATATGTATCCCACCAAGCATATTATTTTCTAGATGTGACTATACCACTGCTAAACACTGAGTACACGCAAACATAAAGATGGGAGCAATGAACAATGAGGACTGCAGAAGGAGGAAGGGAGAAAGGGAGGGAGGGCTTAAGGACTGAGGGACTGCCAATTGGGTGCTGTGCTCACTGCCTTGAGTGACAGGATCATCCATACCACAAACCTCAGCATCATGCAGTGTTCCCATGTGACAGACCTGTACATGTATCCTCTGAATCTAAAATAAAAGTTGAAATTATTTTTGAAAAAGTTAGGCAAGACTTAGCAATGTTATCCCCATTGTATGGATTCTGAGTCTCAGAGTCTCAGTGACTTACAGCTGGAAAATGATAGGTCTAGAACCAGAATGTGAGCCCTCAGAAGCCAAGTCTATTGCTTGTGTCCTACACCATGCATGGCTCTACAGATGGTCAAAGTATTAGCAGACATGTGGAAGGAGTGTGACTGTTTGGCTGCTATTGGAGCAACATATTGTGATGAGCATGACATAATCATTGCTGAACTCCTAAGGAAGGCAATATACTGTTTAAGAAAGGGTGGCATTAAACTATTTAGTCTATTTGCATAATGGCACAAAATGCGGTTACCCAGTACAGAAAAAAAAAAAAAGGAAAAGGAAAAAAAGTTGTGTCTTATGAATAAGCTCACAGGTTGAATATCAGTCTATCTCTGCCACTAACCACTTTCCTTTGAGACCCTGGATTGGTCTACCTGTCATGTCCTAACAGGAGACAGATGGCAAATGGGGAGTTTCAGGAAGATATTATATTTAAAGTTACAGGAGGGTTAAGTAAAATCAACATTGGATATAAAACTCCCGAGATTAGCAACCTAGGTAAACTGCTGCTACCTTTAGTGTAATAGGAGAGAACAAGAACCCCATTAGATCTGACAAGGATGAGTGAGAGGAAAAAATATCCAACTTCTCTTTCTTCCTACCCTATGATCTCATTCCAATGACTCCTTTTGGCCAAACTTAACTGGAAGTCAGACGGTATGGAAGTTCACTGATGCAGTCTATAGATACCAGCTTCCTGTGATATGGAATGGGAAGGAGAAGGGTGGAATGTAGATCTGGAGAGAAAAACAGAAACAAAGTACAATTATTAATAATAATTTTATAAGATAGAATTAAAATGTCCATCTTTTAAAAAATGTAATTGTATGGGAGATAATGACTGCAAAGGGCTTACATAACCTTTTAATACATATAATTTGCAAAGCAGTTCTCTGACAAAGGAGGACACGGGCATTAATATGAAAATTTTCTGTATCCATATGGCATCATTATTTTGGGGGTGTTTTAAGATAATTTATCTATAATTGCACAACCTCTGTGGACTAGGGTTAGGGAGTAGTAGGCTTAGTTACCTAAAGACATTGAGGGGGGTAGAGGGCAGAAGCATTTCTTCATTACATTGGTAGTTCTTAGCTCTAGAGAATGAAGAAATGCTGTCTCAGTAGCAATAACTATGGCTTACAGAAATGTGTGAGGCTTGATTTTCTTATCAGAGCTTATAAAATCAATGAAACAGTTTTGTAATCACATTCAAGCAAAAATGAGGCACTCGAGTCCTGTAATAGTGTCTGGGAAGCCATATTTTTGTCCCCGGCTTTACCAGGCTGTGAGGACCAATAGTAAAGGGACGATCTCTATTTTTACAGCTGGAGGCACTGATTGCTTTTCAGTTTCACACAGATGGGAACATATTTTTAGCTTAAAAGAAGGAATTCTCTGAGGTTTTGAATTTTATTTTTCTGGATTTGTAAAGATAAAGGATTTGTGACATAGAGTTTTAATTATAGGTCTAAAGAACATTTAAAATAGCTCTCATCTAACTCCACCAGCTGCCTATTAATGTCCCAAGCTCACTAGATTGATATGATCACTGTTTGTATTTAAGAATGATGGGAAAATTGAAGGGACAGAGAAGAGAAGAGAGAGTGCTAGAGAGTACAGAAATAATACATTAACAATTTTAATAAAATTTAGAATTGATTCTTTCAGATTTAAGGGTTTATATGGGAAGAAAGAGCAGAGTGATTGATGCCAGTCAAAGGAAACACAGCAAAATATTCACTTCTAGGAGACACTACTCCTTCACTAACACACTCAACAAATATTTACTGAGCAACTGCTATGTGTCAAGCACTGTTCTAGATGCCAGAAATACGGAAAACAACAGACAAGATAAGTGTGCTCATCATGGGCAAGTGACATTTGAAAGATAGGCAGGAGCCAGCTCATAGAGGGTATGTAGATATGAGTAAGAAGTTTGAATTTTATTCTATGGCTGTAGTAACGTAGCATAGAGAATCTATTCTTCTACAAATTACAGATTGCCCTAACTTAACTGGTTTTTAAAAAAGAGATTTATTATCTCACATAATCAATTCCAAAGTAGGGTAACTCTAGAAATAGTTAACTTACTATCTCAATAATGTCCTCAAATACCCAGGTATTTTATACCTGTCTGTCTTGTAATCCTTAGTATGCTGCTTTTATCTGCATGATTGCAAGATACATATTTAAGTTTTACCCTGCAAACTGTAGATATGAAATTTTTTAGATAGATAAGAATGTATTAAGAGTGGATTTAATGGCAATAACTGAAATAACTTAAATATAAACAGCTTAAAGAGAGAAATGTAATTCTTTTTGTATAGAAAGAAGTATAGGTTAAGCAGTCTATGGTTATTATGGTGCTTCCTTGGTGTCGTCAGGAAGGTTCCTTCCAGCTCACTGCCCCATCATCCCTATGGCAAGAAACTCATTTTTAGAGACAAATATGGCTGCTGATGTTCTAGGTATTTTCTTCACTCCTTAAGAACAAAAATGTAATGAGGAAGGAAGAAAAGAGTTGTATTCCCTATCTTTTAAGAGGACTTCCCAGAAGTAACTCATAACATCTATTTAAATCTTTTTAGATAGAACTTAATTGTAATGCCACATTTATCACCAATGAAATCTGTGAAATATGGTTTTATGGTAGGACATCAATATGTCCAGCTAAAAATTAGAAATTTATTAACAGAGAATAAGAGAAAAATGAATATTACGGAGAAACAGGAAGTCTCTGACACCAAGAAGTATCTTCTTTTCCACATGTCTTAATTTGAATATAAAGAAACTTCCAGAAGCATCAAAAAAGATAGCTTAGTTATGTAGACTCTGAAGTTAAGAGAAAAAGTTTTGAAATAAGAAAGCATTGGTTTTAAATTCCAGCTCTGCTATGTAGAAGTTTTGTAAGCTTCTATAAGATACTTTATCTCTCTGAGACTCAATTTGCTAATATGTAAAATAGGCATTCTAAGTTCATCAAGTTTTTAGGCATATTAAATGAAATCACATATTGCAACAAATGATGATAGTAATAATAATTAGGAACAATTTCAAAGGACAGCTGAATTTCACTATTAGGATCATCCTAGTGACCAATATAGTTCAGTAGTTAACTTGATCCTTTATACAAAGTGTCAATGATTCTGGATGAACTCTGTTACCAGATAGTGCACAGGGGCCTTTACTCATCAGACTCTCTGTAGGCCATGTATATGAGTATCAGAACTTGGTCTTTGATGTCATAGAAGATATAAATCCTTTCTTTGGTTTTATAATTTGCCATTTTCCATCAAGGAGGACTCTGGGAACTTTTAGAATTGTCTTAAGTTGGGAACTCAACTGCAAAATATAAACTATCTTAACATATGGTATGGAGTACAACTAATGCTAAAGCTCCAAAAGGAAGATGAAAATCCAAAGGAACTAAAAATACTCTTTAAAAACCTTTTTCAGTGTAGCTGCTTCTTTGTTCAACCAGCTGTTACTAACCCCACAGGGCATTTTTCACATAGGGCTATGATTTTTTTTTCTTATGATTTAATTCTTATACCTCAAACTGAATTGTGGTGCAATATTTTTATAATTCTACTACTGAGAGAGGGATATGAAATAATTAAAAGACTGAAGGAAGATTTAAGAAGAGTTGTGAATACCCAAATCAAAGTATGGTAGTAAGTCAGGGAAAGCTAGAAAGAGCCAAGAAAATCATGATATGAACAATAAACATATTCTTGATGGAGAATAGCTGCAGAACTAGCA
Source organism: Macaca thibetana thibetana (assembly GCF_024542745.1). Taxonomy (NCBI): domain Eukaryota; kingdom Metazoa; phylum Chordata; class Mammalia; order Primates; family Cercopithecidae; genus Macaca; species Macaca thibetana. The sequence continues at coordinate 86,165,172 of NC_065586.1, forward strand.
AATTAAGATGTACACAGCCTGAAGAATATTAAATAACCTCAGCTCCCCATCTCATTAGCTTGGGATCTTGGCCTCAGCATAGCTACTTAATGTCTTTGAACATCAATACCCTCATTTCTAAAACAGAAATGATAATAGCAATGCCTACTGCATTGTACGATTGTAAGGGTTAACTGAGACAATGTGTTGCCTTGCACACATAGCCTATGATGTATTTAATGATTATTATTATAATTTACTTTTTAATAAAAAGTTCATATTTGTGAAAAATGCAATATAGAAAAAGATGAAGTGGAGAAAAAAATTATCTTCAGCATGTACTGTATAAGAAAGAAATCTTGTAGTCATAGGCCCATCCTCAAATGAGTTAACTTTCTTTTGATTCCCAAAACAAACTGCCTAATATTATTCAGTTTCCAAAAAGAAGAAAATCCTGTCATATGTTGCTACATGAATTAAACTTTAAAACATTATGCAAAGTGAAAAAAGCCAATCATACAAAACAAATAGGGCATTATTCCACTTATATGAAATATCTAAAGCAATTAAACTCATAGAGGCAGAAAGTAGAATGTGATTGCCAGGGGTTGATGGGATAATAGGAAGTGGTTCAATGTGTATGGAGTTTCAGCCATGAAGTTATAAAAGTTCTAAAAATCTATTGCATAATAAACAGTATACATATAGTTAACAATATTGTAATGTACACTTAAAATTATTAAGAGGATAAGTTTTTATATGTGCCTTTCTCCATAATAAAAATCAAGACAATTCTGACACACACTATAACATAAATGAACCTTGAAGACATGTGCTAAGTGAAATAAGTTAGTCACAGAAGGGCACATATTGTGTCATTCCACTTATATGATGTACCTAGAGGTCAAATTCATAGAGATAGGAAGTAGAATGGTGGCTGCCAGGGGTAGAGGGAGGGAGGAATGTGGAGTTATTGTTTAATGGGTATAGAGTTTCAGTTTGGGAAGATGAAAGTTCTGGAGACAAGTGGTTGTGATGGTTGTGCAAGAATGTGAATGTGCTTAATATCATTGAACTCCACACTTAAAAATGGTTAAAATGGTATATTTTATGTTACACATAGTTTACCACAGTAACAAAAGACACTGCCTTTCCTGTGTTGTAATTGACTAGTGTGTCTTCATGGTTGAGTTGAACTCTTGGTAGCATGGCCAACTAAGTGCTTAAACAGCTACTGTATTCAAGGGTCCATGGAAGAATGGACCCCATTTCCCTGTGCAATGTGTGATACTCTGTGCACCATGCGAGAAATAACCTTTGCTTAGATAAAATTTGCTAAAAAAGGACTCTGCCTGATTTGACCTCTATAAGCACAAGAACCAAGGATGTTTTTCCTTCTAGAAAAACAACTAATGAGGATTCTTAAACTCAGAACTTTAAGAAGGTGGCAAAAAGATTTGTTGAGCATGTGGTATGGTTAGGGTATGTTTTGAATGTCTCCACCAAAACTTATGTTGAAATTAGATCCCCAATGTGGCAGTGTTGGGAGGTAAAGCCTAGTGGGAGATGTTTGGGTCATGGGGGAGGATCCCTCATGAATGGCTTGGTGATGTTCTCTAGGTAGTGAGTTGGTTCTTGCTCTCACAAGACTGGATTAGTTCTTTCAGGAATGGATTAGTTCTTGCCAGAGTGGGTTGTTATAAAGCCAGGATGCCCCTCGGGTTTTCCTCTTTTCAGACATATCTGCTTCCTTTTTGATCTTCTTCACCATGTTGTGACAAAGCACAAAAGCCCTTGCCAGAAGCCAGGGCTACACCTTGAGTTTTTCTCAGCATGGAGAACTGTGAGCTAAATAAATCTCTTTTCTTTATAAACTACCCAGTTTCAGATACTCTTTTATAGCAACATAAAGCAGGCTAAGACAGCATGTTTCAAAATATTCTTTTAGACCATAACAAGTTTGTAACATACGTTTAGATATGGCATTTTTAAAGATTATTTTAGGAGTCCTTAGACTAATTTACAATTCTTCCCCAGTAAAGAATTATTGTCAATTTTTCAATAGAGGGGCAAAGTAGATTGTTCTTACTCAGATTTTATTCTTTTCCAGACTCTGTGCCACATTGTTCTATCCCATGAAATTTGCCTAGTGTGTCACTTATTGCTTCCAGGCCATTATTTATGAGTTCTTAAACTTAGGTATCTTGAAATTAGGTACACAGTTGACTAAAGTAGAGTTAGATTGTTACTGAGACTCCTGAATAAAGTTGCAAAGGACTAAATTATTAGTGAAAATGAAAATTTAAAAACAGCTATGTGTTGTAAAGGCAGATGACATAACACTCTTCTATTTCAGCATAGGCTTTAGTAGATAATTTTTTTTTGCAATTATAGACCTGTCCTCAATGGATGTAGGGTTCAAACTGATCCTTTCTCTGGGGTCAAGAAACTAAGAAATTAAAGTGTTCAAGGATAATAGGAACCCAAGAAACTTGGAATAATGAAATGCAAACCATTTTTGGGGATCAAACCCTCAACACAGGCCACCCACAATTTTATACAGTAATTCTGATTGAAGAAGCATCCCTCTTGAAAACCGGCACAAGACAAGGATGCCCTCTCTTGCCACTCCTATTTAACATAGTATTGGAAGTTCTGGCCAGGGCAATCAGGCAAGAGAAAGAAATAAAGTGTATTCAAATAGGAAGGGAGGAAGCCAAAATGTCTTCATTTGTAGATGACGTATGCTATATCTAGAAAACCCAATCGTCTCAGCTCAAAAGCTTCTTAAGCTGGTAAAGAACTTCGGCAAAGTCTCAGGATACAAAATCAATGTGCAGAAGTCACAGGCATTCTTTTATAACAAAAGGCAAGCAGAGAGCCAAATTACAAATGAACTCCCATTCACAATTCCTACAAAGATAATAAAATATCTAGGAATACAGTTAACAAGGGAAGTGAAGGATCTCTTCAAGAAGAACTGCAAACCTCTGTTCAAGGAAACCAGTGAGGACCCAAACAAATAGAAAAGTATTGAATGCTCATGGATAGGAAAAATCAATATCATGAAAATGGCCATACTGACCAAAGTAATTTATAGATTCAATGCTATTCCCATTAAACTACCACTGACATTCTTCATAGAATTAAAAAAAAATCATTTTAAAATTTATATGGGACCAAAAAGGAACCTGTATAGCCAAGACAATACTAAGCAAAAAGAACAAAGCTGGAGGCATCACCTAATGGGTGTCAAACTAACAGACTTCAAACTATTCTATAAGTCTACAGTAACCAAAACAGCATGGTGCTGGTACAAAAACAGACACATAGAACACTGGAACAGAAGAGAGAACTCAGAAATAAGATTGCACATCTGCAAGCATCTGAACTTTGACAAACCTGACAAAAACAAGCAATGAGGAAAGGATTTCCTATTTAATAGATGGTGCTGAGAGAACTGACTATCCATTTGCAGAAAATTGAAACTGGATCCCTTCCTCACACCTTATACAAAAATTAACTCAAGATAGATTAAAGACTTAAATGTAAAACCCAAAACTATAAAAACCTTAGAAGAAAATCTAGGCAATGCCATTTAGGACATAGGCACAGGCAAAGATTTCATGATTAATAACAGCAAAAAACAAAACAAAACAAACAAACAAAAACTATCATAACAGTGAACAGGCAACCTATAGAGTGGGACAAAATCTTTGCAATCTATCCATCTGACAAAGGTCTAATATCCAGAATCTATAAAGAACTCAAACAAATTTACAAGAAAAAGAATAAACAGCCCCATTAAAAAGTGGGCAAAGGACACGAACAGATACCTCTCAAAAGAAGACATTCATGCAGCCAACAAACATGAAAAAAGCTCAACATCATTGATCATTAGAGAAATACAAATCAAAACCACAATGAGATACCATCTCAGGCCGTTAGAATGAGCATTATTAAAAGTCAAGCAACAACAGATTCTGGCAAGACTAGGGAGAAATAGGAATGCTTTTACACTGTTAGTGTGAATGTAAATTAGTCCAGCCATTGTGGAAGATGGTGTGGCAATTCCTCAAAGGTCTAGAACCAGAAATACCATTTGACCCAACAATCCCATTACTGGGTATATACCCAAAGGAATACAAATCATTCTATTTCAAAGATACATGTATGTATATATTCATTGCAGCACTATTCACAATAGCAAAGACATGCAATCAACTCAAATGCCCGTCAATGATAGACTGGATAAAGAAAATGTAGTATATATACAACATGAAATACTATTTAGCCATAGAAAGGAATGAGATCACGTCCTTTGCAGGGATATTGATGAAGCTGGAAATCATCATCATCAGCAAACTAATGCAAGAACAGAAAACCAAACCCTGCATGTTCTCACTTATAAGTGGGAGCTGAACGATGAGATCACTTGGACCCAGGGAGGGGAACAACACACATTGGGGCCTGTTGGGAGGTAATGTGGGGAGGAGAGTATTAGGAAAAATAGTTAATCCATGCTGGGCTTAATACCTAGGTGATGTGTTGATAAGCGCAGCAAACCACCATGGTACACGTCTACCTATGTAATAAACTGGCACATTCTGCACATGTACTGCAGAACTAAAAATAAACATTAAAACGAACAAACAACAACAACAAAATTCTAATGGAGTATAAGGATATAATTGAAAATTATAAAATAAATGGTGCAGTATAAAACAAGCCATCATGAGTGAGTGACAATAAAAACAACAAAGAACACAATTAAACTTGAAAATATTCCAAATAAACTAAGCTCTGCTTAAAACAGAAAAGTAGTAAAATAAAAATAAAAGATGGGGGTTTTATGCTCAGTAATGGTACAGCAGTTATGACAAGATAAATTATCCCCCAGACAATAACTGTAAACTGGAGATATGTCTTAAATATAAAGACACAGAAAATTGAGAATAAAAGGATGAAAAAAGACATATCATGCAAATAATAAGCATGAGAAGGCTAATGAATCAAAATATTGTAGATACTACAGAGTTCTACCAGAGACAAAGAGTGATATTTGGATATTTCATAGGTAAAACGTTGAATTAATAAGAAAGACATAACAATCATAAATCGTCATGCATCTAAAAGGTTTCAAAACATATGAAGCAAAAATTGACAGAATAAAAGAGAGAAATATATAAATCCATTATCATAGTTGGAGATTTTAAAAATTCTCTCAGAAATTGATAAAACAACTAGGCAGAAATAAGTAAAGACATAATATCTGAAAAAAATGTTGAATATTGACCAGAATGATCTAATTGACATTTACAGTATATTACACACAATAAATGCAAACTAGACATTCTTTTCAAGTGAACATTGTGATTTCAACAATGTAGACCATTTGCTGGGCTAGTACAGTGCAGTGTATTCTCTCATCATAATGGAATTAAATTAGTACCAATAAGAACAAGTTATCTAGAAACCTCAATAGTTTTTCTGGCTTAAACCTGGCTACTAATTAGGACCACATGAGTGTATTAGTTATCTATGCTTGTATAAAAAAATTACTCTAGGCTGGGTGCAGTAGCTCACGCCTGTAATCCCAGCACTTTGGGAGGCTGAGGTGGGTGGATCACTTGAGGTCAGGAGTTCGAGACCAGCCTGGTCAAGATGGTGAAACCCTGCCTCTATTAAAAATACAAAAAACTAGCTGGGTGTGGTGGCTCACACCTGTAATCCCAGCTACTGGGGAGGCTGAGAAAGGAGAATTGCTTGAACCCAGGAGCCGGAGGTTGCAGTGAACTGAGATTGTGCCATTGTACTCCAGCCTGGGTGACAGAGTGAGACTTTGTCTCAAAAAAACAAAAAACCAACCAAACAAACAAAAAACAAAAAACAAAAACAAAACAAAACAAAACCCTAAAACTTAGCACCTCAAAACAACAGGCATTTGTTTTGCCACAGAATTTCTGAGGGCCAGGAATCTGGGAGAAGTTTAGCTAGATGATTCTGGCTCAGATCTCTCATGAAGTTGCAACCAAGATGTAGAACAGGGCTGCAATCATCCAGAATCCACTTGCAAGCTCACTCACAAGGCTGGTGACAAGAGGCCTTAGTTCCTTATCATATGGACCTCTCATAGAGCTGCTCATGACATGGCAATTGGCTTCCTCAAAGCAAATTATCTGAGAAAGAGAGAGAACAATTAAAATGAACACTGAAGTGTCTTTTACAACTTAAACATATTATCACTTCTGTACTACTTCATTGATTACATGGAGAGCCCTGGTACAACACGGAAGTGGAGGAGCCAAAAACGGTGCAGTACCAATAGCTGGGGTTCATTTGGGTATCAGCTTGGAGGCCAGCTACTACAACAAACTTTAAAAACATACTGAGACCCTGGTTCAATCCCAGAACAATTAGCTCAAAATTTTTGTGAACTAGGGACCAGGTATATTTTTTCCTCCTAATCTCCCAAAATAATTCTCATGTGCAGGGTTGAGAAATATTGTGGCAGAGGAAATCCATGCTGAATAATCAAGGACTATCTATGCATCAAGATTTAGGTAAATGAAATGAAATGCTATTCCACAAGATCAGAAAGGAGTCATACAAGGAACATAGATTAACATATTAACTAATCAAACAGAATTTAATAAACATAGGGATTTTAAAAACATATTCATAAAAATGTCCATAACATCACTGAATATTTGCACTCCATGAGCAGCTAGTACTTTTAAAGCTAAGTTATTCCAATGAACAGCCAAGTTTGACAACCAATTCTTTACATAATGCTTGTTACCAGGCCCACTTTCTTGCTACCCGATTTGTTGCTAGGGTACCTCTCATTCTGAAAAGATGGTGTTACTTAACTGGCCATGCTGAGAAATAATAAAGCTGGGGTTAGAAGCCTCGTTTCAACCCTAGTGAGAAGAGAGAGAACAGCGCATGTTCCAGGGAAGCTTTTCAAACATTTGTGACACTAAAACTGAAGGTAGATGATAGGAGACTGTTTTTCCTTTCAGTCTCATGCTTATCTTTGAAAAATTTCCCTTAGATCCAGATCTCAGAAGCACAAAGCAGATTGAAGTCATTTGGTTGGAGAATATTTTCAACTGCAAGATCTTCATTATATTTAAAAGTTCAGCCAATCTTCATTTTAGGCATCTCTATGTTTAGAAAGTACATAGAATGTGAACATCCTTTGCAAGAATGAATTCTCAATTGTATGAACAGGAACAAAAAGTTTTTGAAGATGTTTTTAAAAAGTTTATCTCCAATGAGCCTAGAAAACACACTCAAACAAAAGAAATGAATTGACATTTGACTCTGACACTTTAAATTGTATTTGTGATCTACCGATGTAGACATGGCTATGGATATAGATTACAGAGATTTAAATGCTGCAGAGGAGACAGCATTTTATATTAGAAATATAAAACTTTTTAGCATCAGAAATGTAGATTTAATTGGGGCTCTTCTGATAATTTCTTGTGCAAATATGAACACTTTATTTTAACCACCCTGGAACTCAGTTGCCGATTTCATACAACCATGAGTGAAACTTCCTCATTTCTAAGTTCTCTTTCAGGTTCTACTATTTATAGATGGTGATTTAAAGGTGCTGCTCCTTGAAGGCTATGGGTAATTTCATAGTGTCAGGTTCAGTTTAAGGAGAGAAAGCTTCACAAATGAAAATGAAAACTTATGGAGCAGTAGGAATGGGATAAACCTCGTGACCCAGATGCTCCTATCACTAGCCTTTCTGCTAGTATTTTCAAAAGCAGAATTTTTAGTAAAATTTATTGAAATACAACTTCCTCTAGAAGTTAGCTAAAATATGACTGATAATGAAAGTCCAGTGTCCTCTAAACAAAACCAGCGTATACACACATTAATTTGTTTTTAAAAAATAAAAGAGCAGAAGTGATTATTTACATCACAGAAGAATTAGTTGTTCTTATAAAGTGATTCTTTTGGGAATGTTAATGGCAACTGATAAGTGATTTGCCTTTTCCTAATTTTATATGGAATTTTGTATAATTTTCAAATTATGACTAAATTTTAAGACCAAATCTGTTGTAAGAAGTAAGAAGTAGTTCTATATTTGAGACACTTATGAGCCCCACTGTTGATCTGTACATTTCCTTAGGGCATTGGAGCTTCAGGGAAGCCAATATATAATATTTGCACAAGGGTCTGCAAGGTCAAAGGACTTGGTTTGTTATGGAGGATTTGCTAACTGTCCAAAGAAATTTGTTTCAATGCTGCAGTTCAGACATATCAACTGACCTTACTAAGTTAATATTTACCAAGGATTAATAGCTTTATTCTTCAAACTGAAATTCCAGAGACTGGCTGTTAAAAAAAAAGTATTTTGGGGCCCAGGCCATTGGATGTAAATTTCTATCAGTTTCCAGGTGGCATTTCAAGGTAGAAAATTATATTTTCTCTGGAGCATGAATTAGAAAGAAATGGTCTAGCTGTCTGTTTAAATCAATTAAAAATGTCTAGAAACTAGTTAAATCATAAGTTTCCACCATCACTACTTCCTTCAAGAATGGTTGCTGTTTTTCCAAGCTGCTTTTGTGTTTACTTTCAAAGGCCTGTCCCAGTGTGGACTATAGATAGGTGATGTGGCAAGAGATAAAATAAGGACCTTCTCCAAAATAAGGACCCTGTTCAAGGCCATTGGAAAAATTGTCACTTTTGTTAGAGGATAAAGAGGACAATGAAGAAGAATGCTGCAGATTACCTAAAGCTGATACCTTTAAGTAATTATTTTCCCCCTAAATCTCAGCTGTTCTATAAAGTCCTTGAAATTTATCTTTTTTCAAAAAGAACACAATTTTTTGTATCCTCTGCTTGATGATTCTGGAACATCGATACATATGAGAATGGCATTTCTGTGCAATGATAAAATTGTAAATTATTTCTGCCTTTTATCCTTTCTTTTATCCTTCTTTGATTTCATGATGATAGATATCATTTATTCTGCTATCAATGTGTCCATCATTAATTATTTTCTTTGTTGTTTTCCTGCCAGATTATTCTTTCTATTTTGATACTGAAAAATGAACAAACTCAAGGAACTACTCTTATGTAGGGGAAGATTAGAAGCAGCATTTTTATTGAAACATGCACTAGGTATAATCATGTTTATATCTAGAAGGAAACGTATCTAAATCTAAATGTTAATAGTAATTATCTATAAATTGTGAGAGAAATTTAAATTCTACTTTCTTCTTTTTAGTATTTCCCCAAATTTATATATTGACACTGTGTTTATAATAAAAAAACAGATATTTTGATTTAATATCACATTCTACTGGTTTTGAATCTAAGCTTGCCAGTACAAGGTAGATGTCATCTTGCTTACATTACCTATAAATGATCTTTATTAAAACACCTCTCTGAGTATCAGTTTCTTCACTTGTAAAATACCTCCTTCATAGAACTGGGAGAATTAAATACAATAAGTTGAGTGCCTGGAACATAGAGAGTGATTTAAAAAATCAGCCTACTTTTTAGAAATTTAACGTTAGTTGAGAAAAAGAGTTAAAATACGAAAATGCCCAGTTTTAAAATAGTGACTTTGGAAAAATTACATTGGTTATTTGTTTGTTTCTTAGAGTTGATTTCTCCCGTTTATGTTTCGTACTGTGTTCCAGAAAGCTTGGCTTATGAATAAGTGGGATATACTGTACCCCACTGAGCTGTGATCTTTCAGAGCTAGGAGGGAACTTCAGAAATCTTTAAGCCTACAACATTTATTTCATAGTTGAAATACTGAGAGGACAATTTATATCTAACAGCAACTTTGTTTCCAGTGTGCTCTCCAAGAGTAGATCATCTCTTAACTTTTACCAGTAAATTTGGGATTATTTGCTATCATCTTCATAGGATTCCTGGACCCCTAGGCTTTAGACTAGTGGCTAAAATGGAGAAGAAAAAGCTGGAGAGAGAAAAGTCAGGAGAGATGAAAGAAGTGCTAGAGAAAAGCAATGTTAAGGCTTCAACCCAACAGCAAGTCCACGGTGACATCATTTATCTTCTAAAATAAGTTTTAACCACGGTTGAAGAAAATATTTACCCTTGCAGACGGAAAAGCTTTTCCATGCAATTTTGTAAACTGTGGGACTATGCAAAACAGTTATTTCCTCACTGATACATTGGAGGTTCCTTATTTCAGGAGAATTTGCATGCCTTTTGTCTGGTCAGTGCTGCATAGGACGCTGCAGAACTCCCTGGGTTACATTTTGGGAGGAGGCAGTGCTGTAAGAAAAGCAACTGTTTATCAGGAGCCTTGGTTGGGATTGTGTCCCTTAAGTTATTAGTGCTAAAGGCAGAGAGAAGTGTGATAGTTAGAACAAGAAGGCATTTCTATGCAGTCTTTCGTTTTTCAACTCAACTCCCCTCTTGCTCTTAATTTAAGTAATAAAGCCCATGGAAATATTTGATTTTCTTAGACAAACAAGATTTTTCCCCCCTTGGGCAACCTTTCTTACAAATACACTAATTTGGGGGAAAGAGGAGTGAGAGAGTTCCTTTCAACTTATGAAGAAGTGTTAATTATTCCTTTGACAAGACTTCTAACTCTTAGGAAACAGCTCTCCTTTTAGAAAGCTCTTTCTGTCTGTTGCTGTTATCTAGAAGCAGCCACCTGGTTGGAGGGGAGAGTTTAATTCTTTCCTTAATAGTGATTTAGTTTTGAAAGATCTAAAATATGCAAACACAATAGTTGAGCCTATGATCTACCTGTCTTACCTTGTATATCCCATTTGGCCCTTCCTTTTAGAATTTTTCGTTCAGTTTCCATGTTACGGATTTCAGCTTGACATTTTTCTCCACCTAAAATTGTCTTATAACAGATGTATAAAAATTATAAAAGGAGATACTGTTAGAAAGGCCAGGGCATAAGAACCTCAATGTGCACAGATAAACCAATTGAAGAAAATTACAAATTAATCAATCAATATGAAGACAAGCAGTTAATAGGAGTAGTGGTTCAGTCATTCACTTGGACATTTATTTATGCCACCATTTAATATTTGAGTATGTACTACAGACAAGAATCATGCTAACAATTATTGATAGCATGACAAGAAGCATTAGACTTTGTCTTCCCAGAGGTTATTTTCAAACACAAAAATTATTAGAGAGAATTCCTATTTTAGTTTGGAGTTTGGACATTAGTAATGGCTGTTCCTCTCCATTGCTGTGTGTACTTGGACTGGTCACTTTGTCATTCTGTGCCACAGTTTCCTCACCTGTCAAACAGGGGGCCTGAGTGTGATCTAGAATAGTTTTCCTTAAAGTGTGGTTCAGTGCCTATGTGCAGACAGTTCAGTTCTGTTCATGACAAGTTTAATGCAGAACTTAAGAGCAGGCATTGAGAAATGTTCAACTCAATTTTACAAGGTGATCCTCCATCTGTAGAATCTCATAAACATTGTGGGTTTGAGCTTTGGAGTATTTGTTTTATTATTTCATTTTTCTACTAATTTTTATTGTACTTTAAAAAGTGTCCATTCATTATGAATTTAAAGACAAAAATTGGGCTTTTATCACAGACAAATGGTCCAAGGATAATATTTATAAAGAAAAGGTGTTGTGGCCAAGACTGTTCTTATTGGAGAGTCAAAATATAAGTTAGTATATTAAAGGCACTGAACAGTTGTACAGCAAACAAACCTATAGAATCTAGCATTTCCCAGACATAGTGTACTATCCATAGTCTACCACATTATTTTTACCATGCCATGACATATCTACACTTCAAACCATTGAAACGTTGAAATCTATGTGATTTCATGATCAATAATCTCTTTAAGAATTGATAGGACTCTTTAGACACACACTATAACACCTGTACCTCAGGAAACATAGTTACCTGAACTTTGGGGTTTATCTGTGAAAATTAGATCGATCATTATTATGTCTTGGAGTTAGATAGTTTTTATATAGTTTGTATTGCTATAACCCAAGAGATTTTCTATAACCATGCCTTAAAAAATACAGGCAGAGCATTCATAAGTCCAGGCAGAAATGTATAAATATAGCCTATTCCTAAGATAAGGAGAAGAATGTTTTCCTTGATGTTTACTTGAAGCCATTTCTTCTCACAGTTTTTTCTCAAATGTTATTAAAAATCCACTCACATCTTGTCTTGCTGATTTTTTCAGAGGGGAGGCAGTGAGGCACATTTCTTTATTTCAGTTGGTGCAGCTACAATGACTAGATATTAAAGGATGCCCTTTTAGAGAAGAAAGGTCATTTTTGACACAGAAAGGAAATGAGTGTCTACAGATCGGGTACTGGCCTGATCCTATGCCTGCCCAGTCAATGCTAGCAATTAGCAGAAAGCATTTTGGCCTCCTAGCGGAGAAAAAAAATAGAAGGAAAATATAAATTAAAATGTTTAATGTATTTCTTGAGACTTGATTATTTTTAACTTTTTAATCCTTCAAAGTGTTAGTCCCCTCCTCCTCCAAAATGTTATGAACTTTTGGCAATTCTTATTTGATTGTTATTCCAGTGGAAGTGAAGCAGAAAGTCACGCTATCACATGGTTTCTTTATATAAATTGACTTTTGTTTGTTTGTTTTTCAAAACTATCTAAGTCTGCAACTCCAAAATGTGATTCTCTCTGCGGAGGAGAATTATGGATAACTTTAGTTTTCTTCTTTATACTTTTTCTGTATTTTTATTTTGCATAAGTGTCATAAAATATATGTAAAAAGAATCTCAGATTCTATAGATGTGTAAAAGTCAAGGAAAATGTCTTCCTAAAGGCTCAGATGGACAGGTTTTGGATATTGAAAATTTTTATTAAATTGGACCTGAAGTTTAGATTTCTTCTTAAAATTCCTTCTTCAAAGTGTGAGTCATGGTAGCATTTGTAGTAACATGACCTTGCTGACATGCCACATTTAATTAGCCTCAAATTGTGATGTTTTATTTCAGGCTAACTATGGAGGCATTTCCACAGCTGAGGAAGGTGCCACTTCCTTCTGGCTCCTGATCCCAGTCTACTGGGGGCAGTTCCTCTTCCTTGGTTCAAGATTTGTCTCTAACAGAGACTTCGCTCAAAAGGAAATACAGATGGGCCAACAATTAGTGACTTTGATCAATGTGAAAAGCCAGAGCAGATGATTCAGTGCAAATGATCCACTCAAGGGCCAGGATTGGCTTATTTATCAGGCCCCTCCAACTAGAGTCTAGATCAGGGCTGTCCGGAGTAATAAAGCGCACGTGCAAAGCACTGCCGCAACTTGCCACGCAGCGTCTTCCAGTACAAACCTGGAGGACAGACACTCCCTAACTGCCAGTAGTCACATGCCCTCCAGGTTGAAGAGGGTGGCTTCTCTTCTCTAAGGCTGGTTTTTACCACTTTAGAGTGGCCATTGACTTTTCTATCAAAGTCAGGCCTTGGCTGTGAGGAGTCATATCACATGCTTGCCCCTGCCTCTGTATGACACTGAATTGGGGAATAAAACTATCCTGCTTTTGCTACTAGATTCTCAAGAACTGTGTCTGGGAAATACAGGATTTGCACCTAATAATACCCTGACATTCTGCTCTCTACAAATAAGCAGTAAAATAAATAGCAAAAATGTGTTTAAATGCTACCTGATAATAGGGAAAGGACTTTGAGGGATTTTAATAGAAGCAGTGACTTCATCTATATATGAACCATTCCAAGAAAATGCATTTGAAGCAGGCAACAGCACATATGCCCTGAAAGGGCTGCTTTATTTAGATTCCACATGTCACTTTTCAGGATGGAAAGGCACTCATCTCTGGAAAGTCTTTTTGGGTAAATATGAAAACTAATACAACTAATTATGTTTTGAGTCTTTTTCTCTTTCACGTATATGCACACTTTTTATTATACTCCTTCTAATAATTTATTTATAATTTTTCTCCACTAGGTAATCAACTCCTTGGGAACTGGAAGCCTTTGTCATCTTTGTTTGGTTAAGAACATTGTCCTGAAGAAAGTAGGTGCTCAAATACATGACATAACAGCCAATGCTTTTTGCTATGTCAATAGTGACATGACAGCCTATACTTTGTGTGATTTTATGGTGCCATTTAGTATGTCACATGGATAATTTCTTCTAATCTATTTAAGTTAGGTGATATTGCTACACAAATTATACTGATAGAGATACTGAGGTGTGAAATGGTCACGTGAGTTAAGTCACATGCTGACATATAACAGGACAGCTAGCCCACACATAAGTGGGCACATCTTATCACTAGCCTACAATTTTTTTTTGTACTTATTCAAAAGAAAAAGAAAGCTTCTCTACAAACTTTTTTTTTGGCAGGGGAGGAGGGTCACTTGCAATAGTAAGATTTCAGAGGTCACATGAGCAGGCTAGGGAATCAAACAATCCTGAGGTTGAATTCTAGCTTGTTGATTTGCAAACTGTAAAACTTAGCTTCTCTGAGCATCAGCTCATTGAGCTTTCAAGGGATAATGAATCCTATATGCTTTTGTCTTTCTATATAGATTCTGGTATAAATAATATGTATATTTTAGATAGAAAAGACATAGAATCAACATTTCTGGAAGCTTTAATTTTATCTATTAATAACTCTATTTTATTTATTTACTAATAAATACATAATTAGTAATCAAAATTAATGTTTTATTAACACTGATTAATATTTATTAATAAATAAAATGCATTTTGTTTATCAATAAAATAACTCATGTTTTTAGTGTGTCAACTCATTCTTTTTTCAGGACACTTGCTGAAGGAAGGCTAATCTATTCAAATTTTTAATATGATTTTATACAGGGTAACAATGAGTTTTAGATTTGTATATCAAACATGAGCTTATATCCCTAAAACTCTCCTATGAGCAGAATAAATGTTTAAATAAGTGAAATTCTTAAGTGTGCATTCGGATTTCTAAAAGAGGCTTCCTTCCCCCACTGCCTCTTTCCTAAGATCTGGCTGTATTCTCAACCCTTGCCTTTGTTAGATATGCGGCAGGTGACCTCCTTCCTCTCGAAGTCCATGCTTCACCGCATTCCCCATTTCGGACTGTTGCCTCCCCTATTTCTGTATTTCAAAATCGAAATCTGGTAGCCCAAGTTATCACTCAACCATTTTTTATTGCTTTTTTAAAATCAGCTGTTGAAATAACTGAATGCTAAAAAGTTGGTCAGTTGCCAAAAACAGCATTAGGAATAGGATTTGGAGAGGTCATTAGACCACCTCTGTTAGTTATTCACTCAGACATCGTCTTGGAACCAGAAAACCATTGCATTCAGAACAGCACTTATAAAAGCAATCCATTGACCTCCGTTTCTACTTTTCTCCCCTATTAATGTTGAAGCTTTTTCTGTGTGATTATGTGATGAAACTTGGTTCTTATCTCAGTGACAAATGCAATGGCGTGTTAACAGGGAAAGCTTCAACAGTCTATTTAAGAAATAGGCCAGAATTTAACGTCATCTAAAGTTCAGATTTGTGTTTTTAGAAGCTTTTTCATAGAAGCAGGCACCGAGCAGTATCACAGAATCAACATTTGTACAGAGTTATGTCTCAGGTCTCCAGTCTAACCTTGAAATTGGTGAACAAATTATGCTCCATTGGCCTTTTCCAGCTTTAAGATGTTACTGAGGCCACTAACCGATTAGCCAAACTTACTCTTTTTTTCTGTGTCCAGGAGACCCTAGTATGGTAAATAGTCTTAAATCAAGCTCTCAATATTTTGTATCCATGAAGTCTTGTAAAATTTTATTCATTCTTTTACCTTTTGGTTTTAAACATTAAATAGTGAGGTGAGAAGTATTATCTATTTTTCTATTTTCTGAAATAGTTCAGGCAAGATTGTGCTTGTTTCGTATATATTTAGTAGAATCCATCCACAAAGTCATCTGGGCTAGTTGTTTTCACAAAGAAGATTTTCTTTCATAAGAGACTCAATTCTTTTAATGGATATATGACTACTTACATATTCTGTTTCCTCCAGTCTCTATTTTATCTATAGTTTCAAATTCAAGTTTTTTATAGCTGCCTAAGTGTTCCTGTTAGTATCTTTGCAATGTTTTTATGAACTATTGTGCTGTTCTTTTTATGATTCCTAAACTGACCATTTATGTCTTATCTTTTTTGTTCTTGGTCAGGCTTGCCAGGAGTTTTATCAATTATTTCAGTCTAAGTTTTAAAGATACAACTTTCAGCTTTGTTTTTCCTATTGTATATCTGTTTCGTATTTCTTTAAACAGGATTTACAACTATTCCTACACTTAACAAATAAATTTCTATTGTTATTATTATTTACTTACTTTAGTCTCTCTGGGTTTAATTTACTAGTTTTCTAAATTCTCAAGATGGTGCATAGATAGCTGGTTTTCAGTGTTTCTTAGTTTTGAATATATACATCTAAGGATAAAACTGTTCCTTTGTACATGGTCTCAGTTGCATTCCACACATTTTGATACTTGGTATTTTCACTTGGTATTTTCATTACTATCAGTTCGAACATTTTTGACCATCAGTTTTCTTCTTTGACCAAAGGGTTATTTAAATGTGTGTTGAATAATTTTCTAACATTTTGAAGTTCTTCAATTATCTTTTGTTACCTATTTTTAGCTGAATTTTACTGTGGTCACAGAATATCTGACCAAAACCTGTGTAATTTCAATCTGTGTGGATCTATATCATATGAATTCTTTGAAATGTATTGAGACTTACTTTATGGTCCAACATATGGTCAACCTTGGTAATACTCTATAAACTTGAAAAGTATGAACATTCTTTGTGTGGTATAAAGTTTACATGTTAATTTGATAAATTTGTTAATAAGTTGCTAAATTTCTATCTTTATTGTTTTTTTTCCACTTGTGCTACCAGTTACTGAGAACAATTTTTCAAAATTACATACTGATTGTTCATTCATCTACTTTTTCTATCAATTTTTGTTTCATAGATATTGAGCCCAAATTATTAAGTGCAAAAATTTTTAATTGTTATACTTTCCTAGTATTTGACCTTTCATTGTTAAATATCACTGTTATTTCTAATACTAGTTTATGCTGTAAAGTAAATTTGTCATATCAGTATAGCAACTGATAATCATTATTTTTTAAGTGGAATATTTATTCCTCATTTATTGTGTTTGGGCTTAGTAAGCCTATTATCTTAATATTCACTTTTTATTTATCTCTTGTGCTTTAAGTTTTATTTTATTTTCCCTATTGCTTTATTTTTGATAATTTTTCTGTTTCTATTATGCTCACTTTCTTACCTTATTTTTTTTTTTTTACCATTTTTAGGTGGTTACTATGGAGATTTTGACATATGTTCTTGATTTATTAAGGTTTCATAAAATCAGTAATTTTATCATCTTCCAGAAAATACAAGGATCATAGAACTATTTAATTCCTTTGACTCAGCTACCTACCAGCTTGTGTGCTATTATTGCATGCAATCTAATTCTAAATATTAAACCCCACAAGATATTTTATTATTATATTTATAGTCAATATTCTTTTTGTTTTCACTACATATTTACCCATTTCTTTGGTCTTTATTTCTTCTGGCATAACTTTGCTCAAATTGGGGATAAATAGTGTTATGCTTGAATAATATGTTTAATGTTTTTAGTATGGTATTGATTATAAAAACTCCATGGTCCTGCTTGTCTAAAAATTTCTTCAAATATCTTGTATTTTAAAAGATATATTTGCTGATATAGAATTCTAGAGTGGCAGATATTATTGCTCTCTATTTTGAAGATATTCTACTATCTTTTGGCTTTCATTGTTTCTGTTCACATTACTCTTCTTATTGCTTCTTTGTAGGCAATACGTTCTGTTGTTTTCCTGGCTGCTTTAAAGAGAATTTGTATGTCTTTAATTTTCTGCACTTTTCCTATACTGCAATTAGGTAAACATCTTTTGGTCATTTCTCATTTGAAAGCCTATTGAGGTTCATAGCACCTACTGAATCTGTTAACTGATAGCTTTTGTGAGTTTTGAGGTTATTCATCAATATCTCTTTAAATATTTATTCTGCCTTCCTCTATTATCTTTCTGAAGCCCCAATTGACTCGTTGCGACAACTTCTCTCTGTGCATCATATGCCCTTTAAACTCACTTCTATATTTCCTAAACTTTTTTCTTATCGTACTTCAGGCTAGGTAATTTTTCAGTCATATCTTCCAATTTACTAACTCTTTTTTCTGAGTCCAATATACTGTTAAACACATCCTATGAGCTCTAAATTTGTATCTGTATTTTTATTTAGTTATATGCTATTTATTTATTTATTATTTTAATGTTCAGTTTTCTTTTGAAATTCTCCACTTACTATTTAATTCTTTGAACATATTAAGTATAGTTCTGTGTTTTTATGAAGTATATGCTTTATGATTTTAATATGTGTATTTTGGGTGGGTCTAGTTCTAATATTTATTGTCCTTTGGTTTCTGTTCAATTTTGTGTACGTGTAAAACTCACTATTTTTGACTAGGTGCTGAATATTGCATGTCAAAAATTGTAGCAATAACTTGAAGTTACATATGATATTATTTTCCTTAAGAAATAATTTATTTTTCTTCTTGTAGACAGCTAAGCTAGAGAAAAATTGGAGCCAAATCTGGGATTTAAATCTTTTAAATAGGGCTTTTGGTCCACATGAGAGTTTGTCTATCTGCTGTACATTATAAATTACAGAGGATCCCCACAGAGGATATGTCTCAGGACCCCTAGTGAATGCCTGAAACCATGGATAGTACTGGGCCCTATATATACGTGAATGTTTTCCTGCATATACATTCCTATGATAACATTTAATTTATAAATTAGGTACAGTAAGATATTATCAATAACTAATAATAACATAGAGCAATTATAACAATACTCAGAATGGCGCACAATTTGAAGGTTATAAATGTTTATTTGTTTATGAATATCTTTATTTCTGGAATTTTCCATTTAATATTTTCTGACCATGGTTAACTGTGAGTAACTAAAACTGTAGAAAGTGAAAACACAGATAAGGGGAATGTAGCCCATCAGAATCTCATTTTGAAATGTGGAATATTAGCCAGGGATCTTTCTCCTTCATGATTCCTGAACTTTTTCTTTTCTCATCTAGCTTCATAAGACTAATGAAAACTCTGCTCAGATTTTCCGGTTTTTTATTCACTACTTTTGCTTTCAGAATCCGTAATTACCCAGCAGGTAAGTGATATTGTAAGTGCCTAAATACTTTTCTTGGTTTCCCTATTTTTACAGTTCATGGCCTGAAAATTCTTACTTCCTTGATAATTCTCCAATAACTTAAATCAGAGGTTTTATACATTTTGGACAGAGTCTGTAGTCCTAATCATCCTGTTCATCCACTGCTGGCAACAGAAATGAACAAATATACATTTTGAAGTAAAATAACAAAATGAAAATCTACAAATTCACCACCTTGCTTAAATTTTTACTAGTGTAATTGAGTCCACCTGTGTCCTCCCTACCTCTTCTAATCATCCAGAATTAATTGCAGTCCTGAATCCCTTTGCTTAAAAATTATCTTACTATTTATGTTTACATCCCTAAGCAATACACTGTTTGGTTTGCTTGCCTTGAACTTTATAAAAATACATACTTTTTCTAGTCTTCTGAGACTTGCCTTTTTTCCTCAATATTGTGGTTTTGAGATTTATCCATGTTATTGTGAATAGCTGTAATTCATTTATTCTTTCTTCTATACATATATTCTATTATCTATTTTGTTTTCAGTGGGCATTTTTGAGTTTTATCTTTTTCTCAATTACAAACAAGTTGCTGTGGATATTCTTGTGCATGACTCATAGTGACAATAGTCAACAGATTCTCTAAGGTATACAAATACGAATGAAATGTTTGTGTAAGAGACTGTGTACATTTTCTACTTTTCTAGATAATGCCTGGTTGTTTTATATAGTTGGTATATCAATGTGCACACTCACAAACAATTGCTTATGGGTTCCCTTTGATTCATGTATTCACTAATATTGATATTGACAAACTACTAAATATTTGCCAAGATATTGCAAAATTATAGTCATTGTGGTCTTAATTTACATTTCTTAATTACTAATGAGATTCAACAACTATTTATATATTGGTTCATCATTCATGTTTATTTCTCTGTGAAATACCTGTTCTTAATTTACCTTTTTGCCTGTTTTACTTTAAATAATTGATTTCCAGGAATTACTTATATATTTGGAATGCTACTGCTTTATCAAGTATGTGTATTGTAAATATCTTCTAGTTTGTTACTTCTTTTCACATTGTTTTCTGATGTATTTTGATAAAAGGAAATTGTTAATATTTGGAATCAATCACCCATCAAAAATTAAAAGTCAGGCAAATTGTAACTTGAATAAGAAAATTTCAAACTGTAACATTTAAAACAAATCTCTATTAATATTAAGATGTACACTTTTGTTATAAAAGATTTTAAAATATTTTTTGTTGCGTCTATTTGATTCTTCTCTCTTTTCTTCATTAGTCTTGCTAGTGGTCTATCAATTTTGTTGATCTTTTCAAAAAACCAGCTCCTGGATTCATTGATTTTGAACAGACACTTCTCAAAAGAAGACATTCATATAGCCAACAGACACATGAAAAAATGCTCATCATCACTCGCCATCAGAGAAATGCAAATGAAAACCACAATGAGATACCATCTCACACCAGTTAGAATGGCAATCACTAAAAAATCAGGAAGCAACAGGTGCTGGAGAGGATGTGGAGAAATAGGAACACTTTTACACTGTTGGTGGGACTGTAAACTAGTTCAACCATAGTGGAAAACAGTGTGGCGATTCCTCAAGGATCTAGAAGTAGAAATACCATTTGACCCAGCCATCCCATTACTGGGGATATAACCAAAGGATTATAAGTCATGCTGCTATAAAGACATGTGCACACATATGTTTACTGTGGCACTATTCACAATGGCAAAGACTTGGAATCAACCCATATGTCCATCAGTGACAGGCTGGATTAAGAAAATGTGGCACATATACACCATGGAATACTATGCAGCCATAAAAAAGGATGAATTTGTGTCCTTTGCAGGGACATGGATGCAGCTGGAAACCATCATTCTCAGCAAACTATCACAAGAACAGAAAACCAAACACCACATGTTCTCACTCATAGTTGGGAATTGAACAATGAGATCACTTGGACACAGGAAGGGGAACATCACACACCAGGTCCTATTGTAGGGGGGGAGGGAAGGGATAGCATTAGGAGATATACCTAATGTAAATGACGAGTTAATGGGTGCAGCACACCAACATGGCACATGTATACATATGTAACAAACCTGCACGTTGTGCACATGTACCCTAGAACTTAAAGTATAATAATAATAAAAATATTTTAAAATAAATCGTGTTGATTTTTAATGTTTCTATTCATGTTTCTCTTACACCAAGAAGTCACTGGTAATGTATGTGTACATCTCAAGGGCCCTTTTCTCTGGGGAGATTCAGCCTTAAATTGAGTGGCCCTTCATGCATTCAAGCAGCCATTTACTCAATAAATATGTAGTGAATGCCTACTCTGTGTTTGGCTCCAAAGATTCAGTGGTGGACAAGACAGACAAGACTCTTGCTTTCAATAAGACTTAAAGTATAGAGGAGGGAGAAAGATAAAAATAAGAAGTAATAAATTAGTGAGAAAATATCAACTAGTCTACACCAAGAATAAAACAGATGGGTGACCTGATGGAAAATAACTCAGTGTCATAGGATTGAGACCTACATAACAAGAAGTACAGATGCAAAAATCAAGAATAATGGCATAGCTGATAGAGGGAAAGTCCCTAAATGACAGGTATCTAAGAAACAAAATGGCATCTGTGTTAAGGGGAAGAATTGTACAAAGTATAGTCAGAAAGACAGGCAGGACCATGATACATACCCCTTTTTAGAATGAGGAATTTGAGAGTTGTTTTAATTGTAATGGGGAAGCACTGGAGAGTGTTAAATGACATATAGACATGATGGGATTGGAGTTTTTCAAAGATCACACTGACTGCAGTGTAATGAATATATTTATAAGGTTAAAATTTGTAATGGGGAGGACAGTTTAAAGAAGATTTTATGGGCTGACACATATGAAACATATACAAATTAATAATAATAATGAAATTAAACAATTAAAACATTTTGCTATTGTTGGAATTTTTAATGCACTGGTTTATTATTGTAAAAATTGGTGAATGGCAAAGATTAAATGTTCATCATTATTTTTCTGTATAAAGTGGCTTTCAAGATAACTAGTTTTTTAATAGAGGAATTTCAGCCAATATATGCAAGCAGAATGACAGAATTTTTTAAATCATTTTTTTAAATTTTATACTGAAATAACAGATATAGGTAGTGGTTATCAATGGCTCCTAGGACATTTTAGCAAAAAGTTGTTTTGGAATTGTATAATGAATGGAGCAATTGACATCACTGGAACCCACAAATTATTCTCACTATCACTTAAAAGTGGGACAACCAGACACTAGATATGCCTGATATGACACAATAGGAAGTACACAGCACATCACCTATAAAGTGAAGCTATTTTTGTCAAAATAAAATTGGACATGAATTAAACCAAGCTTCTAAATCTAACTAACAATCTAAAGAGAAATTGTGGAAAGAGAAATATATTCAAAGAACTATAAAAATGCAACCAACCAATTGAGAATGTGGGTCACACTACAGAACAAATAAACTAGGTTCTTTAACAAATGAACAGCATGAAATAAAGGAGAATATTATAGATTAAAAGTGACCCAAGAGGCATGTACAAGCTGTGGACCTTGTTTGGATTCTTATTCAAACAAAATAACTATAAAAAGACATTTTTGACACAATCTGGGAAATTTGAAAGTGGTTTGAACATTAAATGATGTAAGAGAATTGTTATTTTTGTTAGGTGTATAGTGGTACTATAGTTATATTAAAAACATAAATCACTATCCACTACTGATATATACTGAATATTTATAGTGAAATTAAATGATGTGTGTTATTTCTTTTTAAAATGCTTCATTGATTGGGGGAGAGAAAAGAGGGAGGTATGACGAAACAAGATTGGAAAAATGGTATGAATTATTGAAACTAGATGTGGTTTTCATGGGGACTCATTGTAATATTCTCATTAGTTTAGAGTATGTTTAAAAGTTCTCTTGTAATGAATTAAAACACAAATAACAAAAATTACAATCATGGAGTAAGGTGAGAAGGTTAATTTAGTAGTTCAGGCAAGGGATGAGAACTGATTGCACTAGGGGAGAAATAGTTGAGGTAGAAAGCATGGATGGATTCTGAATATATGTTGGAGATAAAGTAAGGAGGGTTTGCTATCAGCTTAACTTAACTTTAATTTTTTTTTTTTTTTTTTAAAAAGGAACCTTTAGTTTTGGTTTGAGTAAACTGGGAGGGTGGTGATACTGTCTTGAATTGGAAAAAGTAGAGAGAGGTGTAGGTTGGAGTCAAAGTTCATAGTTCTGCTTTTATCACGGTAACTTTGAGATGCCTATTAGACTTTAAGTGAAAATTGCAAGTAGAGAGTTGGCTGTTCCAAAATAATGGTGGCATCATGTCAAGGCCAAAGGTAAACACTGAAAAGTAAAGCCGTATATGATGTTTAACATCATGGGAATGAATAAGACTGAGTAGCAAAACAGTGTAGATAGACAAGACAGAAATTCCAGGAGTGAGCTTAGAGAATATCAGCATTAAGAGTTCAAGCAGGTGTACTGAATTAGCAAAGGAGTCTGAGAGTAAAAGTCCTGTAAAGATCGCATCACAGAAACCAAGAGAAGACATTCTAGAAAGGAGAGAGTGACAGGTGATATCAACTGCTCCTTCGATAGGGTAATATAGAGGTCTTTATTGCTACTGAGAAACAGGACAGGCACTGGAGATTCCAGGGAAAATCAAGCATATTTGGGATAGAAACAGCAGGAGATGAAGAGTGAAAGATTCTTGAAGACTAGATGATAGTCTTACATTTTGCTTTATGGGAATAAGAGCTGCCACATCTCTAATCAGAGCTTTTATCTCAGAGACTGAATTTTAGAAAGCACAAAAGTGGATGGAAATGAAAATGAGGTCAACACCAATGTGTAAGGTTCCACTTTTCTGTCCAAGGGCTTCTTCCTTTTATTTTCATATCACATTCCCTATACCCCAGATATCTACCACCTCTGTTGTCTGCAAGGTGAGATTTGGAATAGCTATTTGCCATGTTACAGAATTGTTGGTTTCGCTAGAGTGCCATAGTGGTTTAGACCCAGTTTCTGATCATCTGATTTTACAGACATAGCAAGTATTTGTGACTTGCAGAGATTTATCTCAGTACACCCAGATTAACTTTTCAGCACATAATTCTATTATATTCTTTCATGAACCAGAAACAAGCTTTCTGCAAGAAATCAATGCCTCTCATAAAAGTTCTCATTACAAACAGTAATAAAACGGTCCCCTAAATACTTTTCTTTTTAGCCTAAGAAATTGAAATAAAATGTTCCACAAGAAAAAATTGCCTTCAAGGCTTTATAGGAGATTTATGTAAGAAACATAAATCTATATCCCAAGGGACAAGCTAAACACATCACTTAAAGAAGCCAATATTTGTGAAATGTATGAAGCAAACATCTTAGCACATCTGCTTAAACAATTTAAAATAAAAATTTTAGGAGGCAATGAACGTTCTAATGATTATAGTTCTTCCAAAGAGTGTCACTAGAGACCGTTTATTGGAAAAAACAGATTACATGTCATTCTTGAAATGTTCTAAAAACTATGAAGTCTAGCTATGTTCATTTTACCTAAAATAGAATAATGAACAACCTAACATCTCAGTTCTCCTAAGCCTAGTTTATAATTGGAACATGAGCTCTCCCCATGTGACTCTTCTACAAATAAAAAGAGGATCTCATTGCACTAAGGAAGTGGGAAAGCAAAAAAGAACACCCCAGATAGAAAATTATTGAAAACCTTTTGAGCTACTCCTGTCTTCACTGGCTTTTTGCAGCAGTTCCCATCAAGAGGTGGAGCTATTTCCCTATCACTTGATTCTGACTTTTGCTTTGTTACTTGTTTTAACCAATACAATGTAATAAAGTTTAACTTCTTTTAATTTGGTCTCAAGGTCTCTCTTTTGAGAGTAGCCACAAGCCACACTCCAGGAAAACCCTGACCAGGGAGAAGTTAGGTTTGGATGTGTGTGTCAAGTGAGACACAATAAGGAAGTAAAACAAAATGCAGGAAGCAGAAGAAATTTGTCACTTACATACAGGTCCTACAGAGGTTAGGAGGGCCAACAGGAGGCTGACAGGACATCTGGAGGCAGCAGAGATCTCAACCAGTGGGTAGTGGAAAAGAGAGAGAGAGGTGAAAGAGAGGACCTGTGAGACTATGCCTTTATTAAGATCCATGGGCATTATCCCTTAAGCTTTCCCAAGGGTGGATTGTGGATTGGCTAAAGAAAACACATGCAAATAGGAGGAACTTATTTACAGGACAAGTGTTGACCATTAGGTTTTATTGTGGTTAGCAGCTGTGGACTGTGTTGGGTTTTAGGTTAGTGGGATGGGGAACAAGCAGGCCATACCACAAATAACCACACAGAAAGGGAAAGTTCTAACTAGGCCAAAAGTGACAGGATATGACAGGATTTCAAAGAACTTACATCAGGCTGAAAATGGATGTTGAGACAGCAACGCTATTAAACAAACTTATGAAGAAGTGAGAAGGTGACACTGTGCATTCTGAGCCTTGGCCACACAGGAAGCCTTACAGCTTCCATTTTTGCCCTCTTGGGATACTGCTGTCATGTGAACAAGTCCAAGCTAGCCTGATGGAGCAGTGCAGTGGAGGAAAATTGAAGTGTTCAGCCCGAAGCCCGCATACTGCAAAATATGTTGAGTAAGGCCATCTTAAACCATCCAACCCTCATTCAGTTGCTGCCCCATGGGTAAGTCCAGGTAAAATTAGCATAAGAACCTTGCAGCTGAGCCCATCCCAAATTATCGATCTACAGAATCATGAAAGTATACTAGATTATTGATTTAAGTAATAATGTTTTGAGATAGCTTGTTGCTCAGCAAAGATTAACAAATACAATTGCCTAAGGGTTGCCTTGTGCCATGAATCACTGACTGATGCCATAATTAGCCAATCAGAAGAAAATGTTTATTTCACATTTAAGACTTTTCATGTAAATGCTAGAATCATTTTTATTTTTAACCACAAGGCATCAATGATGGGCAAACCCCAATCTAAAAGTAACCCATTTCTGTTGTTCATACCATCAAACCTGCTTCCCTTACACACACACAGACACACACAAACTGTTCACTTTCAGGATTGCTGCATGACGGCCATTGTTATCAACCTTTATATGTTGAGGAATATTGTGAGACCAGAGTAATACCATATTTGGGAATCTGGTAGCCAGACAAAATTGAGTTTGGTTTCTCAGCTCTTCTCTAAGTCTCTTTTCCTGTCAAAGCTTAATTTTTTTTCTCTTCTCTTTGATAAGTTGCCTAAAAATTTCACCGATGATAGATTTATTTGAGTTAACAAGCTTCCTCTTCCAAAAATGCAAATATATGGGGGTGTGTAAAAGATCAGTCATTCAAATCATTCTGTGAATTGATTTAATCGGCTGCTTTTCTTGATACTCCTGGCTGAGTCCAACTCGAAAGGAAACCTTGGGATTTGGCGTGGAGGTGGGACGTAGGAAGTTAGGAATTTGTGCACCTTTGGAAAGTAGAGGAGGCTGGAATGGGATGTCATACTGTCACAGTATTTTAGGACATCATGATGACACAGGCTGCCTGAGGACCTCAAGTGAAAGGCTCTGTGAGCTGGAAAAAACATGAGAAAGGCAGGAGGGTATATAAAGCAGATTCTTTATTAAATTGCTTCCTAGTGCCAGCCCTTGCTCTAGGACTGAGAAAAGATTCATTGTTTAATTATTTCCCTTTTTATCTTATGACACTATGATTCCAGGGTCCTGGATTTGAATTAATACCACATGTGTCATTCTTTTCAGCCATGTGAAGGGAAGATAGGCTTTCGTGGGAAAAAAAACAAAACAAAACAAAAAACAATGGATATGAGTGGTTACCGTGAAACTCTCACTGCTGTAAGCTCATGAGAAAGATGTACAGGAGGCCTCCTGATGGCACACCTGTCATTAATGCAGGGCCCCATCCTCAGACTCTTATTTGGAACCCCTAAATCTAGGGGGCTTTGACTGCAAACTCTCAAATAGAAGCCCTTGACCTCGTAACTTCCTTTCTCCTTTCTATTGAAGTCTAGGTTCACAAGCAGGTCTAGAGCCTTTTCCTTCTCTACTCTTGGTCCTTACCCTAATCTTGCTTCTCAACATCTAACCATGATTCTCCAAGAAGGAAAGGTCTATTTCTCCCTAAATACTAGAGCAGAGCTCACCCAGACCTACCATCCTTTAGAGTTGTCCAGTGGGACACTTCTCTGATGTGTCAGCTCAGTGGAGGCATAAGAGGAAATTATCCAGTAAAAAAGACCAAAAATAAAAGTATAAAAGACCAAAAATGGATCATAGAGAAGAAGCAAAAATGAAAAACAAACAAGCAATAATCCGAAATCCAAACCAAAACCAAAAACAAAACTCCCCAAACAGGATGCTTTGGAAAAGCAGGCACATTTAGCTACTCATAGCAGACCCAGCCTTGTTTGCCGACAGCAGTCCTTGTTTATGCCTGATGTTTTGGCATCTCACCCAATTAAGCACTCACCTGAGGTTTTTCTTCTTTTTTTATTTTCTTTGCCTCTGCTTAAAAATTTTAATGACCTTTGTGCACTACACAAATCATAATTCCTAACAGTGACACTGACTCTATGATGATGATTATTATCATCTTACTGATGTGGGAAACAAGACTTAGAGAGGTGGGGTAAGTTCCCTACATGGCATCTGCCACATAGCCCTGCTGCCCTGTTGCCCTTCTGCACTATACCATGCAGCATATTGCCGGCTTATAATCACCATTGCTTCTCATTTTAGGGTATTGACCAGACCATTTTCAAGTTTTTTACCACCTTTCCCAAATATATTACTCAAAAAAAAAACCCAAAAACTTCAGAAAATAATAATAATAAAAAAAGATATCTTTTCTGTGACGCAGTTTTCCTTGATATGGTACTATTCATCTCAGACTTACCAAACCACGTCTTAAGATATAAATCACTTGTGTTTTAAGTTTTGAGGGTCTTTGGAAAGATTCAAATTGTGAATTAACTAGATTATTCTGTCTATTTGTCCCATAAAAATTCTACAAAAATCCTCATTTAAATTTACTTACTTAAAAATATTGATCTGTTTATACTTTTGAAAACTTGACAATCTTTCTTAATAAGATATTTAAATGTGCTTAACTGAGAAGGAGTAAAATGTGTTTGTTAATAGCCATGTGTCTTGGGAAACCTATGCACAAAGCATCTAAATGTAAGTCACATCACAACAGTTTAATTTTCTTTTTTGTTCTTCTCAAAGAATAAGAACCAAGAGAATCTTCATTTTGAGACTTGGATTACATCCTCTGTGTATAATAGTCTGAGGGTTTAAGCAATAGTGATCAAAGTTTATGTATATACTCACAGTGGTTTTGACGAGCACTGGAGAAATGTATCACTTAAGGTTATATGTCATCTTATATATTAAATTTTAAAATACAAAGTTGGGTAGGATTATCAATTTGCACTAATACCACAGGTGAACATATCTGATCCTAAATTATCCATCAAACATAGAATCAAGTTCCATGAAAATAAAGGTAAACATTTAATCAAATTTAGCTGGCACTGGAAGAAAACGCTAAGGATAAATAAATCCTCTACATTTAAATAAGCCAAAAAAAGAGAATTAAGCATAGAGCATGTTTTAAAACTAGTAAGAGATCACTGGGATATATTTTCAATAATGATTTGGTTTTTGATTTCTGGCTTTACCTTTTACATTTAAGAGAAATAAGAAATGTGAGCATATTTGGAGAGGTGAAAATGAAACAACTGAAAAGTTGGACTGAGGAAGGACGTAAAAGTGGTGAGAGCTTAGGAGAGACTAATAGGCAACGGTAATTTATTCAAAATAGATGTAGAGTCACTATGAGTAAGACAGCCTTTAGCAAAACGTTCCTAAACTGAGAGATTAGGTCAAAAAATTTAGTGGTGAAAAAGTGGCTAATCACTTGGCAAAAGCAAGGAGAATTTAAATACTTCTAGAAATTATAATGTTAAAGATTTGTCAATGATCAGAGTTCAGAAATTTTACTGAACCACTATTGTTAGTTATATAGGGCAGAAAAGAGTTTCTAACAATAGATTGACAAGGTAGGAGTCAGCATCTTAATGCATCTACAAGAAATCATCAATTTTTAAAATTTTGTATTTGAATCCTAATGTAAAAGTTAGTTTTACTCTTACTAAATATATTAAACAGTTTAAACTGAAGGGAGAGTATTGTAGCTACACTTACATTTTAAAAGATATACCTTATGAGTATCCAGAAGTTCCCACTGGGTATGCTGGACTCAGTACCAGCTATTTTCTCTCACCTTTCCAGATATAATGTGTGTAGGCCCTTCATCAGTGAAAGAAAGTACTCTCAGATACTTACTAGCAGCAGGGGTAGCTAACTCCTTCTAGTTGTGGTGAAAGAAATAAGGGATGCAGATGCCCCTGTCAGGCAGTCGTGGTCATATCATGTGTCAAGGTCAAGAAGTGTGAAGAAGCCGGGCGTGGTGGCTCACACCTGTAATCCCAGCACTTTGGGAGGCCAAGGTGGGCGGATCACGAGGTCAGGTGTCTGAGACCAGCCTGGCCAACATAATGAAACCCTGTTTCTACTAAATATACAAAAAAATTAGCCGGGCATGGTGGCGGGCACCTGTAATCCCCGCCACTCAGGAGGCTGAGGCAAGGAGAATCACTTGAACCTGGCAGGCGGAGGTTACAGTGAGCCAAGATAATGCCATTGCACTCCAGCCCAGGCAACAGTGCAAGACTCCATCTCAAAAAAAAAAAAAAAAAAAAAAAGAAAAAAAAAAGGTATGAAGAGACCAGGCCACCAGTTGTCAAGGTTAACAGAAAACAAAGGGAGCTGTAAGTTAGAACCCCAGTCATGCCTTGCTTAATGACAGGGCTAAGTTCTGAGATGTGTGTTGTCAGGTGATTTTATCATTGTGCAAACATGGTAAAGCATACTTACACAAACCTAGATGGTATAGCCTTCTACACACCTATGTTACATGGTGTAGGCTATATCTCCTGGGCTACAAACCTGTACAACATGTTACTGTACTGATTACTGTCAGCAATTATAACATAGTGCAAGTATTTGTATATATAAACATAGAAAACCTATAGTAAAAATATGGTAATAAAATTTTATGGGAATGCCATCATACAGAAGGCTCATCACTAATGGAAATGTCATCATCGAGTGCATGACTGTACGTGAAACTTCAGTGAATAGAAGCTGAGCAGCTCTGCCATAGAGTGTCTAAAGAGTAGCCTGGCGTTGTTATAGCATTTTATCACTTAGTATATGGTATAAATCTACACTTAGTTATTTTTTGTCTATTCCCATTTATTTTACAATAAACTCTTTTGGCAACATGAGCCAAATGGAAAAGAAAGTATAGGTTTCATAAAAAATTAAGAACTGAGTTTTGTTTTTGTCTCTCAAGAGAGGTGATAATTATCATGTGTAAAATGCTTGTTGACATTTACTCAATACCACAGTGACATAGCAAAATTACCAAGTGAATGATAGACAGAAGCGACATATCTGCTGAAGAAGCACTGGCATCAACCTTAACTCTTAGGAGGAATGTTGAGGAGGCTACCCCTGAACATGGTGATTTATCATGAGCGGCTGTCCACTGTGAAACATGACTGTTCAGTGAAACATGACTGTTCAGTTAGACCAAATAGCATTGTTTAACTTAATTTTGCTCATTTTCAAATCCAAGTCTTCTTAAATATTTAAGAAAATCACAGTAATATTTTTTACTATATTGGCTCTTTTAGGGGAAGAATCATTTTTTAAACAGTTAAATGATGTGAGGATTAAATCAGTATATCCCATACTTCAAATATAAAACTCAGTTAATTTAAATAATGATTAAATTTTTAATAGAATTCTTGGAATCAAAGTAAACTTTAAAAAATGTCTTCTGCCAAAATTTAAACATCTGACATTATCATACAATTATAAATTCAATTAAAAATTAAACTATTAAATATAAAACTGTTTTGTAACAATTATCCAAAAATATCTTTTGGTGGGTTAGCATCATGATAAAAATAACGTTAATAAATTTGTCAGATTAATATTAATTGATTACTTACTGAATAATATAAAGTTCTTAATTCAATATACTTGGAATTTGTTGTGGTGCAGGTGTAATTTACATGTCTATTTGAACAAACTGATTACCTATCAATAGAAATAGAAGTTGTGAATATTTTATTAGTAATTTGTAATTTATATAATTATATAATGTATAGGTATACAATACAATTAGAGCAATATCTATTATTTTTATAATTTGCATATTGTTCTAATTCACCCACACACACACAGTTAGAGTAATCAAGCTAAATAATTTTGTGATGAAGCCAATGATAAATACAATATAAATTTCCTCAAAATAACACACAATTTCACCCTCTATTCCCAATCACCAAAAGGATTCTTTAAATATTGCACATTAGAAGATCTACTTTAAAAGTCTATCTAAATGCCTTATGACAGGAAAAACTTCTTTCATAATTTTTTGATAAATTTTGCAAATTTAAAAATGTTACAGTATTTGATTGTAAATTTGGTACATTTTGGTATACCTTATTCAAAATTATTTGGGAATCTTCAATTAAACTACTCAACAAATGAACTGCCACAAAATGTCAGACTTCGAAGCTTTCAGCAAATGGGAATTACTGAAAACAAAACTTGCAAAGGGAAAGATATTGAAGTTTATCCCACAAAAGAAAGAGAGAAGCTGAACTTGTTTTTAATGAGAATTCAAATAATATACAAGATTTACCTTTAATTTCCAATCATTTTACTTTTGATATTTTACTTTGTAAGAAAGTTATTTTAATAGAGCTTCTATGAAAATAGATAAATTTGTGTATAAATTGTATTTCAAACTGGAATGTGATGTAATTGAGAAGGCGTATTGTTTTTAGCACATAAATTCGGAAATATTCTCAAGAATTATAATTAAAGGTGACTTATTTTATGAACCTTTTCTCTTAAAGAGTACCCTGAAAAGTGGCAAAAACTATTGGAGCTATGAAAATATTAGAGTGAAAATATTTACATATTTTAGTAATTTAAAAAATAGAAATGATAAATTCCTCATTTAGGTGAATGTGCTCTAAACTTACCAGGTACCACAACCTGCAGGAAGAATACCTTGTCAGTTAGAAATTGTATGGTACAGTGAGACAAGTGCATTGGCTGTTTAAAAATTTTACATTTATCAACATAAAATGTAACTTTGAAGAAGTGGGCCTGTTCAAAGGACACACTATGCAATTGTAACATCTTATGGGAAAATTCATCCTACCGTGGCTCGGTTCTACAAGAATCTGAGTGAGAACCCAAAGCAGTGAGCTCCACTGAGAAGCATATGTTAACAATACTAGCCTCCTGTTTCTGTGTAGAAACAGCGCTGGGTACTACTAGTTCTTGTCTTGAGAGTAAGAGTTCAGGACAACTCTATAGAGAAGTGTGAAAGTTGTCAGAATTAAAATGAAGTCGTTTGTGTTAGGTGAAAACAAACAAACAAAAAAACCCTGACAAATAGAGCTGGAGAAGGCCATGTAGAGAACATTCTCATGCACAAATGCCTAGAAACATGAACTATCACAAAAGAGTCTGCAAAAAGCACAATGTTGTACAAAGGCCACATCACAACCTTACACACACATAAACAAATATTTCTGCAAGGGCACCAGCTCAGAAACTGCCTGTCCAACCTTGGACTGGCGCCACCCTTGTTAGTGATCCTCCTAGCCCAGGATAACTATCTCAAGACAATTATGTAATCCTCCTTATTTTTCCTTTAAAAGTCTTTGCTTTCCTATCTCTCTGAATATGCACATAGCTGACTATGGCATGTGTATTTCCATTGCAATGCCCTATTCCCAAATAAACATCATTTTCTCTTAGAGAGCCTCTCTCTCTTTGTTATTTAGGTTGACAGAATACATTAGATTATTTTATAATTTAATAATATAGCTATCTCCTATTTGTTCTTATTTGTACTAGGCATCAGTATGGTGACTGGCACAATTTCTTTCAATCCTGACAGTTAGATAGTCTCATTTTTGTAATTAAGACTGAGAATCAAAGAGGTTATGCAATTGCCTAAGATTATAAGTTGGAAAGTGAAAAAACTTGGGCTAATAAGTAGGTCTGTCCCATTTCTTTCTTCTCTCATAGACTGCCTCAATACTGAAGAGATATTTGAGTGTAGTTAGAAATGACTCTACAGGGTACAGGTTTTATTTTTCATTTTTAAATAATGCTGATACTTTAAAAATATTTTTTATTTGTATATATTTATAGCATACAAGTGCAATTTTACTACACTGATATACTGCATTGCAGTGAAGTCAGGTCTTAGTGCACCCACCACTGGAGCAATGCACATTGTGTCCACCAAGCAACCTCCTATCATTCACTCCCCTCTCATCTCCTCACTCCTCTGACCCCCAATTGCTCCATCATTCCACAATCTCCTTCCATGTGTACACATTATTTACAAGTAGAGCTAAACATGTGGTATTTTCTCTTTCTATAATGCTGACACTTCTTTATGTATCACATAATCTGGTTAACACTGGTAGACAGGTAAACAGAAATATCTTACTATTACATCAGACTTTAGTGACCAGAGGGCTTCGACCAAGTATAATTTCAAACTATGGGCAAACTGTGTGCCTCACAGAACACAGAAGGCAAGGAATAAAGGGTCATACCTATTTAAAAGAATAAGTTAAAAATTTAAAATAAAAATAAAAATGTTTAAATAAAAATATAAAATTTTATATTGAAACAGAAAATATTTTAAATTTTATAAAAATATAAAGTATTTGAAGTTAAAAATATAAAAATATAAATCCTAATATTTTCTCCAACCCCACTTTTGGAAAGCAGTGTCTCATGCAGTGTAGTTATGAATTCATAGTCTCTATGGGAATTAGGTTCTGAAGCCAAAACATAAGTTGAACATCACAGATAGTCAAATTACCCTTAGAAATCACTTTAAAAACAATGTTTTGGAGATTAGTAAAGAATATCTCCAGTTGATGAATAAACACACAAGTTCAACATAGCTAGTTTATTCTTTAGACTGAAAAAAGTATTGCTTCAGTTGAGCAAGTTATAAAATAGCTGGCTTAGGCTTCAGGATCAGATTGTGGAAAAAATATGTGTTAAACATTATATCATGCCAAATTTTTTGTGATACTCATACAATGTGCGTTGAGAGATAGGAGGTGACTGAGAATAAAGAGTGGAAGAACAGATTCGAGTATCTCATCTCACATTCTCACCAGGATGTATGGCTCATTTAGTGTGACAGGAATGCACCCATCTGCTTAACTTATCTCTCTCACAGTCTCTCTCTCTCTCTCTTTCTCTCCATACTTTCATATTTGTCTCTCACACCCCTAGGTTTCTTATAATTGAATTCACATAAATTAAATGCAAGTCTGCAGTTACTTCTTTGCATAACAATTTTCTTCTCCTTTCTCCTTATCAGCATCACCTGAAATATAATTTATCACCAGCCCTTCTCCAGCTCTACCTCTCCAAATCTACCAGCAGTTCAAGATTAATTTCAAATTCAACCCCCACCCAAGAATTTGCAATTCACATATGTTCCTGTCATATTTGAATTATTATTACACCAATTTCCCTCCTGTTTCACTAAATTAAATACTCATATCAAGGATATTTGCCTTATCACTCCAACAGTTTAGGCAGGAGTGGGATTTTGGTTTATAGCATCAGGCAGAATGGTGAGAACAGCATAGGTAGTAACAATTCTCGCTTTACTCCTGGTATCTCTCTAACAGGTTACGTAAGGTGAGTGCTGTTCATGTGGTAGTTCTGATTTTCCTCCTTCTGGGCATACAGTAGGACTGTCCTCCCTAACTTGCTTGGAATTAGACAGGTTCTGTAATTTGCTTTGGCTGATTAAATGTGAGCCTTTCACTTTGAATTGTATAATTTGCTTTTCCCTGACCTCTGCCATGCTCCAGAAAGTGAAGCCTCTAGCAATCTGCTTCTCTTTGTGAAGACAACCTGGAGCAGAGGCTCTGACGACTCAAGATAGACATTTAACACAAACTAGAAATAGATCATTTTTATTAAACAATGGCAATTTTAGGATTATTTGATACTACAGCATAACCAAACCTATCCTGAGTAATATGCAGGGAAATTCTATTAACTGCAAACTAGAGAGAAACTAGATACTTTGCTTTAAATATATCATCAAATTTTTACAGGAATCAAAGATATAAAGATGCATGTATGTAAAGATGTAAATAGTAAATGTTATGAAAATTCAGAAAATTATTAATAATAAAATATCAAAACTGTCTTAACTTATGTTTATTATTAGAATTATTTCTGCTGATGATATTCAGTATGATGATCTGAGCTTTTTTTTTTTAATACTGAGCTGTTTCTTTTTATATTTCTTATACATAACCTCTTTAATGACTATTTAGAAAGTGCTAACTATCGTGTAACAGTATTTCAGAGATTTGGTTGATATGTTTCAGAGATTCTCTCTCAACACGAACAACTATGTGAGATCAATTTAAATTGCTCTGGAGCAAAGTATGTATGCAAATATTCAGAAAAAAATAAGTGTCTGTGTAGTAAACATTCTGTGTAAGGAAAAGAGAGTGATATAAAACATCCGGCCACACATCAGGGACATAACTCCCAGTGAGACCAAATCTGTTATATAAATATATGTTTTATTACTCATGCTTTTAAAGCAACACACAACCTTATGACCTGCATTTGTCAGGATTTCCATTTAGTGGAACGGTCACCATGGTGACAATGTGAACTGGCTGATTTGTATATGCTTTCTCATCTAGAGCTGAATGACCAGAGTAGACCACTTGACAGCTGATGTTTTCAGTTATAACAACATATGTGCACCACAGAGTTCATGGAATTGTATCTCAGCTAATCTGAATCAATTGATATGGCAGCCAAAATGACTGGTTGACCTAGCTGAGGACCCAGGCGTTTCAGGTATCTTATAAACCAGAGTGGACTGATTTAACCATATGGTTAAATGGCACACAAAAAAGTGGCAGTACACTGTCTATGCCCAAGGGTTTTACATGGTAATTGGCAGCAAGATAGACAATTGGATAAAATTTTGTAGACAATGAAACAGGTATCTACCTTAAAAACTAGATAAAACTGGATAATCACTAATTTTTATGTTTTTTATTCAGCTATTTAATCTGATGTAGACACAAAATAAATTTTTCATTTGTGGCAATTTTGAAGTAGAAAAATGATTATTACCTTTCTTCTCTTCACCTATAACTTGGATCTAAAATTTATCTTAGTAAGAGAGTAGAGATTTTTATGCATGAAATTGGCAGATAGAAATTGATCAATACATATTTGTTTATGAAAGAAAAACATACTTACTGGTAAGTATTTTTAATAGAAAAATTGACTAAAATATTAATTAAAATGTTTTTAATTGTACAGTTCATAAAGCATAATGGCAAGAACTTAATTTTCATGACAATCTAGTGAGAAAGTTTATCATTATCTCAGTTTTATAGATAAATAAATGTGAGGTTTACCGAGATTATAGAACTCAGTCAAAGACACAGAATGAGTAAGTGGCAGATTAGAATTTCGTCTGAATTTTTAAATCCTAAACCCCATGTCACCTAAAATTCAATATGATGCCCATTATAGTAGATGATTTCAAGATAGTACTATGAAAAACAACAAGGTGAAGTTTGATCCATTTTCTTCATTGCTGCTTCTGCAGACTTGAAGGTTTTGTTGAATAAAGAAATATTTAAAGTTCCAAATGTCAAAAACAAAAATGTAATAATTTGAGAAGAAAATATATGAAACTATTTTTACACATGAATAGAAAGGAAGAATTTAAGTAAAACACACAAAAAAGGACAAACCATAAGGAAAAGACTGGTAATTTTTGACATTAAAATTAAATTTTTGTCAGGCTGTAGTTGCTGCACAAAACATATAGAACCAAAGGACCAAAAAATGAGCTTAAAAGGCAAGTTAGAGACTGAAATATGCTATTTGCAATGCATACAACCAAAAAGGATTGTTATTCTAAATATTTAGGGAAATTACACAACTGAATAATCCAATAGAAAAGTGAGCAAAGGGGCAGAAATATGAAACTATGGCTAACTCCAGTGAGCATTAAAATAAAATTATAACAGGATATACAGATTTAACCAATAAAATATAATACCACTTCAGCTATCTTGATAGCAGCCTTGAGAGAAGCACTGACCAAGAGTTGATTGAAGGCAGCCAACTCAAGACAATCTTTCAAGGAGACAGCTGAAAGAGGTGGCTGCGAGCAGTGGTTCACGCCTGTAATCCCAGCACTTTGGGAGGCTGAGGCGGGCGGATCACGAAGTCAGCAGTTCGAGACCAGCCTGGCCAACATGGTGAAACCCCGTATTTAATTAAAAAAAATACAAAAATTAGTCAGGCATGGTGGCAGGTGCCTGTAATCCCAGTTCCTCCAGAGGCTGAGGCAGGAATCGCTTGAAACCAGGAGGCGGAGGTTGCAGTAAGTCAAGACCGTGCCATTGCACTCCAGGCTGGGTGACAAAGCGAGACTCCGTCTCAAAAAAAAAAAAAAAAAAAAAGGAAAAGAAAAGAAAAAAAAGAGTCATCTCACTCCCATACCTCATTTGATCTCCTGCCAAGACTCCTCCCTTGCAGAACCTAAACAGAACTCGAGGAATTTGAACCCGTTAATACATTCCATATGGCAAGACTGCCAGCACAGATAACAGGTGGGGAAGGATAGAGATTATGTCTGGAGGAATGAATTAAAGATATTTGGCTCGGAGGTTCTGATGTTTGGTGGCCAAAAAACTTGACAAATATCCTCTATAGATCTTCATTTAAACGTGTAAAATGTGCTTGTGTGGGAAAAGTATTTACATTTTTTAAATGGGAAATGAGACACTTCTTTTACATTCTTATAATAAAAGTACGGTTTTAAACACTGTAATAAATTCCTTTTTTGATTCAAGTGCATAAATTATCTTTTTACTGGGAGCACACTTTACAAAACAGCATATCCTTAAAACTAGGTTATAAAAACGAAGAACTTTTAGCAATACCGATTTTAAAAAATCTCTTTCACTCTTTTGCAAAAAGCATCCTTTAGGGAGCAGTGTTTTAAGGAACATTTTCTGAAAACAATATGAAATAGAGAAGTATATTTGCACAACAAAAGAAACAATTAAAATAGCAAACAGGCAACCTACATAATGGGAGAGAATATTTGCAAATTATGCCTCTGACAAAAGACTAATATCCAGAATCTACCAAAAACTCAAACAACTCGACAAGAAGAAAACAAACAACCCCATTAAAAAGTGGGCAAAAGACAAGAACAGACATTCCTCAAAAGAAGATATATAAGCAGCCAACAAACAAGAAAAAATGTTCAACATCTCTAATCATTAGAGAAATACAAATTAAAACCACAATGATATATCATCTTATACCAGTCAGAATGACTATTATTAAAATGTCAAAAACAACAGATGTTGATATGGATGCAAAGAAAAGGGAACACTTATACACTGTCAGTAGGAATGTAAACTTTTTCAGGCTCTTTCGAAAACAGTATGGAGATTTCTCAAAGAACTTAAAATAGAACCACTATTCCACCCAGGATTTCCACTACTCAGTATCTATACAAAGCAAAATAAATCATGATATAAAAAAGACACCTACA
This sequence comes from Macaca thibetana thibetana, assembly GCF_024542745.1. NCBI lineage: Eukaryota > Metazoa > Chordata > Mammalia > Primates > Cercopithecidae > Macaca > Macaca thibetana. Next base: position 86,204,261 of record NC_065586.1, read on the forward strand.
GTCACATGTTTGTTGTATACCAAATAGAAAAGTCATGGAATCAACCTTAGTGTCCATCAACAGTTGACTGGGTAAAGAAAATATGGCATATGTGCACCATGGAATACTATGCAGTCATAAAAAATGAAATCATGTTCTTTGCAGCAACATGGATGGAACTGAAGGCCATTATCCCAAGTGAAATAACTCAGAAACATAAAATCAAATACTTCATGTTCTCACAAGTAGGAGCTAAACAATGGGTCCATATGGACACATAGAGAGAAATAATAGACACTGGGAACCCCAAAATAGCTGGGGGAGAAGAGTGAGGATTGAAAAGTTACTCATTAAGTACAATGTTCACTATTTGAGTGATAGGTACATTAAAAGTCCAAACCTTACCATTACACAATATACCCATACAACGAACCTGCATAGGTACCCCCTGAATCTAAAATAAAATAAAAAATTTTAATAAAGAAAAAGAGACTAGAGAAGTATTAATATATTTATTTTCATTGTTCTACAAAAGTATTTATAATTGATTTACACTATGTGTTTTTGACCTCCAAAAATAATAATCTAAAATCTAAGAGTTAATTTAACTTACTTGAATATTCTTTTAATTATACTCTAATGACACTGAAGAAGCATCTACATAGCCTGGTTCCCTTTGGACTTAGAAGAAAGTGCATACAATTAAGTCCAGTGAAAATATTTTCAACACCTTTCAAATGAGATTGGAAATATATTTCTTTACTGTATGAGCAGGTAGTGTTTATGTTGAGATATCCCAAACTGCTTAAAGAGATAATGTTGTCATTATTAAAGGTTAATGCAATTCAACTATTTATCCATCAGTCACATTTTGAGTGACGTCTACGTGTTCTAGATGTTTGGGCTACATCACTGTGTTATAAAGATTCTTGTGCTCCTGAATCTCACATTCTAGTTGTTGAACCAAACAATAAATAATATACATAATAAATACATAATTGATACATGCTACAGAAAAAAGAAAAGAAAAAGTAGAGCAAGATAAAAGGGATTGGAATATAGAAGCGTTTTTCACTCTTCTCATTTTCCTCCATTTTTTGTGTGTTGTATATTACTTGCATTGTAAGAAGATATAGCCAATATATACTACATTCTATTTTTTATCTACATTTAGTATTTATTCTATAAGTATATAATTGATGCTGACCATCAGTTTATTTCATTCACATTGATTGTCTGAAATTTGTTTAATTCCTCAGATAAGCAATATAGCAACAATATACCCTAATTCTTGCATGTTGACAACAGGTATGCCATGTATACCCAAAAGTGAGTTTTGCAAGGTATAAAATTTTTCCTCGAACTTTAAAATAAATTAATAGATTGTGTTCTGGTAAAAATCATTGTTTTCTAAAAGCCTAATAATAATCTTATTTTTGTCTTTAAAGCCCATATTAAAATTTGTTTTGCTGTTGGTTGCTGTAGGTTGATGTTTTCAAATACACAGCATGCTCTTTCTGATTGTGGTTACAACTCTTTTATATCTAATTCGGAAAGTTTTTTTGAATTTTAACTTTTAGTATTTATTCTTTTCTGTTGCTTTGACGTTTACTTTAAGGTTGTCTTTTATTTGTATGTTGGATTCTCTTGTCTGTCTTTAATATCGATTACTTTCCCTTGATTTTTAAATTTTTTTTTCTTTCTTTATAAATCTTCTTCCTTTTATACTCTATTTCCATTCTTATTTGGTGTGCTTTTTAATTATGGTATATTTTTAGTCCAGTATTAATTTTTAAAATGATTTTTTTCTTTTGTTTTATTCCTTATTCTTAATTTCGAATTTTTGGGTATTTTAAAATTCAGGTGTATATTGCTCTACAAGTCATATCATTTTACTAATATAGTCACATCATTTTACTAATATCTTTTAGTTTGCTTTGAAGTACTAGGTAACAGTTTTAATGTATTTTATGTTTTGCCTATTTGGTTTGCTTTCATTATCTATGGGAATGTTATTTTGCTTTTTATTCCCTTTTTTCTTATAGTAGTTTTTTATGGGACTTGGTTTAAATACTTTCTATTAAACAATTCTATTTTTAGTTAGTTTTTCTGGATTTTTAGGAGATGTAATAGCTTTTATAATTTAACAGAATTCCCTTTTCTGTTGTAATGTAGCATGCAAAAATATGGTGGTTTGCTTTCTGAAGTTTTCTAGCTCTGTTTCTCTCTAGATTCTTATCTTTCTTTTCTCTTTCCTTTCTCTCCACCTTGTTAAAGTGTGATTCAACCCACAGCAACTTCTCTTCAATGCTGAGCCCTTTCTTTGAATGGAGCCCTGCTCAGTGTCAAGAGTTCACAGAGGTGAGACTACTCAAATTTCTTTAGACTTTACCATGAGCCCCTCATGTTTCTCTATTCTCAGAGTGGTCAAAATCCTTGTTAGCTTTAGACATTATTCTCAAATTCGCATCCCATGCTTTTTGATGAGTACCTGAGTTTGAGATTCTTTGTTCTCAGGTCACTCCACTTTTCAGTTACTCCAGTTTTTTCTCTCTGCTTCTTCCTTCAGAGATGCTAACACTGAATTTCTAGAAGTTCTTTATAAATTTTGGTCACAAACTTGCACATTGGGTTTAGATGGAAGGCCATTTTTTTAAAAAAAAATCACATATTCTTAGCTTTGTTATATAGTTGCTTTGTTATATAGTTGCTTTGTCAATGGGGATTGGGAAGTTCTTAAAACTATGCTTCCTCCACTGCCCCAACTTCCTAGAATCCCCTTATCTTGACTTTTGAGATTGGAATATGTCTGCTTAAATTTTTATCTCATGAATGATTTGAAACCATTATCTCTTTTTTCCAGGAAACCTTGGAGTCCATAAATTACCATAAGAATTCTCAAGACAGATAAGTATCTACAACTATAAAATGACAAGCTTTTCTGTTTAGGGTATCATGCTCAGTAATTTTTCTTAGCTAAATTCTTGCCAAGACTCAGACCTTCTGTAAGCTGTTTGGAACCTGAGAGATCAATGCTAGGTATTCCTTTGGTAGGCAACTTTTGGTATCAACTTTTCTATCGTATACCCCAAGTCATCATTTTTCTCAAACCTTCTGTCTTTTAATATAATAGCAGGATTATTATTTTTAGAATGCTATTCCTTTAAGTAGTTATCACTAATCCCATCTGGACATTAAAAAGCTAAAGATATTCAGGGAATTGGCATGCTTCCATATCTTCAAATGAGCCACTTACCAGGATTTCACTTTCTAATGCCTCACAGCCATATGAGATATGAGATAACATTTTAAAGGCAATCAATGAATCATCATATTCAACCAATTACTCACTTTTATATTACCCTACAATTTCAGGCCAATAAATCCCTTGACTGACTTCTCTAACATATAGACAATCTTATTAATGAGTCATTGCCTAATACCCTGCGTGATTCAAGAATATTTTGAAACAACAATTACCTAGATATCCAAATCCAGCAAGATTAAGGGACATTTTAAATATAGATACAATTAATGTTAAGGCACCTAATTAAACAGATTTCTGTTTGGGAGTGAAAATGTCATTGAATTGGCTGTGATGCTACCGTAATTAGTCATTTAAATAAACCTGCCAAAGCAAAGTGAAAGTCCAAGAACTAATAAACTTTCTAATAATGCATCTACTCTATCTTTTTCCCCAGAGATCAACATCAATTTCACTGAGCAGGAGTTTTCAGAATCCATTAGATTCTTCTTTTTTGAAAACTCAGACAACATCAGCATTACTCTACTATTCTATCACATTTCTGGTTAGTCAGAATTTGCCAGAGAACCAGAGGTTGTTCCTTCAGAAATAGTGCAGTTCAAATTTTCAATCCCTTATGGATGTGGAAAATACTGGGGCAAAACTAAAACAAAAGGAAACAGTGAAGTGGCTGTAAAGGTGCTGGTTTCCATGCAAAAGTAGGAACAGAGGCTTTTATTCCAACCTACTATGCTTATGCTTGCTTTCATTTTGGTGACTTTAGCTAGCATTCCATTCGAAACATGTTTTTTCAGTTTGTGAGCTCACGCCTAACTATTCCTTTCCCCATCACTTCTCTATCACTCACTCTCATGGTGACATACTAGAGTTCATCATTACAAAAAGTGGCACCACTCCATGAGAGTCATCTGCCACTTCATTGTTAGCTAGTATTGATTCAGTTCCTCTGACTGGAGAGGTAAGAATGCTTCCCTGCCCCAAGTAAGTTCTAAGTTTAAAATTCTGTATTTATCTGTACTTAAAAGGCTTCTCTTTCATTATCAAACCAAGGAAGACCATGAATCAAATATAGTTTTTCTTTTTAGAATAACACTATGCATCAATAATATCTGTTATAAATGCTCATAATAAATATGAAATGCTAAAAAATTTCTGAGGTATAAATGGAAATTGCAATCTTTAAGTAATTGGGCTTCCTTGGATGTATGTTTTTCATTATTAACATAAAAGATGAAAATAAATATATCTTAAATTGGAATGAATTTAAGGTAAGGAGATTATTATTCTTGGGGGTAGGAGGATATTTTTTGAGGTGGTTAAACCAACCCTTCATTTAAAAGCATAAAAGGATTCGATGACAAATCTTTGGGGGAATAAGACAATGGATAAGGTCACCCCAATTTACAATGACACAATCTCGGCTCACTGCAACCTCTGCCTCCTGGGTTCAAGCAATTCTCCTGCGTCAGCCTCCTGAGTAGCTGCGACTACAGGCATGCGCGACCATGCCTGGCTAATTTTTGTATTTTTTTGTAGAGACGGGGTTTTGCCATGTTGAGCAGGCTGATCTCGAACTCCTGACCTCAAGTGATCCACCCACCTCTGCCTCCCAAAGTGCTGGGATTACAGGTGTGAGCCACTATGCCCAGTGTACACAAGCCCTCTAACTTTTATCAGTCTTTATAGAATTTAATGTCTGATGATACAGTGCATAAATTATTTTATTGTTTTATTTTTAAGCATCTTCTAATATGTAATGTTCACCTAGATAACTTCTTGAGGATAGACACAACTTCTTATTGTTTTAAAATTTTTTTCTTTGGCACTTATCACTCTCCCTGGAAGATGGTAGGTGCCAGATAAATATAATAATAGCTATGCTTCCTAATACAGTTGGTAGTATATTAGGTTAGTGGTTCCCTGACCTGTATGTATTAGAATTACCTGGGCAACCTAAAACAAAAACAGGTTTATTGAATCTCCGAATAATGCATAGATACTGACATAGCTTATCCACTGCATTAAACATGGCTTAGTGCTTTATTAGATGTTTTATTTAAAAGGTATTTAATATTCTTAACATTTATAAGGTAAATGTTGACAGCTCTATTATGCAAATAACAATAACAGCTAACATTTTCTATATGCTTATTGTATACCAAAGTTCTCGTACTTTTCACGCATTAACTGATAAGAGGGAAAAAAAGAAGTGACTTGCCCGAGACCTGGAAGGAAACACGTGAAACAGCCTGAATTTGGACTCATTTTTTTCCTACTCCAAAACTTTTTTCACTGAGTCATGTTGTCTTCCAGGAAATAAAATTATTTGCTAACTCATGGCAAACTGTGACATTTTCACATTAGTTAAAAGCATCCTACTCAAACCCTTTCCATTCTGTCTTCTGGAATTTCTACTCAGGGGATGCTCATCTGCCCAAAGCCTTCTCAACCCATCTTTGAGGTGACTTTAAGGCAAATTTGCACGAGCACGAGCTGGCTCAGACTTCTTTATTTATCAAAACCATTGAGGCCAGCCACCTGGATTACTGGTCTACGCAGGCCAAATGGAAGAGAAGACGTGAGTAGTCCCTCAGTGAGACAAACAACTAGTAATAAATACCTGTCAGGGAATAATAACAATACTATCTTCTATTATAGAAGTCATTTTACCCTATTCTTAATAATTGCTTTGTTTTCTATACTTATCAGAGCTAAACTTAGAGAAAGTTCTGTTCTTTATGTTTTTTTTTTAAATTTTCCTATCAGTCTCATTTCAGCTATGCTGTGTGAACAAATGTAGACTCTCATATCTAATGAAACTTTCATTTTTCCTTTTTAGAAACATTAAGTGGAATCATAATTACTATTTGACCTTCTCTGCATGCTCCTCAAATCCCCTGACACAAAACAAAATCCAGAGGTTCTTGTTGAAGCCTGATTTATTTATATGCTAAAAAAAAAAAGGTGTTTAAATGCTATGGCCACAATGGGCACTTAGCTTTGAACTGTCCAGGACACCAGATACAAAAGGAAAGGTCCAGATAAATCACATGATGGAAAAAATCTTAGAAATTTGGAGTAGAAAGCCTTGGGTTGAGGAACCATTTCTGGCTCTTACCAACTTATGCAAGAACCCCCACCATACAAAGCCTCAATTTTCTCATTTGCAGAATGGGAATAATGGCACAAGCATGGTAAGGTTGAGGTGAAGATTAATAAAATGACATACACGCCTCCCCAACAGACACCAGCTCACTGATCTCAGCATGCAGCACTTCCTCTCAGCCCACTGGCATGCCCTTCCTCTGCAGGGAAGTGGGGGCAGAATAACGTTTCACTTAATCTTGTGCCTAGTAACTCTGCAATGGGCAGCCTCTGCCACCCACACCCACTGGCATAAGCTCTTTGGGATGCCTCTTAGGTAACTCAGAGTTCTAAAACTTCAAACACAACCTTGAAGTTCGGTAAACGCAACACAATGCAATAGTGTAGAAAAAAAGAAAAGAGATGTAAGATGTATTTAATAAATGTGTGTGGGCAGAGAGGTAGGCAGGCATTATCTTGAAGGAATGAAGTCTTAAGGGTACAGTTTTTCTATGTCTCATTAATATTCTTGATATTCTAAACATCAGCCTTACTTTTTTTAGTAAGAAAGAATAAAATCATGATTTGTCCACTTTAGCATATCTCACATGCTGTATTTCCATTGAAAGCCTTGTGTGCAGGGATAAAGAAGCATGAATAACTTTAGATCTTGAAATTCCATATATTTCCAGTTCCAGTAATAATGCTAATAGCATAGTAGAATTTTATGAAACATTTTTCATACGTATTTCTCGATTGATCCCATCAACAACTTTCTGACATAGACAAGAAAGATACATCCTTACTGTCCTCATTGTATAAATTAGGAAACTATGACATGTCCAAATCTGTTAGATTATGCTGTGTAATGAACCCCGAACTCAGTGGGTTACAATAACAAGTGTTTATTTCCCACTCACATAAGTGCAGTTGTAAACTACCTTTGACTCTGTCCCACATCTTCTTGATTCCAGGATCCAGATTGAAGAAGCAGCCCTTTCTCCGTTGTATGGCAGAGAAAAAAAGAGCAGTACTGGAACTACATATGGTTCTTAGAGCTTTTGCTAAGACTTAGCATAAAACACTCTGTTCATATTTCTTTTACTAAACCAACTCACATATCCAAGCCTGTTGTTAGAAGCAGGGGGAATATAATCCTCTTATAGAGAACAGAGAGAAATTGGGATCAGCAACGTGTATATAAAGGTAGGTATCAGAGTTGGAGATAGAGCTGAGATTTCCTGATCTTTAAATAAGTACTGTTGGGCCTAGCACACTCTTGCAGTGAATGAGCATAGCAGGTGCATGTAGGCAAATTATGAATTAGTTCATAATTTTTGAGTTCAGAGAAGATATGCAGCTGAAGACAAAATTCGAGGGTCATCAGAGTACAAATGCTTCATAACCATGAAACTGGATATTTGTAGTTTATGGTAATAATAAAGCCAAAAGTATGACCTTGGATATAAATGGGTAAACTAGAGTTGAGAGATCGATTCTTGAAAGATAGAGTGTCAAGGAACTTAGAGATTAAGATATTGAGAGGGTCATTGACATGAATATTAAAAACCACCAAAAATGATGGCAATAATAGAATTAGAAAGAGTTCACTGAGCCAGGAGTTAAAAGCTTTAGGCAGTGAGAGAGTAATTTGGGGATCTGAAGAGGAGCACAACTAGAAGGAACAGTCGGTGTTCTAGTTTGATGACCTGTGGTGTAAAGCTGTGTGTGTGTAGCAGTAGCAGGGAAGGGGAAGTCAGGAAATGGGAAAGAAAAATGGTCTGAAGTGGTGATAAGGAGCAAGGAGTATAACAACCTCCTTTAGGGACCAGCAGCAAGAGGGTTTGAGAGAGAAAACACCCACCACTTAGGGGTTCTACAAAGAAAGCAGTGAGTTTAGGGTGACCCAGTTTTTAGTAAGATGGCATAGGAAGCATTCAGACAATAGTCTGAAGATATGGGAGATTTTGCTCCTGATTGATCTTGATTTTCAGAATTTACAGTGGAAGGGTTTCAGAGCTTGAAGTAGATGGGAAAATGGATTAGGAGTTATTTGTAGGGAGTGACAGGAGGATAAAAATCTGAGGGATAAAGGATGACTCGGGAGTCTGGGCTGCTCTGGTGAGTCGAAGCAGAAATCAATGGCACCATGAGCTGAGCCTTGATGGTGCTGAGGCAGGTGGTAATAACAAGTCTGTGAGTATTCATGAAGGAGAACATGTGGGTGCCTGGGTCTCTGCTGGTGTGGAGTCAAAGAAAAGGCCAGGTTTTATCTGTACTGGCCAAGGCTCTGGGGTTTCCGTCTGATTACTGTAGAAGTCACTGCATATCCTATCTGTATTTTATCTCTAGTGCCATCCAGTACATAGAGATGGAGCTCAGTAAATGTTTGTTGACTGAGAGCAGTCCCTGTTTACGATAAACTAATAATAAACATTTGTTGCATTTGAAGACTGGAAATAATGTAAATGAAACAATTGTGAATAACTTGGCATGTCTGTGGAGTTTTTCATACCAGCTGCTGTTAAGCTTTGCATGGCAGAGTGATCTGAGAATGAGTCATCACTGACTCATGGATCCAGCTTGTTTCACCTGCAGCGCTCACTTTAAGTCACAGTGACCTTTCCTGACTACTTGTAATGGCAGCACTGTGGGGACTGCAGTTCCTGGAGAGTGCACCATTAATAAAGTAGTTAGCCAGTACTGTTTTTTGTCCCTTGGAGTAAAAGGGAAATTGGAGCAAAAGAACAGAGATTTAATACCACATATTTTTTCACTCAATTGAGAAATACATCTGAAAAAAAAATACATCCTTATAAAACTTACTGTTTTAAAAAGGCAGTCCTTGCAAGGTGATTTGAGTGTTTTCATATAGTGAAAAACTTTTAAAATATATTAAATTATTACTTTTACTTATGAAGAATAAAAGGTAACATAAAGACATAGAAATTAAGAAATCCTCAAGTATTTTCTTTAGAAGCACCCTGGTTAGAGAAGGAGTTTCCGTTTTTAAGAGAAAATTAAACCAGATGACCTTAAGTCCTTTTTAATGCAAATTTGTATTAATACCAATTAATAAGATTTGAAAGATTTTTGGACAAATACCTTTATAATGTTCTTAACTGCTACGGACTGAATTGTATGCCCGCCGCCCCCCGTGCCCCTGCAATTCATATCCTAAAGCCGTAACTCCCAGTGTGACTTTATCTGGAAATAGGGTCTTTAGAAGGTAATTAAGGTTAAATGAAGTCATAGGGTAGGATCCTAATCCCACAGGACTGTGGCCTTAAAAGAAGAGAAGGAGATGTATGAGTTCCTTATATATTTTGGATATTAAACCTTCATCACATATATGGTTCACAAATATTTTCTCTCACTCTGTAGGTTGGCCTTTCCTTTTGTTGATTGTTTCCTTTGCTGTGAAGAAGCATTTTACTTTTATGTAGTCTCATCTGTTTATTCTTATTTTTTGCTTTTTTGCCTGTGTTTTTGGAGTGATAGCTGAAAAATCCTTGCCAAGGCCAATGACAAGGAGCATCCCCCTGCCTCCTCTTTTTTTTTTTTTTTTTTTTTTTTCCCCAGATAGACAGGGTCTTACCCTGTCACCCAGGCTGGAGTTTAGTGGAGCAACATCACAATCATAGTTACATCATCAAACTCCTGGGCTCAAGTTGTCTTCCTGCCTCAGCCTCTCAAGTAGCTGGAACTACAGGCATGAGCCAGCATGCCTGACCCCTCCTAGGAGTTTCACAGTTTCAGGTCTTACATATTCTGGGCTGTGGGGGAAATAAGGAGATGTTGGTCTGGTCGAAGAGTACATACTTTCAGTTCTAAGATGAATAAGTTCCAATATACAACATGGTGACTATAGTTAATACTTTATTGTTGATTTGAAATTTGCTAAGAGAGTAGATCTTAAGTGTCCTCACTTCCCTTGGACAAACCAAAAGTGTAACTATGTGTGGTAATGGACGTGTTGATTAATTTGATTGTGGTAATCATTATGCAAAAATGTACACATGTCGAATTATAATGTTGTATATTTTGAGTATACAAAATTTTTGTTTGTCAATTATACTTTAATAAAGCTAGGAAGGACAAGAAGGTGAAGAAAGAGAGATTTATCTGTCTTCACCATGTGAGGACACAGCAAAAAGGTGGCTGTCTGCAAGGCCCTCACCAGACACCAACCATGCTGCCACCTTAATCTTGGAATTCCAGTCTCTACAACTGTGAGTCATCCAGTTTAGGGCATTTTGTTATGGCAGAAACCTACCAGCCTTTCTAGAAATGATGTTTGTTTCTGAAGGAATAATAGAATCATAACTTATTATTGGTTAGGAGCTGAATTCTGAAACACTGTACAACAGTAAAAAAAAATTGCCAGGCCGGGCGCGGTGGCTCACGCCTGTAATCCCAGCACTTTGGGAGGCCGAGGCGGGCGGATCACAAGGTCAGGAGATTGAGACCACGGTGAAATCCCGTCTCTACTAAAAATACAAAAAATTAGCCGGGCGCGGTTGTGGGCGCCTGTAGTCCCAGCTACTCGGTAGGCTGAGGCAGGAGAATGGCGTGAACCCGGGAGGCGGAGCTTGCAGTGAGCCGAGATCTCGCCACTGCACTCCAGCCTGGGCGACAGAGCGAGACTCCATCTCAAAAAAAAAAAAAAAAAAAAAAATTGCCATGAAGTATTTAATTATTTTAAGAGATATTAAGATCCTCCCTCAGACTGCTAATGTCTCATTGGTATGGACTGTGCTTACTGGTGCATCACCAGCATACTGAGTGAATGAACAAAGGCATCCAAAGAATCAGCTGAATGGTAAGGGATTATAAAATAAGAAAATTCTGAATAATATGTTACCTTAAGAACTCACATGAAATTAAACTTTTAGCTTTCTTCGGCAACCACGTTCATGTTGTGTATGGATCAGGGTATCAAAAAACTGAAAACTCATTTGTGCTTTTTATTTTTCTAATTTACTACCAAGGAACAATTTTCTAATTTACTACTAAGTCAGTATCAAGACTATTTCCCTTGGATCAATAAAGATAATCACATTTTAATGCCATTGTAGATTTAGGTACCTGAGACTTAGTATTACCTGCAAATAGATGTCACTACATAAAAAGGTTGATTGCACACAAGAAAATATAAGCATACTGAAACGCACCAAAACTTATCCCTAGTCATCCCTATGTTACTTTGACATTATTCGTATAAGTTTATCATCTAAACTTATTTTCCCTACAGTTAGCGGAGCTTGTAAGAAAAGTCATAAAATGTTATAATTATTATTAAAAATAAAAGAGAAAATTATTTTTTAAAAAACTCAGTCTGCTTTCTGGTCAGCTGGTGAGAAAACTGGCCAATAGGATGCAAAGTCGGGCTTTCTGATAACAGGGGTTCATCACCTTTCCAAAAGGCCATCTGAAGAAAGGTGGGTTTTTTAAAATCCCCTTCCATAACTCTTGGTACATTTTTGCAGTGTATTAAGCTAGAAAAGAAGAAAGACCTGGGCTAATTGGATCTTGTGAATGTGTGAACTTTGTATTTAAAAAATACTAGCACTAAAAGCATCCATCTTAGTATCCTGGACCATCCAACTAGAAATAATCTATGACTCTCAAGTGACAAATTGATAAATATCTGCCAAGCTTTTTCTTAACTCCTCTTCACTATTCCTTTCTTCTCGAATCTGAAGCTCTTCAATCTACCATTGTCTTTATACAATTTCCTGCTTTCTTGGGAAGGCAATGTAGAAAGCCAGTAAAGTATTATTCACCAAGCTCTAGAGTCACAAGTTTAAGTCCCAGCCCATCTACTTAATATATAAATGATCTTGAACAGTTATATTTCCCCTCTCTATGGCTCAGTTTCTCATTTGTAGTAGGGAAGCAATCATGATGCCTAACTGGGTTAGGTACCAGGTTGCTAGATGGATTAAATAAAATAATATAGATAGTTCTCCTTGCCTACAGTAAATATTCAAAATGTTAGCCACTAACATTTTATTATTGCATTTTAAGATTCTTGTAAACTGGACCTACTAACCTACTTTTCTCAGTCTTTTAGCTTTTCCTTCTATTTTCTAAGAATCTTAGAGGAGAAAAATTGACCTGCTTCCCCTGTAGAAATTTTATAATGTCAGAAAACTATTTCTTTTTACTCCTCAGCTATCTGTGCTTCTCCTTGTTTTTCTTGCAGTATTTCAGTTTTGTCTTATTTTGTTTTTTCTATAATCTCCTCCCACAAAGCCAAAATGGTTTTCATCTCTCTTTCTAGGGAAAGCTTCAGCTTCCTATATTCTGTTTCCTTATAATCTGAGGATCTTCTCCGCACTCATCTGGACAGATGTTCTTTGCATGGATTTTTCTCTCTGTCCCTGTCTCATGTGGCCATGCAGCAGGGCAGACTGAGTTCCCTTTGCTTTAGTTTAAGGGTCCTGGGAAATTTTCGTACCTTTGCCCCTTTGCTCCTAAATGTTACAAACAAAACTTTTATTTATCTATTGAATTTACAGCAGCCATTGCTAGGACCTTACCCCTTCACCCTTCCACACATTTCTCCTGCCTGTTTTTTCAGCTTTATTTGAAATGATTCTCCTGCATGCTCATGCTCCTCTGAATCTACTATGTGATCAACTTTCAGTTTCCCATAGACACCAGTCTCTCTCTGGGATCAGGGTCTTCCCACATGTTTGTCTCTTTGTCCGGAATTTTCTTTTCTTCTTTATCTACTTGATCAATTTTTATTCATCTTTTTTATCTCAACTTAGATTTTGGGAAGCTTTTTGTAAACTCTCAGGGTTTTGATTTTATGTATTCAGTGTATAGTGTGCTTCTCAGAGACATGTTTATTAAAATTAAATTATATATGCACTTATTTGTCAAATGACTGGCTCCTCTACCCGACTATAGGTTGGAATTTTGTTCGTTGATATAACTCCAGCACTTAACACAGATAGTAGATACTCAGTAAATGCTCAATGTATGAATGAATTAATGAATGAATGGATGAATGAAGAATATGTGATTTGCAGGCCCCTTCCTATGACTTCTCATGGTATGATACATACCTTCCTCTGACTAGTTCCTCTACCAAAGCTAACCATTCTATACTTCTAAATGAAATGTGCCAGACTGAGGGTTCATCTTATCCCCATGCCAGAACTTTATATTTATACTTCTCAGTTCAAACTCTTCTTACTTGAACTCTCAGAGAGTTGAAGTATCTTTTTAATACAAGACAAAGCTATTGATTATTTTATTTTTACTTTGCTCATAAGAACTACATAGTCTCTGTTCATTAGGAGCTTCCCCAGAGATCTCTCTGGCTGAAGAGCTGTTCTCAATGCCTGTGAAGTACCTATCCCAATAAAGCACCACGATTGCTTTCCCGCTACAAATGAGGAAACTGAACCACAGAGTGAAAACAACTTGTCCAAGATCATTTATCGATTAAGTAGGTGAGCCGGTTCTTAAACTCATGGCCAATCTCCTTTTCACAATGTTCTCTAAATAGCCTCTTCCTCTCACTGCAACTCCACAGTGTTTTTTCTTTTCTTTTTTAAAAATACTCTTTTTCTTTATGAATCTTGCTGAAGATAGGAGAAGCATGTACAGGTGTCCTTCAAATCTGCTTCTGCTGCCTTTCTCCTGTCCCTCTCTAGCAGGTATTTTGAGATTTAAGCCCAGAGTGCTTTCATTACCTTCCTGCCTACCTGCTCCACTTCCTGGGCAGGTTTCCTGCTTGGCAGCGGTTCCTCCCATTGCAGCTCTTCATTGTATTTTTAAACATTTCTCCATGCAATCTTGATTATTCTTGTGGACTATGGAGGAAACACTTTTGACCCTCATGATAACCTGTGAAGTCAGTAAGCATCAGGATAAAATTGGGACCTATTAACAGACTCCTGCACTCCAGCCGAATCTCCAGTTTGGGTTTACAATTTCTTCTCCCAATATGTTGGTGATACACGTTTTGGTAGAGAATATTATTCTCAAAAATTGGTCCATGTGGCTAGGCACAGTAGCTCATACCTGTAATCCCAGCACTTCAGGAGGCCAAGGTGGGAAGTTGGCTTCAACCCAAGAGTTCAATACCAAACCAGCCAACATGTGACCTCATCTATACTGATAATTTAAAAATTAGTCAGTCATGGTGGCTTGCATCTGTGGTACCACCTACTCAAGAGGATGAGGTGGGAGGATCGCTTGAGCCTAGGTATTTGAGGCTGCAGTGAGCCATGATCACACCACTGCAGTCCACCCTGGATGACAGAGTGAGACCCTATCCCCCCCCAAAAAAAAAGGCCCCAATGTGATTTTTCAATAAGAAAACCATTTAAAGTGAGTAAAGGCCCAATTTCTCAAGGGATTCTGACTATTTACATTCATGGAGAGAGAATACTAGAGGTCAGTCTTAGTCTACTCATGCTGATATAGCAAAATACCTTAGACACAGAAATTTTTGAATTTTCGTAGAGATGGGGGTCTCTCTATGTTGCCCACACTAGCCTCAAACTCTTAGCCTGAAGCAATCCTCCCACCTCAGCCTCCTCAAGTGCTGAAATTATAGGTGTGAGCTACTGCACCCAGGCTTGGCTAATCTTTAAAGAACAGAAATGTATTTTCTCACAATTCAGGAGACTGGGAAGTTCATGATCAAGACACTGGAATCTTGGGAGGGCCTTCTTGCTGCATCATCTCATTGCAGAAGGCAGGAAAGGCAAAAGAGACGAATGTTATGTCCTTACATATTAGAAGAGCAGAAGAGCAAGTTAGCTGAAAGCTGCATGAAGTCTCCTTTATAAAACTCTTTATTGGCCAGGCTCAGTAGCTTGTGCCTATAATCCCAGCACTTTGGGGGGCCAAGGCGGGTGGATCACCTGAGGTCAGGAGTTCGAGACCAGCCTGGCCAACATGGTAAAACCCCCATCTCTACTAAAAATACAAAAATTAGCCAGGAGTGGTGGCATGCACTTATAATCCCAGTTACTTGGGAGGCTGAGGGAGGAGAATTGCTTGAGCCCGGGAGAAGGAGGTTGCAGCGAGCCGCGATCAAGCTACTTCACTCCAGTCCAGGTGACAGAGCAAGACTCCCTCTTGAAAACAAACAAACAAACAAAAAACACTCTTTATTCTACTCATGAGGGACAAGTCCTTATGGCCTAGCTACCTCCTCTTAATACCATCACACTGGCCATTATGTTTCAGCATCTGAGTTTTGGAGGAAACACATTAAAACCAAACAGGGCCTGACCCCACAAATTCCCCTAAGTCCTGTGCTTATTGTGGCCTGGTGTGATCTTTAGTGGAACCAGAAGTCCCGGTGGTCAGCCACTTGAGCCAGTCACTGGTGCAGTATTGTGGCCAAAAGAGGGAAGAAGGAAGGAAGGTTGAAGAGAAGCTGATGAATAAGGGTAAAAGTAAGAATAAAGTAGGGGTATTCAGCAAAAAGCAGTGAGAGCAGCTGTGTAGAGATGAGGCTTGGAGAATTGAGGAAAGGAAAAAAGGAAAAATATTTCTGTGGATTACAAGTTGCCATTTTGAGGTGTTAAACCAATACTGGAATTTCTCTTTAAATTATATTCGTTTGTTAGAGTGTGTTATTTTAGTGAAATGCTGTGCATAGGCTGGACCACATTAAGATGCCAGAGGTTTTTGTTATTTTTTGTGGTTTTTTTTAGGATTTCTTTTCTTTCCTGTGATTTTGTACTTAGTCGTAATACTCAGCGACGCTTCTGAATAACAAATCAACACAGCTCTGTGCCAAGGACTTATTTTCACCATGACTGCCTGACTACTGGACACAGGATGCAAGGGAGTAAGGCTAAATTAGATGTGAGTCATAATGGTTCTTGGAGTATAAGTACAAAGTCAGTGGGGAGAACATGCAAGTTAGGAACTGATGCTGGCACAGCATTATGCAAAATTTCAGACTTGAAAGGAGGATAGTTTTTAATTTGAACTATATAAATCCTCATTTTCCTAAGACTTCAGAGTCCTTTTAAAATGACAAGAGGAAATCAATGCCTCCTTGGAATGGCTTTAAGTTACCGCTATGCTGTGCCAGTGGAGGCAGGTTCCCCTAAGGACTGGGCTGTTACTGTAGAACTTCAGTGCAACAGTCATATAATCCATGGGTACAAACTTTCTTCCACCAGAAACTGAGGAAGTTTTTAGGAAGAACTAAGCCAGAGGACAGAGAAAATAACTTTGACTCATGGTTCAAACATGCCATTAATAAGGTGCTGAGATTTAACTCCTCAGAGGCTGAGAAATGCTTATGCCAAGTGTTCCCAGCCACCTAGTCATGAAGATGACCATTCCTGTGGAGAAATGAAGCATTTCTTAGAACAAGAGTGTGGTGGCAGACAGTGCCTCAGACTCATAATACTAACTTATGACTAAGTATCAGTGGGCAGGGAAGACTTGCTACAGCTACGTTTTCAGAGAGGGAGAACTCCAACAGTGAATTCTCCATCAAGGCTGTAAAATGATGCTTAGAGTATCAAAACCAAAACAAACAAACATATAAACCAAAAAAAAAAAAAAAAAACATGCTGGAGCAAAATTTTTAATTCATGGTAATCTAAAAAATTCCTGAAATTCTCCTTGTGATTGAAGTTAATCAGGACCTGGGATGACAGAAGGATTTTATGTCAGTACTTTCAGAATAAGGCAGAATAATGGCATTCTTCTTGGCTATGGCCAAGAAGACCCAGGCAGCCAGGATGATGCAGGAAATCAGACCTTTTGAAGTCAGCTTTTCCCTCTCAAGCAAGGTTCAGGAGCAGTAAGGAAGCTCCCTTATCCCAACAGAAGGACAGAATCCTGAAAGCTTTTTAAACTGTAATTGAAGACTGAATTCTGGGACTTTCTTCCAAAATGGTTGTGTTGCTATAATCATTCCCCTTGTATTTCATCTCCCATTGAATGATGAAACAAGCTAAATAATCATGTGCAGGCTATCTGTAATTTCAGTGAGAGCCATGATAAATCACTAGTAACCTTCTGTTCATGAGAGGTAGGGAAATTATTCTTCACCTCTCCAGGGTCACAAACCTTTGAGAAGAGAAAATTGAATGCTTCAGCCACCATTTTTACCTGCAGGAAACTCTCCATTACCTAAATACACAGATTGTTAGAAAGAGCATGATAAAACATCAGAACTATGCTCTCATGGGTTTCCATATGCTTAGCCCTAGGAGGGGCGATGGAGGGCCAGGGAAGAGGGAGTGATTATGACCTCCTGCAATCATCCCAGGACAAACTTCAGCCCTCCAAAGGCAGCAGAAATAATGAAAGCCCGACAGAGATCAAAAGAGGGAAGGGGAAACTGTTTGTGAGAAGTTGGAGTCTCAGGGGAGGCCTGAGCTGTCTTAAAGGATGCGTAAGAGTTTGTCAGAAAGAGGATACTATGGCCCAAAGCGTGAAATAAATAATTTGAGATTGCTAGAAATTAAAGTGTATACACGGAAATTGCAAGAGATGAATATAGCAAGGTAAGCAAGGCCACCATTAGAGAATGTGGGATATTGACCAAATATATTTGAGAGCTCCTGACCAGTACATTGGTTATAACTGTATTACAAGATTGGCAGACACATACGAAGCATAGTGATTTATTTTGTATTGTCAAATGCACTATTCCTAGTTAATTTCATATTTCCCACTGCAATAAAAAGGTATCAGCACTGTTATAACTCCACAGTGTCATGACTTTTCAGAACCTGTTTGTATGAAACACTACAGGCTTTCTTGCCTCTGATGTTCCCTAATGCCACCTATTTAATACTGGCTACATCATTACTCATGATTCTGCATCATTATCATGCTGCCTGTGAATATTGGCTTCCAATGACTCTCTTAAAAGCTTTTATTCTGCTTACTTGATGATAACTACAAATGCAAAAAAATGTGAAAGATTTTTTTTAGCCACAATAAATTTATCATTTAGAATATTATGGTAGAACAACCCATCTTCCTCCCATTATTCTCTTCGACTCTTTAGGCCATAACTACGGCATTCCTAGAATGTGACTTGTGTATGCAAATTGCACACCTGTGTCCTGTACACTGCCACAAAAAGGAAATATAGGAAAGAGGGCAGGCAGGGGAAGAAGAGTAGTCTCATTTGCCTAAGTAGTCTTTGTCCTTCATCCAGCTCAAGACGACCTAGGAAAACACAATGTCACCACATGGAGAGAGACATGGATCAGCAGGTCCTGTTGATGCTGCCATTGTAAAAGCCTTCTGATCAGACAAGGGCAGCCACTTGTGGACAATGAACTGACACGTGGCATGGAGCCTGTGGAAGAGGTGGGATGCCAGCAGTGATGGACTGATAGGGAAAAGAACATCCGCCTCCACCCCACCACTTTCAGATATTATAGACCAGATGAAGCATCACAGTCAGGACACAGGCGGGTGAGAGGCAACACAGGGGTCTCCATATATAGCTCAAGCTCAAGTGTCATCCATGGACTGTCAGTAGCCCAGATCCCCGAACTCATCCTGTTTCTAGCATAAAGGCAGTAACTCACAATGAACACATCAGCATCCTTTTTGTGGCTCATCTTCATACAATTATGCCCAAAGAAGTACCATGCTAGTCCTTGAGCTCCTTGTGGTACTTGTTCAACCTCATAGGTGAAGTAGAGGGTTGGAGAGCACCTTGAAGGAAATAAATATGGGCCAGGGCCCACACAGGTCTCAATCTGACATCAAAGTGCCTCATCCAGATGGCATTTCCATCCCAGCTGGTCTCAGGATTTTCATGAGGAGGATACAGAAAACTTCAAGGAAGGTGTTCCAAAACACAGTGGACCTCCTGAATCCTAAGCCTAGGTCAGGGCTCTTATTTCACCTGCACGCCACCCCTGAGATGGAGCAGCATGGACAGTATTGAAGGTAAGCTAGGGACAGCTCATGGAAGACCTTGTAATTCCATGCTCAGGAACTTAAATTCCATCTGCAAGTTAGTAATTCCAACATGCCTTTTCTTTAATGCAATGAATGTTATTGGAAACATAAAGGCATTCTGGCCAAATATTAGTAAGTGGGAAACATGGGACATCTTATAGCGTTTAATACATTAATCTGAATTTTGAATCTTCTAAAAGTAAACTGTACATATTTGGTATAACTTTGCCTTTAAAAATAACACATGAAATCATTTAGCTGTTATGAAGTATGTTCCTTAATTAGTATTCCACAGAACACACTTTGGAAAAAGCTGCAATAGACATGAGAGTCACTGCAAGGGTTTCATGCATAATAGATTTTCATTTTAGAAAAAGTGGTTTAGGAAAGCAAATGGTTAATGGATAAAGAAGAGAATAGGAACAACCCAGAGAAAGACAGTTATTGAAAGAATTAGTCAAATGATGATGAGGTCTTAACTAAGCCAGTATTAGCAGTATGTGGGAAAAAACACGTTTCCTGGATAAATTAAGCTATATACATCTGACTAAAAATAACTAAATGAGGAAAAGAGACATTTAATTATTTCAGGCTATTGAGTCTGCCACTACAATCAATGATGGCAAGCCCTAGAATGTATGTGAGAATGTATTTTTGGAGTCTTATTTATCAAGTACATTTTACTCATTGCCAACTAGCCTCTCTGAGTATGATTCTTGTATTCAAGGATTTTTACTTTTCGTAAAACATGGCCTTTAAACAAAAGTCAATCACTTCATCTGCACTCAAAATGTTCTGTTGCTGCAGGGAAAGCTGGTCATGCTGAACTTACTGAGAGACAGTATGTCAGACTCTGATGCGATGTTTTCCTAAGGTATACTCAAGGATGCTTTTGGCCGTATCTAATTATTCTCCTTTGAAGATGATTTCAGCATCCACTCCCTTTGTAGGTTATAACTGTAATCCCAGGTAGGACTGATGACCACATACTTCCCCGTTTCTCTCTAAATCTATTCACTTGGTTCTACAGTCCCAGCTATAAAAATATATTTACATTTTATAAGAGAAAGTTTTAATAATCTCTAGACAAAGGTAGAAGAACCATGTGTATTAGAAGCTGAAGGGTCTGAGATTTTATGGGTTTTCTGGGAATATCAAACACCAATAAAACCAGCCCACTCAATTTTTGAATAAAAAAACTGAAATTCAGAGAAAGAAGCTGACAAACTCTGATCTAATATGGCAGAACTGAAAGGTAAACCCAAATCTTACCTTTAAGAGGTTTTAATCTCTAGGGACTCTTTATCTCTTAGGATACTCCAGAAAAGGCTTTTCTTGAAAGAGCAAACATGTGTTATGTTATTTTCTCTTAATTTCAAAGGACATGCAAACTTTAGCTGTGTGGAATTACACAGTGCAAATGTACAGAACCTTCATACATATTTCCTATATTTTTAAATGCCTCATTTTTGTCTTCTTCAATATAGAGTAATTCAACACAAATAGAACACAGCTGCATTTTGAGAAGTTTGCAAATAATTTGATTTTCCTAGAAGTTTAACAGAAAGATTCATTCTGCCTATCAATGTAAAGAAGGTTGTTCCTTACTCCATAAACACTGGCATATTCCACTTTATCACAAGATACCAGGGGCCAAGTCTTCAATATTGCAGTCCTTTGTAGCTAACTGCCTGTATGGCTATTTAGTTACAGCCAAAGGTGTTTGTTCTTCATTTGACTGGATGGGATCCTGAGCCCTTTTGACTATTGGCTGATGAAATTACAGAGCTCTCAACTTTCTACCATAGTAGCCCCGATGATGCCTAAGAAGAACTATAGCAAAACATAATGGGCTGTGAGCTGAAGAGGACAGTATCCTGGTGCCTCACTGGTGATGGCTTGGCTAGCCAGGTTGACATTCCACACCACTGTTAAAGACAGGCACCCATCAGAAGCAGCAGGCCTTCTGGGAAACTGAGGAACAACAGCCACAGAGGCTGTAATAGGGCAGCAGCCACAATGACACAGTGTTGTTCAAAGAGCATGGTAATGTTGGGAGTGATAGAGGGAAGGTAGGACCAAGTGGCTTACAGGAGGGAAGTCAAAAGAGGTAGAAAACCAAATGCTGCTGACCAAAAGCTGGTGGTGGCACTGTGGTAACGCAGCAATGCCAAGCACATCATCTGTAGCAACCTTGTAGCCCATAAAGGTGATCTGCAGAGGAATAAGATCCCAGAGCTATTGGGCGGCAGGAGCACAAAAAAGACAAAGCTAAGCAACCAAAATTCATCTTTGCCAGAAGCTTCAGACTGCAGCGAGGGCATGTTGGAGGAAATGGAAGTTAGAGAATAACACAGCATAATCCCACCTGCCTTTTTTTTTTTTAATAGACAGATAAAATTGCATGAATTTGCTGTGTACAACATGATGTTTTGAAGTATATATATGTTATGGAATGACTAAATCTAGCTAATTAACATACATTTTACCTCATACAGTTATCATTTTTATGGTGAGAACACTTTATATCCACTCTCTTAGAATTTTTCAAGAATGCAGTATATTATTTATTTTAGTCACCATGTTGTACAATAGATCTCTTGAACTTATTCCTCCTATTTAACCGAAATTTTGTGTCCTTTGACCAAAATCTCCCCAATACCCACCAACCACCCCAGCCCCTGGCAACCACCATTCTACTTTCTACTTCTATGAGATCAACTTTTTAAAATTCCACATATGAATGACATCATGTAGTATTTGTCATTCTATGACTGCCTTACTTCACTAAACATAATGTCCTTCAGGTTTATCCATGTTGTCACAAATAACAGGATATCCCTTTTATGGCTGAATTGTATTCAGTTGTGTATATGAACACAATTTTCTTTCTTCTTTAATCCATTGATGGATATATCCATTCACTTGTTGATTTCATATATTGACTATTGTGAATAGTGCTACAATAAACATGAGAGTGCTGATATCTCTTCTATATACTAATTAATTTCCTTGGGATATATACCCAGTAATGGGACTACTGGGTCGTATGGTAGTTCTGCTTTTAATCTGCTGAGAAACTTTTATACTGCCTGTATTTTAAAAGAAATATATGTACCTGTTTATGTACTTGCATATATATGCATGAGTGTAAGGGGGTATAGATTGATATGTCTGTATGAGCATAGGAAAACATTTGGAAGCATATTAACCAAATTATTTACTATGATTATCTCTAGTTGAAAAAGAGGACAGGTGGAGGAGGGAACTCTCTTTTCTTAATTATACATAAAAGGGTTGAAATCAATGACAGTAGCAATGGATTTCACTTTTTTTAAGTATTTGTTTATTTCTATATATGTATTTCCCAAAGTCTAACTCTGTGTGTTGCAGCCCCATTTAGTGGGAAGTTAGAAAAAACTTCTTCGCATGCATTATCCTTATTTTATAACTCTGCAAATGGGTATACCCTTATGACCCTGTGGAACTGTGAAGCTCAGGGGCTTCCAAGAGTGTCCCATACTTGGGAAAGTAATATGATGAAAATATGATATTGGCTTTTTCCTTTAATTTTCATCAAAAAAGAATAAATATACTTGAAACATTCTTGTAGGAGAATTGCCATTCCAGAAGATATAGGAAAGTCTTGTTATTTTCACATTCCACATCAATCCATGCTTTCGAGGTCCTATACCAGTGGCCATCTCTATGAATTTGGTCATACCAAACGACACTTCTCCAGTGTTTTTACTGAAGGCTGCCAACTGTCTTCCTTCCTATTCTGAACTGAGGAGACCTTAATAACATGAATAGCTGAGAGGTAGCCAGAGTAACTTTATTTATCCCTTGACTTGATGTCTCTATTCTTTTGCCCCAGATTATAGTCCAAACAAGCAAAAGAAATGAGAATAAATGGTGCTGGGAAAACTGGCTATCCATATGTAGAAAACAAACGGGATCCCTTCCTTACATGTTACATAAAGATTAATTCAAGATGGATTAAAGACTTAAATGTTAGACCTAAAACCATAAAAACCCTAGAAGAAAACCTAGGCAATACCATTCAGGAAATAGGCACGGGCAAGGACTTCATGATTAAACACCAAAAGCAATGACAACAAAAGTCAAAATACACAAATGGGATCTAATAAAACTAAAGAGCTTCTACATGACAAAAGAAACTACCATCAGAATGAACAGGCAACCTACAGAATGGGGGAAAATTTTTGCAATCTACCCATTTGACAAAGGGCTAATATCAAGAATCTACAAAGAACCCAAACAAATTTACCAGAAAAAAAACAAACAACCCCATCAAAAAGTGAGCAAAGGATATGAACAGACACTTCTCAAAAAGACATTTATGCAGTCAACAGACACATGAAAAAATGCTCATTACCACTGGCCATCAGAGAAACGCAATTCAAAACCACAATGAGATACCATCTCATGCCAGTTAGAATGGCAATCATTAAAAAGTCAGGAAACAATAGATACTGGAGAGGATGTGGAGAAATAGGAACACTTTTACACTGTTGGTAGGAGTGTAAATTAGTTCAACTATTGTGGAAGGCAGTGTGGTGATTCTTCAAGGATCTAGAACTAGAAATACCATTTGACCCAGCAATCCCATTACTGGGTATATACCCAAAAGATTATAAATCATGCTACTATAAAGACACATGCACACGTACGGTTATTGCGGCACTATTCACAATAGCAAAGACTTGGAACCAACCCAAATATCCATCAATGATAGATTGAATTAAGAAAATGTGGCACATATACACCATGGAATACTATGCAGCCATAAAAAAGGATGAGTTCATGTCCTTTGCAGGGACACGGATGAAGCTGGAAATCGTGATTTTCAGCAAACTATCACAAGGACAGAAAACCAAACATTGCATGTTCTCACTCATAGGTGGGAATTGAACAATGAGATCCCTTGGACACAGGGCAGGAAACATCACACATCAGGGCTTATCTGGGGCTGGGGAGTTCGGGGAGGGATAGCATTAGGAGAAATACCTAATGTAATTGATGAGTTGATGGGTGCAGCAAACCAACATGGCAAATAAATACCTATGTATCAAAACTGCACATAGTGCACATGTACCCTAGAACTTAAAGTATAATAAAACAAAATTATCAGGCAAAAAAGAAAAAGAAATGAGAGTAATATTCTATTTAAAAAGATAAAACAGTTTTTACTTCCTTTCTCAGTTATTAGCATCCCTCCACATAACACTAAGTATACAGTAGGAAAAACTTGTCTTCAAGGAGTGACATATTCATTAAAATGAATACCAAAACTTTATTAATGAAGCTTTACAGAATTTTATTGCCAGCACCCTCATTGATTATTGCTAAAATTTTAAAACTCCAATCCGTAATAATAACTCCCACAAAGAACATTAGCTTTGAAATTTGTTGTGCATGAAGTTCACCTGGAGTGCTTGTTGAATATATAGATTCCTGAGTGTCACCTGTAATTAATCTGATTCAGTTGAGGTCAGGCATGAATCCCAGAAATCTCCATTTTAACCCATACTGCAGATACTCTAATGAAAGTAAGCTAAAAGCTGTGGTTCCATTGTAGTGGTTTGGGGGATGCAGAATAAGGTACAACTCTCAATCCTCATTTTTAAAAGATAATAACCTTGGACATGACTAGCATTCATTCATCATTCTGTTTAATAAATATGTATTGATTGCCTACATGTTCCAGACACTAGGTAGTAAGGATACCAGCACAAGGCAACTTCTGCCCTTGAGGAGCTTATAATTTTAAAAAGCAGGAGCTGGGTTTCTGCTGCCCTCTCCTCATGCCCTAGGTGACCAAATGATATTCTGTTATCATCATTACTTTAAGTATCATCTGGGAACATAAGGCAAAATGTTCCTTAAACATTTTCATATCTTGGACAGAAATGGTATCCAAAGGGCACTGGAGGAGCCATGAAGCCTGCAAATACTGTGTGAGGCAAGCCTTTATATTTGATGGGAAATAGGAGGATGGTAAGAGATGTCTATACAACAGCAAAGTACCTTTTCGTTTGCCAGAATTCCTGATACGTAAGTCATGATGGAGGGCTTAACTATCTGGATAATCATGTCTATGACTTTGACCCTGAAGAAATGCAAATACAGAGGGCCTACCACGATAATATTTGGTACAGAGATTGGACAGAATGTCCAACAGCAGTCTGGAGGGTTCAAATGAACAGTGTTGGCAATGTTTTTGGCAGCATCGTAGCCAGACTCCTTCTGGGTATGAGGTGATCTACTTCAGCTCCAACACACTCTCAAAGACTGGTTCTCCAGCTTTCTGATTAATTCTTTTCAATAAATTTGTTTTCTACTTTTGTTGTCAGGTCAGTTTCTGCTGTTTATAATCAAGAACCCCGACCGATACCAAAACCAGTATCAGCCAGTAGGTAACAGGGAACACATTCTCAGAGAAGTGGCAGGATGAAAACCTGACATTAGATATGTGGACTATGTGGGCCCCAAATCATAGAGAATCCCATTAGCACTGGAGACTGAAAGATCCCAGAATGTAATGATAAATCAGCCAACTGAATTATCATCTCTGTTTACCTTGAATGAAGTGCCCATTGAGGAGAGTTCTCTCTGGGATCAAGTTGCCACTTTCATTTAAGAGTGAAAATAGCATAGAAGTCAAAGACTACAGAGTGAGATGCCCAGTCTATCACCTTACTGGACAGCTTACAGAAAACGAATAACAAATAACAGTTCCCCAAATTCTCATATAAACATTGCTTATGATGAAGCTAAAATTCTATTTTATTTATCGATGCAACAAGGTTCAAGAAATTATGTCTGCTGAATTCACTGCCATTGTTGTAGGGCTGGTGTGACCCCTAAGAATATACAGGAGGTTTGGAAAAACTTGGACTACTTGAATCCTCACCTCCCACTGCCAGCCTTCTCCCTGTCAACGAGGTCATCTCTTTTGGCTTGAAGACATTGTCTTACCTTACCTAAGGGAGTTACCTTACCAAGTGGACGAAATTTTCTCATGTTCACTTTTTTCTTCTTTGTCTTCAAACTTAAAACCACAGCCAGGTTTCAGCATGTCCTGAAAAGACAGTTGCAAAGTCAAGTCAAAGAAGAGAAAGCTTACACACCAAACATCTTCAGTACTACACTGACTTATACCACTGGTATCTTGAGAATATATGTGAAAAATAAAACAGATTTATTGTAAGTCAAATTGAAATAGATAGAGGATGAATCAACCTGAACATATTATTATGTGTACCAGAAATTCTACATTAAGGGTTCTGGTCAAACATCTCAGAAAAGTTCTAATTCTTTGCTCAGCTGGTTTGTGAAATTTTGAACAATGTAAGGTGTTCACATAATATTAATGTGATATTCCAGTAATTATTTTGACTCAGGTAGAGAAAGGAATACAAAAATACATAAAATAGAAATCCTGGAGTAGCTTTGTCTTATACAATCTCACCGACCATTTTTATTTTTCTAATTAAGCCCCAAATTAGGTCCAGAGAAATGTCCAGACCTCTTGGAGATTATTAGGCTCTGGTTATGAGCTAATTTCAGGAGATTTGTAGTGTTACTCTGCTCTGTAAATCAAAGTGGGAGTTGATGGAGGTCAAGTGACAAGTTTTGACACTAATCTACCTCATACGAAACAAAATGAGACATCAAACCCATCTTATATTTATTTTCCCTGTTCTTGAGTGTCTTAATCCATTCAGGCTGCTATAACAAAACAGTATAAGCTAGGTAGCTTATAAACAAC
The DNA here is from genome assembly GCF_024542745.1 of Macaca thibetana thibetana. Taxonomy (NCBI): domain Eukaryota; kingdom Metazoa; phylum Chordata; class Mammalia; order Primates; family Cercopithecidae; genus Macaca; species Macaca thibetana. Next base: position 86,231,314 of record NC_065586.1, read on the forward strand.
ACAAATTTGTTTCTCATGTTTCTCTTTATTTGGCTGATTAATTTATTATTACATTCTCAGGTATTTCAGGCTCCTGTGCTGATGGAATTCCCCATGACTTTGGGTGCACGTAGTCCACATATCTGATCTCAGGTTTTCATCCTGCCAACTCTCTGGAAGCTGGGAAGTCCCAGATTAGAGCACAGGCAGATTTGGTGTCTGGCAGGGTCCCTCTTCCAGGTTCATAGATGGCACCTTCTCACCGTGTACTCACGTGTTGGAAAGGGGGCAAGGCAGCTCTCTGGGGCCTCTTTTATAAGGGCATCAATCCCATTTACGAGGGCTCTACCCTCACTACCTAATCACCTTCCAACAACCCTCTTCCTAATATCTTCTCCTTGGGATTAGGATTTCAACATATGAATTTTGGAAAAACACAAACATTCAGATCATAGCGTCAAATATATAGTTGGAATCAATAATCCTCATCAAATACAGAATCTGCCTCTTTGTTCTTGGCCCATGGAATTTATTTTTATTTTTATTTTTTATTTTGGTGGAAATAGAAATCCCTGGATTTCTGTCAAATATTAAATCAGAATCAATTAGGCATTCCCCTGGAGGAACTCTCAGAAGATTAGTACCATTCATTATCAGTAAACTAAAGGATAGAGTGACGATGACTTCTATCACATCCCCATTCAATCCTCTAGATTGCCTCATACACAGCACAGATAATCATAAGCTCAATCAGGTCTGACTCTTATTAACATTTCTATTCCTTGTGTTATTTCTTTATTGGAGCCTATCAATACAGCTCCTGATATCTAATATGTAGCCACTGAGTTGATGAGCATTTTTTCCCCTCTAAACTAAAACATCACCAGCATTTTGATCTTTATGTATATCTTTGCAGTGTTGCTTCATGATTACTTCAATGTTTCACTCAGTATCCTAATTTATTCTGCAAGATATTTTACCAGATATAATGTTGAATGCCATTCTACCGTGTTGAAGAGATCTTTCTTTTTTAAAGGATCTACAGAGCAGGAGGCAGTAATGCAGTGGATGACATGATAAGACACATGTGTGTAGAGGGTGACAGCTAAACCTCATAAGAAAATATAGAATTGTAACTTCAGGTAAGGTTCTGAAGTTCCAGTGTTCAGTGTTCTGGAGTTACTGAAATATCATCTTTGAAGCATTAGACAAGTCACTACACATCGTGAACTATGCTTACCCCACTGTTTGGTAGAGCTCTTGATTTAGAAAGAAATATATACTTCATTTGGTCATACTTTTCTGAACCATTTACTCAGTAACCTGAAAAACTTTAAACTTTGAGACAGATGCAGAGCAAAAGGTTCTCTGGGCCATATTCCAGGCAGCAGTGAAATAATCAATGCCCCTTGACACTCATGACTCACTAGATTAAATGATACTTGATATATCTCTGGCAGGCTAGAATATTGTATTAAACTTTGATATGCCGCAATTGGAAAACACAGGAACAGACCCTTAGGCCATGCACTCTTGAGCAAATAACTATATTCTGTTTGGAAAACAGCTCTTGACTTTCTACTGGGTACTGATAGAAGGTAAATGCCTAGTCACAAGATATCTGGTGCTCTGAGCTGCCATTCACATAGATGGTATTATCAGATTCACCTTATCATGTAGCTTGTTTTCATTAAGAGGAAGAGGTTCAGGTGGACCAAGTTGTGGGCAAGTTCTACAGGCAAAAATCAGAAACATGAACAGGTGAATTTTGTCACATTATCACCCCTCACCAGCCACACTATGCTTCAAGGAGAATTAATAACTATGACCTGGAATGAATTAATAGAGTTAATAAAAAGATGCACGCATGACTGTGCACGATGGTCAAATTCAGAGGAGAGCACTCCTTAAGAAAACAAATAAAACTTACGAGTAAAAATGAAAAAGATACCAGATCTTGGGAGAATCCATGCATATGAGGAGTGCTTAAACTTAAGCTTCATTAGTTTCACAGGAAAGCCTACTTTTGCTGGTGTCAGTCAGAAGCGTATAAGGGAGGCCTGGGCTCTACCTCAATTCATGGGCAAGACAGATGGTTTTTCCATTTGGTCAATAACAGTAAGATTTAAGAATTGGTGTTGAAGTGTTTGGGGGAAGAAGTAGATAGATGATCTTTGTCTCCTGCGAATGTCTTCCTGAGGTGCTCACCATGAAGGAGGTGCTGAGGTAATGGCATTCTCTATGCTCCTTCTCTAAACTCCCAGTGATTGCCCAATGAGCTCATGAACAAAGTAGCCATGGTGGCAGGGATGGTGGCTCTTCATGGGCTCAACTACATGACTTTACCTCACAAAGACCTACCTGGCTACTGCCTATGCTGAGTGATCAATTTACAAGCAGTAGAGACTAATCTTACAATATATAATAATAATATACTCTGAGAGAAACAGTGAGATACCTGGTGGCAGGTGATTGTGTTAAGTCAGAAGAATTTCGCAGGAAGTAAATCTTCATAAACAAGGAAGGAAAAACATCAGAAATTAAGCTTATAAACTCAGGAAAAACCAGGCAGGTTTGTTAAACCCTGGAGAGAACCAGTAAGAGACAGAAAACTAATGCATAGTTAGTATGGTATAATGGTTCACGGTCTTTCAACTATAACATTAAAGATACTCAGAAATCTAGAAGGAATCTTAAAAGAAAGAGTCAAAATCTCCTCCAATAGCTGCTCCAAAGTTATTCTTCCCATATTCCACTTTTTTTTTTGCCATGGTTTTAGGGTCCACACATTATAGCAATGGCATTATAATGAGATTATCATGAGAGATTTTTTATATATACAGGCATCTCTCAACTAGCAATGGTTTGATTTATGGATTTTCAGCTTTACAATGGGCTTATCAGGATGTAGCCTCATACCAAGTTAAGAATCTCCTTACGACTTAAGATGGGGCTATGGTTTCTACTGAATGTATATCACTTTCACACCAACATAAAGTAAAAGAATCCTAAATTACACCATCATAAGTGAAGAACTATCTGCTGTTTTGCCAGCACTATATGCACTTTCCACTTAATGATATTTTCAATTTATGGTGGGTTTATTGGGATGTAACTCCATTATTCAGTTGAGGAGTCTGTGTAAATAGAAAGAGACAGAGAGAAAGAGACAGAAACAGATAGAGAGAGAGAGGGAGGGAGAGAAAGAGGGGGAGAGAGAGAGAGAAAGAGAGAGAGAGAGAGAATTTGTAGTCAGAGAATCAGTTAGTTCCAACTTAGGGAAAATTCAAGGAGGATTTTGAGCACTTAAGACAAAGAACAATGCAGGAAGGGCAAGAAAATCACATACATGTAAAAGACTTAATGGGACCAGGGTTCTTGAGATACCACCTAAACGTTAATAACCCAGAGCATCTCCTGATGACTCTGATCATGTCAGTGTAAGTAAAAATCGATGAAGGTGTGTACTGACGTCCCGTTACCTATCATGTAAGAATTCCAGCCCAGCTGGAATCATGAAGAGGAAAAAGGTATCATCTCACAATCCCATATCCTGTGTAAAGTGGCTTGGGTTTGGGGGCAACTTATGTTGCATTAGATTACTTTCCTGTTCTCTGCAACCCTTGTTAATTTGAGAAAGGACACGTGGCTTAGGATTAGCCAATAGGGTGCATGTGGAGTGGAGGACTGGATTGCACTTGCAAAATAAGAGGTCATAACTGGATGAGCTCCTTGCTGGGAGTCCAGGCTTTGGAAGGTGGCAAAGTGTGAGGTAACTGGGGCTAGAAGAGAGGCATAGAGGTAAAGACAGTGGCAAAGCTAGTCATCCTGGACCATGTGGTAAATTGTCAGCAAAGTCACTAACATTACCAAATGACGAGTATGATTGGATTTGCTGTATGAAGTAATGAATGATATGAGGTTCAATGCAGGCAGTGGGGAGGAAGCAGAATACTAATAGGCAGATATGTAAATCACAAATGCATTTTCATATAAATGTCCTGTCTGTTGTTTGAGAAAAAGAAAAAAATATCCTTTTTTGTTCCGCTCCAATTCTGTGTATCACACTGACCCACAATGCTGGGGACCTTCCAGATCCTTTGGTTCTTGCCTATTGCATCCTTATGGGGCTTCTCCTGATACAACTTGCAGATCATTTCTCAAAAGGAAGTCACTGTAGAAAAAAGATCTAAGATGTAATATCTGCTAAAACTTTTCAAAATTTTCAGGGCTTTAAAAATGTTTTCTGACTTGTCAGTATGTTTTGGAGGAATAAAGAAGTGTGAGATGAACAGGGTATGGCAAAGACGTGGGGATGCAAATGAGCATTTGATCTGAGGCTAGAAGGGGACCAACCATGTTGGTCAAGAATTTATATTAGGAGAAGAAGGGAGATGTGGCTAGAAAGGAAGTAAAAGAAAGATTGGACTGGGAGATGATTTTTTTCTGCTGGGATTAGGGGTTTGAACTTCATCTCATAGGTAATTAAGAGAATATAAGAGATTTTAAACCAGAGAGGTCAGTGAAAGGATGCGATCTTTAACCATAGGTTTGGCAGGAAAGGCTATGGAGATTTTACCCACTTTGTTCCCTTGCCCACTCTTATGGGAGGAAGTTCTTTAGTACTAGAAAGTGGAAAGACATATACTATACAGGCAAAATGAAAAATATCTACTAAAAAGAATTAATAAAAAGAGGTATTAACAAGGTTATAGTGTTACTGCAGTGTAACTGTTAGTGTTACTGCAGTTAGTGTTACTCTAAGTGTTACTGCAGGGTGGGTGTTGTAGAATATCATTCATAGGCTGGCAGAAAGGCAGCATCCTTGATGCAGTTGCGAGTGATGAGGGAATGTTAGTAATCTATTACTAATTAATTGTCTATTGTTATATAATGGATGATTTTAACACTTAGTGGCCAGGAATCCAGGCATGGCTTAGTTGGATCTTCTGCTTCAGGTCTCTCACAAGCCTGTAATTAAAGTGTCAGCCAGAGCTGGAGTCTCATCTGAGGCTTGATGGGAACAATCTACTTACAAGGGCATTTGTTGTGTATAGGATTTAGTTTCTCATAGGCTGTCAGATAGAAGGCTTCAGTTCCTTGATGGCTGTTGACCACAGGTCACACCCTCAGTTCCTTGCCATGTGAGCCTCTCCATAGGGCAGTTCACAACATGGGGGCTTGATTCATCAAAGCCAGCAAGGAAGAGAATCAATAGAAAGTGTCTCCTAGCAAGAGAGAAAATATAATCTTATTTCCTATAACTATGGAAGTGATATACTACCACTCTGTTGGTTAGGAGGAAGTCATAATGCATACTCACACTCCAAGGGAGAGGATTACACAAGGGCATGGATACCGCCAGGCAGTGATAAGTGGGGAGCATCTTAGACTCCGTCTGCCACAGAGAGATTGACTAAAGGTGGTTTCAGTGAGAACAGAAAAGAGAAGATTGTGGAGTGGAGAGGCATTTAGAGAGAAAAATGGAGCAGCTTTGGTACCTTGAAGATAAAGGGGCTGAAGCAGCTATGTGAGTCTTTGGGGCCATTGTTTTTTACATTTTTCTTTTTCTGAGACAACATTTTGGTTGACCTTTCACACAATGCAATAGAAATCTGGCATTAATATTTTAAACTCTTTTTCAACTTTATTAAAAGCATTTCAAAGGGATGTTTTGTGTTTAACTCTTTAAATCTTCAAGACTAGCCTATAATATATAACAATATTTATAAACTGGCCATTCTTTCTTTATCTATTTCTTTATTTACCAGAAATGACCTTGTCTATGACTTACCAACTTAGAGTTTTCTTTTTTAAATCTTGCTGTTGCTTAACTTATCTTTCCAGAGATTTTTTTCAAAAACCAGATAAGTCTTCATTATAATCAAATACTTACCTGTCTTCTCAGATGGAATGTTTTCCTTTTGCATTTGGAGAAAATGTTAATTAACATATTAGGAATGTATTTGGTACATTTGGTTGCAAATGCAGTCTAATCTTTTACTCATTAGAGCTCTTTGTCTGAATCATTCAAGTGAGTAACAGGTTGCACTGAGACATCACCAAAATGATTCAGTTATCCTAAAAGTATTCATTTTGTTTTTTTCTGGGAATATTTATGTATTATGAATTACTCAGATTGCATTTTCATTTTATAACCATGGTAACTACTACGACAACACTTAAAAGGATGGTCATGTTAATTACTTCACTAAATAAGAAATCCTGGCCAAATGTTCTGTACTGAACTTAGCAGAGAATGATAACAGTATCCATAGGAACTAAATCATCATTGAAGATTTTGTCCTTTGGGGCTTTATATTGATGTTGGAGAACCTCAGTGAAAAAGCTGAGGTACATTAAGATATTTAATAGCTGGGCTCAGTTTTCCCTTTTGAGTTCCATTTCATTTCCACTCATTATTTATGTGTATCCTTTATGGAGGAGTTTATCCTTTGCTACTAGAGTTCATAAAGGGAAAGTCATTTATCAAATGCCTGCTATGGGCTAAATACTTTCTCTATGATCTGATTTTATCTTCCCAACAATCTTTTTGAGGTATTGAGTTCGTTCAGTGATTCTTCTAATAAATACCTATTGACTATGTTCTTTAAGCAACATGGACATATCTTACAATTAGAATTGAGATATTTGAGATTTAACACAAAGTCCATCTGATGGTAGAACCCACGCATTATATGCCATATTTTTTCTTCAGTCTGTCTTCTCCACTTTAAGATCTTGTCTGACTATAGCAGGGTATTTATACGAGTGTGTGTGTGTGTGCACGCGCGCGTGTGTGTGTATGAGAGACAGAGAGATACACACACACACACAGTCAGTGTGTGTGCTGTGGGTGGAGGTCAGATTTTTCCATATTCACATTCATAAAGGTGTGTTATAATGAACCTACTTCACGAAGAGGCAGAATACATGGTGTAATGTCATTTACCATGGGAAATGCCCTTTTCTAAAAGAATATACTTTTCTCTATATTCAATGAAGGTAAAATCTTAAATGTAATAATACCCAAGGGTTAACATGCAAATGGAAATTAAACTCAAGGAGTTAATTTCATATGTAAAAGTGACTCACAGAAGATCTTTCCTTTTTGAGATCCATGTTTCCAGGGCACTGAGCATACTGAGACTAAAGGTTAGACTGGAAACTTGGAATAAAAGGCTGAGGCCAGGTACAGTGGTTCATGCCTGTAATCCCAGCATTTTGGGAGGCTGAGGTGGGTGGATCATTTGAGGTCAGGAGTTCAAGACCAGCCTGGTAAACATGGTGAAACCCCACCTCTACTAAAAATACAAAAATCATCTAGGCGTGGTGATGGGCACCTGTTGTCCCAGCTACTTGGGTGGCTGAGGCAGAAGAATCGCTTGAACCTGGGAGGTGGAGGTTGCAGTGAGCTGAGATCATGCCACTGCACTCCAGCCTGAGTGAAGAGTGAGACTCTATCAAAAAAAAAAAAAAAGAAAGAAAGAAAGAGAGAGAGAGAGAATGAAAGAAAGAGAAAAAGAAACAGAGACAGAGAGAGAAAGAAGGACAGAGAAAGAAAGATGAAAGAAAGAGAGAGAGAGAAGGAAGGAAAGAAAGAGAAAGAAAGAAAGAAAGAAAGAAAGAAAGAAAGAAAGAAAGAAAGAAAGAAAGAAAGAAAGAAAGAAAGAAAGAAAGAAAGAAAGAAAGAAAGAAAGAAAAGAAGGAGAAAGGCTGAACCTCAGTTTGTATCTGCTTGTCCCGAAGTGGAGCCCAAAGAACAGAGGTTCTGTTATGATATTGTACTCCAACTCATCACATCATGTCACAAATGGACAATATGTTAGATGTGGGGATTAAGTGGTCAGTGAAATCAAACACAACCTCTGCCCTCCTGGTTCTGGCAGTTCAGTGATGGAGACCTGAGAATTAAGTAATAAAATGATCCCACAGATAAATGTACTATTGCAACTGTTGTAAGAACTATGAAAAAAAGTGCAACGTGCTATGAGAAGGAATAAAACTGGGGGCTGTCATGGGCAAGGGAGTCAGGGAAGGTTGCTTTCCAAAATGAAATCTGAATTGAGATCTAAACCTATCACCTTTTCCTTAATCCTGCCTCCCCATATATGTTCTCCATCTCTGTAAATGGCCTCACAATCTATTTGCTAAAATGAGAAATACAGAAATCAACTTTGACTTCTCTCTCTCCTTCATCTCCCACTCAATCATCAGATCCTACTTTTCTATCTACAAAAGTTATTTTCTTTTTGTCCACTTAGATAAGCCTTGTCTCTGCCACGAGCCAACATCTATATCTGGAATAACTCAACAGCCTCCTAATTAGTTTTCTTCTGCCTCAGGTCTTGCTTGCATTTTGACCTTGCCAATCACAATTCATTTCCCACAATGCAACAAAAAATGATCTATCAAAAATACAAATATAATGGAATCACAACCCTATGTTAATTTTTTGGACACTCCCATTGCCATTAGGATGAAATATAAAACTTTAAGATGGCTTTAGACCCTTTATTATCTGACACCTGCTCATTTCTGTAACAGATTTTCTTTCTACTTGCACAGTATCCTCTGGCCATCTTCAATTTCTCTGTTTCTGGAGTAAATCCTGTTCTTTCTTCCTTCCTATCCATTTATCTGAAACACTCTTCTTACTTCCTTCTCTCTGTCTCTCCTACACCTGGTTATCTTCTACTAATCCTTAAGGTGTTAGTTTTCTGATTTCACTTCTTTGTGTAAACTTCAGTTCCCAAAAGTAGGTTCGGACTCACATAGCACCTGTCACACTGGGTCATAATTGCAAACTTTCATTGTAGTTTGTACTACAGTCTAATCCCTTACTAGACTGTGACTTGTCTGAGGGCAGGAGTCATATATTTTCCTGCTCACCATTGTATCCCCTACATTAGAATAGTTCCAGGTTCACTGCAATTGCTCCCTGAATATTTATTAAAAGACAAGGAAGCAGGAACAAGGGAAAGAAGGGGAGAAATAAGGGAAGATGAGAGAGAGGGAGGAAGGAGGCTGGGAAGGAAGAAAGAGATAGGGAAATGAAGAAGGGAAGTTGGAAGGGAGGGAAAACAGAAGGAATCCTTAGGAATGCTTCATCGTTCTTACCTTATTTAAATGGCTTTGAAATGAGGAACTTTGCTCATCTATTTGAGCAGGGCAATACAATAAAACTTACCACAATAATAAGATGTTTTGTACTTGTTCTGACCAATGTGGTAGTCACTAGCTACATGGAGCAATGTAAATTGTGGCCAGTGTGACTAAGGAATCAGATTTTTAATATAATTTTATTTTAAATTTAAACAGACTGCTTGCTTAGCTACTATATTGGATATCATGGCCTAGAGGAGCCAGTGGCAGGGCCAACCTTGCATGCACCCTCTGGACAACCCCCTCTTTTAACATTTCTGCTTCCTTGCTGCTCAATATCATGTTCTTCACTGCAATTTTCCTAGTGTGTTTGGGAATTTTTCTAAACTTCTCCTTGTCAGGCTGGGCAGCAAAAGTCAAATAAGCATAACACATAGAATGCCATTTACACTTCATTTTCAACAGCCTTAATGAGAGTCATTTCGATTTTGCAAATACTGGTAAGTAATGTCTATCTATATTATGAAGAGCTGTATTTTTCCCGAACATTCTCTATAACAGTAAAATAGTGAAATAAACAAATAGCCTCTCAGACTATTATGCTGAATGCTACAAAATCAGCTAAAATAAGCACCAAAGTTTAATTTGAACATTGCTTTTCATTCCTTCGGCATACAGAGAAAACAACAGGCTGCAGAATAGCAGGAGGCAGGCAGGGCAGGGAGAGGCAGAGGGAAAAGCGTAAGAGGAAAGTGACTTAATCTTTGCCTCCTCACACCAAGCTTAATGACAATCGATCAGTCATCACTCTTAGAAAGCAGCAGTGTGGAGAGGGAAGAGCACTGAACTGGGATTCAGAGTCTTCTTCTACATTACACAGACCTGCTTGGGCAAGCTATACAACTCTGAAACTCAGTGTTTTTCTTCTTACAATAGGGAAACTACACCCACTCTCCCTTTCTGGTTAGGTTTTTGTGAATTTCATATGAAATAGTATATGCTCAACGAATATACAATATAAAGTTTTTTCTTTTTTTTTTTTTTTGAGACAGGATCTCACTGTGTTGCTCAAACTGGAGTGTAGTGGTGCAATCACAGCTCACTGCAGCCTCAGACCCCTGGGCTCAAATGATTCTCCCGCCTCCGCCTCCCAAGTGACTGGGACCTGGCATATGCCACAATGCTCAACTATTTGTTGTATAGGGACATGGTCTCTTTATATTCAGTACAGGTGCTGGCCTCAAACTCCTGGGTTCAAGCTATCCTCCTGTCTTGGCCTCTCAAAGTGCTGGGATTTTAGGGGTGAGCCACCATGCCCAGCCAGTTATTCTTATTGTTATGCAAGATGAGGCAATTTTAAAATTTCAGCACTCTCTGACTTGAAATAAAAACATCAGGACTGAAACTAAGCAAAATATATTATTTTCATTGTTTTAACAGCCATACTAGCCCACTTACCTTTCTTCGGTTCATTGAAATTATCCTGAATTTTTTTCTAATCAATATTTCTTGCAGGAAAGTATTTACTTCCACATTCATCCTGGAGCCTGGAAGTGCCATATAGTTTTATACCAGTGGCCACATTATGTGTTGGTTAAGTAGATGGAGAAGGGAGAAGAATTGGCAGGAGAGCGTTGGAATTCAAGATATAATGATGTCTGCAGATAAAATATATCTTTGGATCTCTCTTATCTGGTATTTTCCTTTTAAGTATGTCCTTCAACTTCCATATTATACTAACTTACTTCTCTGAGTAGGTGCCCGCTTATTCCTAAATGTTATAGTCCAGTTCTTGTGCCAAGACATTTTCTTATCCTTGAGAGAGGTCATCCATTCAATAAGTTTAATTGCCTTTTCAGCTATATTATAACTACAAGAGGTGCTCCATGAAAAGGAAGAAAAAACCCTTAAGATATCTCCAGTCTGAAGGTGGAACTCAGATGCCTGCAGATGACACAATGAACTAGTAGGGCAGAGCAAACTAGGAAAAAATAGACTCTGCCTGTGTGTAATATAAAACCTCCAAGCTTTCTAACAGCCTCCCAGAGTGTTGTAATAAAAGTCATCCATTTTCAATAGCATTCCTACTTTGAATAAAAAGAATATTGACATTTTGTGGGTGAAAATTTCAATTTGCAAATTTTATTTTCAGTACAGACAAAACCACCAGAAAATGACAGCCTAGAAACTAATTACACATGGAGGATTCCATTAGGTTAGATCAGACTAATTGGCTGCTATAGTCAAAATATATTTCAATTGATTTTAATAAAGTTTAATTATTTACAGTATGTTATATTCTATGTGGGAAGATTACACATATTTTCTGACATATTTCCATTATGAGAAAACAGTTCCACTAAATAGGTCTAGCATCATTAAAACCTCTATGCACAAATTTTGACTTAAATGAAATATTACCAGTTTTCAAGGTTTGTATTAATAAAATATTTGTAATAATAAAATTATCACCTAATCAATTGTGACCCATGTATACAAACACAGTTGCTTTCTTTGTACATCCATCCATCCATGCATCCATCCATCATAGAGGAAGTTTGATATGAAGAAATAAGAAGATGTTTAAAACTGGAGAGACCTGGCATTGAATTTAGATTCTACTATTTAATAATAATTATGTCTCTGGGCTTTAGTTTCTCATTATAATATGAATACATACACTATCTAAACAACAAGTTATTGTAGCATTAAGGAGTATAATAATTGTTGTAGGGTTAGTTTTTAAGGTTTAAATTACAATTACCGAATCTTGGTTGAGATAAGGCAAGGTAAAGCAGCTATTAGCCTTGTATGGAGGAGGTCCCTCCACTAATAGTGATAAGAATCTCATATCCTTCATTGGAAGGAGATACTCAAGCCATGTTCATTGTCATGGCTCAGAGAGTAAGTGTTTTGGTTACCACATGTTGTGGATCAGAAATAATTTTAGACTAGTCAGCATAATATTCTTAGATATTTTAATTTCTATTATGTCAAATTATGTCTTTCTAATTAAATTAAAGTAGTTGAAAACTAAGTAATTATTTTTAAAATAATTACTTTTTAAACATCATTGAAAAGCTAGTCTTACTCTGATAAGCAGAAGCTAGAAGTGGCAGAGCAGCCAGGGTACGGTACTGTGCCAGTTTTTGTTCTTGTTCAAAATGGGTGGCTTTTATCACAACACTCTGGGAGGCTGTTAGAAAGTTTGGAGGTTTTACATGACACACAGGCAGAGCCTATTTTTTCCTAGTTTGCTCTGCCCTGCTAGTTCATTGTGTCATCTGCAGGCATCTAAGTTCCACCTTCAGATTGGAGATATCTTAAGGGGTTTTTCTTCCTTTTCATGGAGCACCTCTTGTAGCTATAGTATAGCTGAAAAGGTAATTAAACTTATTGAATGGATGACCTCTCTTGTTCTTGTTCATCTGATAGTTTTTTAACCAACTTTATTCATCCTGGCTTCTCCTTTGAGAAGAAGTAAAGTAATAAAAAAAGAGGGTTCAGCAGCAATCAAGTCTCAATTGAAGATAAGTCATTGGCATTTCCTCTGTGACCATCTTTGTGTATATTAAGAAAGTCAAAAGGCAGTTGCTGCCATTTCAAGATTTTTTTTGGTGTACAAAACCCATATGAATATATCTTTGCCTAACGTCAATACATATGTAACTCAGTCAAAGTGTGTGATAGACTAGGGAGAATTAAAACTGGCATATATAAATGGCTTAGGTTAAACTCAGGAACCATTTCTGAACAAAGGAAAAAATAAAAGCGCCTTGAAGAATGCCTGCTACAGAGTAAAAATAAAAAAGATAATTCATTTCATTCCCCAAACATTGACTGAGCCCCTACTGTGTGCCATGTACCATCTATTCTTGGCCAAATTAAACTAGGTCATTGCTCTGGAGAGGCCTATAATGCCATACTGGAGGAATTCACTGAAAGATATAAATAACATGAGTTTGATAAGTGTGATGATAAAAGCACAGCACATCGTGGCCTCAAATAGAAGGAAGGAGCTCACTCAACTGGCAGGGGAAGAGGAGGTTAATGTAAGAGAGTGCTATTCTCAGAAACATGGAAGACAAGGGGTATATGAGACTTTGGTCTGTGTCAGTCTTGTGCTTGAGCCTGAAATGCTGTCTTGGCCTTGGGATCTCTCCCTATTAGTGGAGCAGTTTGGCAATAAAACAATGGCACAAATCCTGGCTTTACTACCCTCCAAGCTGCTCTCATTCATTCATTTATTATTTCATCTTTTCATAAAATATTATCAGAGTATTTACATCATATCCAGCGGTTCCACATCTGTGGATTCAACCAACTAGATGGAAAATATTTGAGAAATAAAAGGATGGTTGTATCTGTGCTAAAATATACAGATTTCTCTTCTTGTCATTATTTCTTAAACAATATGATATAATAAGTACTTATGAAGCATTTAGATTATATTAGGTATTATAAGTAATCTAGAGATAATTTAAAGTATGTTGGAGGATGTACATAGTTTATATGCAAATACTACATAATTTTATACCAGGGACTTGAACATCAGTAGATTTTGGTATGGGAAGATGGGGTGGGGTTCTGGAACCAAGCCTCCCACAAATACTGTAGAACAACTGTACTTACAATGTGCTAGACACTCTGTAAACAGAATTAATAATAAAATGGATATTATTCTATTTTTGTGGAGCTTATAATATATAATAAATAATTTAATAATTGGAAACAACAACAAGAATCCATAAACATGCTTTCGTACATTATACTACAGTCTGTGGACAAAGAGGAAAAGGGAACACAGAGAACATAGAGTACACCTACCTTAGGCATCAGCATGTGCCTCTCCAGGGGTCATGTTTACATTGAAGCATGAAGGAAGTGGAAGGGTGAGGAGTGGGAAGCATGAGACAGCAGTGGCAGGGGAGGCATTTCAGGGATGAGAAGGGTGCCCAGGGCCTTAGTTGGGAATGAAGAGTAGCATGCTTAAGCTGGAAAAGGTGGCCAGTGAGGGGCAGCTGTAGTTTGGCAAGGAGGAGGCAGCACAAAAGTGCTCACTCAAAATTTATTTACAATCATTTCAAAGTGTTCTCTCTTCAACTCAGGTAGAGTAATGCCAGAGTTACTGAAATAATATGAATAGGGGTAAGGTGATAACCAGCCCCTACACACAACAAAGAGGCAAGGCAAAACCAGATAAAGTGGATTATCTCCATCTGCCCGTTGGCATTCTCTGCCTCCTGCCCTGCCTGGATCTCTTGAGGGATTCTGGATGCAGAGGGTCTTGATTCAGCACTTAAATCCTGCTCTCGTTTTGGTGGAAATATCAAAGACACCTGCTCTTTGTGATCTGTTAAGCAAGTTCTGTGAGTCAGGCACTGTCCATGGTGCCCGCATCCTAGTCTTCCTGACCCGTGAGCCAGGTCATGATGCTGATCTGCTTCCAGTCAGCTGAAGGCTTCCGATCTCCTTCAGAGTAAATCCTAGAGTCCTTTTGCTCACTTTCAAGGCACTAGATTTGCTGCCTCCTCTCTATCAACTCCATATACTCTCCCTCACTCATTTGGACCATTCAGTAGAGACAGCTCTACAAGCAGCTCAGTTCACTAGGCAGGTGATGTCTGAAAGTCTTTGCTCTGCTAGCTCCTCTGCTGGAAATACCCTTTGCCCCAGCGACATGATGGTTCAGTCCTCTTACTTTGTTCAACTCCTTTCCATCTCAGCGAGGCCTTCCCCATACATTCCATCTAAAATTGCACTCCAACCTGACCCTCTGCATACTTGCTTTATTTTTCTCCATAGCATGTATCTTCTTCTAATAAGCTATAAAATGTACTTAAATTCCAAGAAGGCAGAAATTTTTGTTTGTTTTGTCCATTGCTTATCCCTAACTCCAAGAATAGTGCCATAGTAGATATTCAAAGATATTTTTGAAAGAATCTCATTTAATCTTCACAAGGCAGCATGCAGTGACTAGCTAAAAATGATGGTGTTTTCATAAAGTTTTATGAAAGTTTTTATGAAAGTTTTTTTTTCATAAAGTTTTCATAAAGTCAAAAATCATTTCATTGACAAATTAAAATATTGTATTGATGAATATAGTAAATGCCCACAAAATAAACTTAATGTTGCATTCACAAGATTTGGTAGTTTTACAACCTCATGAAACAAAAATCAGTTACTTAATTATTATAGCTAGTAATTTTCTTTGCTATTAATTGTATATTATTTGCATTGTGACAACATTATATCCAGTGACTGCATTTCAATTTGAAATTCAAAACTGTAGAAATAAAATAAAAATTCTGGAAAAGATTTCAATGCTATTCTTATAAAATGATATCTCTTGTTTTCTGGTGTTATGGTATAAACTCTGCATTTTAATAAATTATATATTCAAAGTATAAGGAAAAATTGGTCTCCAACTTCAATTTCCAACAAAATATTGGAAAATATTTCATTTTGCTGGCATTTTAAATTTAAAATGTAAACTTAGATTGCAGAGGGTTTGTTGTTGTTGTTGTACTGCTGTAAGAAATGAAATGCAAAATAGAGCAAAATTGGAAGAAACACAACTAGCCAGACAGATATGTCTCCTTTCTAAAATTACGGTGTTTAAATTTCTCAACTTTGTATTTATTTGAACTTAATGTCTTCAGACACAAGCCTCTCAGGCTGTTAAATGGCTCAGAAGACTATACACTAAAACACTCCTGTGTAGGCTTTTTAATTCGCTACTTGTTTTTGATAATATAAAGTGTCACTTTTATTCTCATGTTGAACTCTAGACTGTCTTCTCCATGAGAATACTGAGATTATTAGGACAAACATGCTCAGTCACTATATTCCTTCTGAGTCTAGTTATAACATGTTGGATCAAGAAGCTTCCTTCCAGAATGTAACTGGAGAGGTCAAGTTGTCAATTCAGGCAAGTTGGCTAAGTGAGAGAGTGTGAGTAGGTTGGATCTTGAGTCTATGGAGTGAGATACTGGGCAAGAGCAGCAGTGGGGAGCTGAGTGAGTAACTTCAGTACAGTGAAGATGGCGATATGCCTTTTCCCTTGACCTCCTTCTTAGGTATTCTGGTGTATGGGGGCATGTGGGCACAGGATTTGGGGTCCCATCCTCAGTCGTTGATATTCTCTTGGCTTACGAATAGATTCCAGGTGAATTAACTATAGGCTTCAATTAAAAGGATAGGGTACAATGATCAGACAGGGCATGGTGGTTCCAAATCTGGGGAAAAGTGTCTTTCAAAGCTATAGCATCTGTCCTTCCAGAGAACTACTGGGCTATAGCAAAATGATAAAAATTAATCTTTAAAATTCTAACACTAATATTGCTTCACAATCTGATCAAAAACCCTAACAACGTGATGCTGTGTGTGTGTGACAAACTCTTCTACAGTGATACTAATATTCTTGTAGCTCTAGTAGCTCTACTCTGATGTAAAATCTCCCCAGGTGATATAAAACTCAATGCCTTAAGATAGTAATCCCTTAATGCATGGCCACTGACCAGTAAATAAGTGAATGAATAAATGGTCAACAAAGGAACACCCACCTCTGAGCAAATATTGGCAGTTTACCCTAAAAAGCAAGTAATGAACCTTTCTGATAATTAGCATTTTTCAACTTAGCTTTTTTAAAGGCTATCGATAAAAACATTCTTAATGAAATTAGACATTACAACATTTTAAAAAATGGAACAATTTAACAGTAATAAAATGATTTTCTTTCAGTGACATATTAGAAACAATTTGTAATCTTACACAAACCGTGTGGACTGTAATACATACCAGAAAAAGTTCATTTGTACAAAGTTGTCTGTTTACTAATTTTAATTTTCTTTATAATATAGTAGCTTCGATATAGGTATGTGAACCAATTATGCTGACCTCTATTCCCTTCTGTTCTGCCCCCAAATGGGATGAAGGTAGCACTTCAGAGTGGGCAGATCAAGGAGACTTAGTCCTAGACAGGCTGTCCTGCATCTGTTTTTCTTCAGACAAATTGAAGCGTTTCAGTTGATGGTGCCAATCAACTGGAAAACCCATTTGCATAACTCCAAGGAATATACCTCAGACAATGTAGAATGAGGTATATGCCCTGGGGCTCCTTGTCTGGCACTAGGAAAATTTAGGACACAGATACACATGAGGAGTTTAGGAGTGGAGGTTTAATAGATAGAAGAGAAGAGAAAAAGAAACAGCTTTCTCCATAGAGAGAGGGGTCTCTGAGCAGTAAAGACCAGCTGGTGGCAAATGCCCCGAGTTTTATAGTCCAGTTTGAGGAGGTAGTGTCTGATTAACATTGGGCTCATTCGATCAGGTATGACATTTACATAGTACATGGGAAAGGCTGGTCACTCCACCCTAATAATCTTATGCAAATGGACTTTCCAGTTGATTGGCACCATCTTGTCTGCTCCTTTACAGTACACATGGCTGGCAGAGAAGGGAAGATGGAGCCGCCATCTTTAACATGCCTAGTCCTTAGTTTCCACCAGCATTCACCCATGCAAGCTCCCAGTTTGCAGGATGCTCTTTGTTAGAAAATGATTTGAGGCCACTTTTCATTAAAAAGATAAGCCTTACCGAGGACTCCATGCCCTTCTATCTGCCTAAGTGATTTCTTCTTTACTCCTATATCAAAATTACTGAATATGTCCAGTGGCTTACTTTACTCACTTGCAAAATGACAGGAAGAACATCTGCCTTCCCTGCCACCCAGGTAATGGGGAAAGAGCTTTGAAAATTCTGAAGCAGAATACAAATGTAAAACACTAACATGACGTATCACCAAGAAAGTCCCTTTTTGCTTCCGGAGAGTGACTCTGCAGCTGCGAGCTTCCACCCAACTTCTAACTGGAATGTGTGGGAATTTCTAGAGAGGCTAGCCTTATCTGGAAGTACAAGGAACTATGTGCCTTACTCTCTAAATTCAGAGGCAAAGCTGCTGAGATTGTGCCTGCTATACCACAATAGAGCTGGACAAAAGCATTTATTTAAGATAAACCGGTTCTGAAAATCCTACTGGATCTGGTGTATACAAGGAAGCCTGGGGGTAGAGGGTGTCCTCAGATTGAGATGATGAAGGTGTGACTATCTGTTAAGGGCTGAATATGCTCCCGTTCATTCAAATTGTGAAGTCCTAATCCCTAGTATCTCAGAATGTGAGTATATTTGGAGATAGGGCCTTTAAAGAGATAATTAAGATAAAAAGAAATCACTAGGGTGGGACCTAATCCAATATAACTGGTGTCCTTATGAGAAGAGGAAATTTGGACACAGACAGGTACAGAGGAAAGTGTGAAGACAAAGGGAGAAAACAGTCATCTACAAGCGAAGGAGAGAGGCCTCAGAAGAAAGCAAACTTGTTGACACCTTAATCTTAGACTTCTAGTTTTCAGGGCTTTGAGAAAATAAATTTCCATTGTGTAAGCCACCCAGTCTGGGTACTTTGTTATGGCAGCCATAGCAAATTAATATACTCTACCTTCATCTTTCTTTCCCCATGCAAGAAGGGAATACACTGGACCTTAAACCTCTTTTTTCCTCAAAGAGTGTGCCCAAGCCTTTCTCCTACTAGGTAGGTCAGTGGTCACTGGCCTTAAAGTTGCTGAGTCACTGAACTTGCACCATCACTGATTATTTGATGTTGAAAGGGTAAGAAAGATGACAGGAGATGGAGGGTGAGACTGCAAGGGAATCCCAAGAGCCGCTTGCATTGGCACCACTTGGTGTGAGAAGAATACTCAAGTCTCCCGTGGACCTAATGGATGCTGTACAAAGCAGCTGGATCCCATGAGGAGGGGTTCCTGGCAGAGCAAGAGGTTCTAAGGGAAGATTTTTCCACTGGGAGAGTGAGAGTCAAGAAGAAGTTAGGCCTTGGCAGACCCACCCTTGCCAATGTGGAACACAGAAGTATGCCCTCACCTGGAGGAGGTCGCCAATGAGCCACAGGTGAACAGCTCTCAGCTATTCAACATTCGAACATGAGCTGTACAGGAGAATCAGTAGCTATTTAGGGATAAATCCCAAAGTAGCAGTAACCCAGTAATAGGGGACGGTTAACTTGGAACTGCAACCATGTTGGTGATCAGTAAGAGAAAGTCTGTGTCCTCCTTCCCTCATCAAGGAGGTGGTTGGAGAGGGCAGACTATATCCTTCCTTAAACACACCTCCCTTTCCCCAAGCAGCTCTATCTTCCAAGTCTGGCCCATGAAAGTGGATAAGAGGAAAAATTTTAGTAAATAGTTTGGGTTATATAAATTAATGACTGACCTAAATTTTACATTGCATTGAGGAGTAAAAAAAAAAAAAAGTCCTTTCTGGGCAGAATGGGAAATTTGGGGTTCAAATGTGTGCAGTCTTGAGACTCAAGTAAGTTACATCTTGTGTGTATCAGCTCTGAAGCTCCCCAGTCAAAGCCACTTAATACAAATGAAATATAACAAAGTTGCTTGGTGGGTATTTTACTCCAACCTAGTAAAGTTCTCTTTCATCCTCAGCATTTTTTTTCAAAATTTTGTAATTCACCTCACTCTTATAATCCCACTCTGAAATTTCAACGTTGCCTCTGGAAAAAAAAAAAAAAAAAAAAAAAAAGAAAAACAAAAAACACAAAAAACAAAACAAAACAAAACAAAACAAAAAAAACAAGACTAGCAGTATGATCCTGAACATGTCACTTAACTTCTCTGACAATTAGCTCATCTGCAAAATGGGGATAATAGTATCAGTTTGCAGGGTGGTTATAAAGAAAAAAATGATATACAGCATGTAATGTTAAGTCTGGCCCATACTACACACTTGATCAATGGTAGTTACTATTATTATTATTAACAATACTTATATGAGTGAATCTTATATTCTAGGAACACTAATCTATCAACGTTATCCAAAATGGGATACTGATGTTCCCATGCAAGCTATCCATCCAGAAAATATATGGCACTCACTGGGGAACATATACCCTGATGTCAATTGTCACCTCCTTGGTGAAGCCTTTTTTGACTCCTACTTTTTCTTCCCTTTGTCCTCTTTCCCATACTGCAGAAGTAACTGTTTACTCCACTGTGCTTTGTTCAATATGCTGGAAAAGTACTTAGTACTTTAGTTTCTCCAACAAAACAATGAAGCTAGTCAAAGGGTTAGGGATGTGGTTTACTCATATTTGCACCTAGTAGATAGTATGCTCAATATTATTACTTTGAATAAGATTGTTGGCTGCTGTATTCTCACCTGCAAATGAGGTGTTGGACTAGGAGATGCTCTATGACAGTTGTATCAGAATCCTCTGGAGAGCTTGTTAAAATGCAAGTTTCTGGCCTCCATGCTCAGTGAGCCTGACTCAGCCAGTCAGGATGGGGTCCAGGACTTTTTAACAACCTTTTAACCCCTCCCCACGATTACTATGTAAGAGATCCGCCCACGCTCCCCTTCAGCTCTGGGATTCCATGATTACATGAGTCAGATAATTCAGATCTGAACATGCCCTTCACTCATTTCCTAATTCAACTCTTTGTGGGAGAAAAAAAGAGGTTTTACTTTTTTTCTTTCCAATGTAGCAGCCAATTTGTACTGAGAATCAATTGCTCACTGTTGAACATAGAAGTATTTTAACATTTTTGCAATCTACTCATCTGACAAAGGGCTAATATCCAGAACCTACAAAGAACTCAAACAAATTTACAAGAAAAAAACAAACAACCCCATCAAAAAGTGGGCAAAGGATATGAACAGACATTTCTCAAAAGAAGACATTCATACAGCCAACAGACACATGAAAAAATGCTCATCATCACTGGCCATCAGAGAAATGCAAATCAAAACCACAATGAGATACCATCTCACACCAGTCAGAATGGCGATCATTAAAAAGTCAGGAAACAACAGGTGCTGGAGAGGATGTGGAGAAATAGGAACACTTTTACACTGTTGGTGGGATTGTAAACTAGTTCAACCATTATGGAAAACAGTATGGCGATTCCTCAAGGATCTAGAACTAGATGTACCATATGACCCAGCCATCCCATTACTGGGTATATACCCAAAGGATTATAAATTATGCTGCTATAAAGACACATGCACACGTATGTTTATTGCGGCACTATTCACAATAGCAAAGACTTGGAATCAACCCAAATGTCCATCAGTGACAGATTGGATTAAGAAAATGTGGCACATATACACCATGGAATACTATGCAGCCATCAAAAAGGATGAGTTTGTGTCCTTTGTAGGGACATGGATGCAGCTGGAAACCATCATTCTTAGCAAACTATCACAAGAACAGAAAACCAAACACCGCATGTTCTCACTCATAGGTGGGAACTGAACAATGAGATCACTTGGACTCGGGAAGGGGAACATCACACACTGGGGCCTATCATGGGGAGGGGGGAGGGGGGGAGGGATTGCATTGGGAGTTATACCTGATGTAAATGACGAGTTGATGGGTGCAGCACACCAACATGGCACAAGTATACATATGTAACAAACCTGCACGTTATGCACATGTACCCTACAACTTAAAGTATAATAATAATAAATAAATTAAAAAAAAATAAAAAAATAAAGAGAAAGGAATGCAAAAAAAAAAAAAAAGAAGTATTTTAACATCCAAATTACTTCAGTATTGATGAAGCATTTCATGAAATTGTTTCAGGGCCCACAAACTAGTCTATTTTCATGCAGATGCCTTAAAATGGCCTATCAAGCATCATCTACAGTATTTCCAGCTCAAAACAGTCTTTCAAGAAGCTTTAGGAGCTTTGGAGCTCTAGCTTCAAAGACCCATGGGTAAAATTCTGTGAGGCTCATGCAGCAGATCTCTAACCTGTAACTCTTGTGTATCAAATCTGGTCACTTTATTTGTAATAGTACTCTCCCTCCTTCAACTCAAATATCAGTATTAAAAGCCCTACTTTTTTTAAACAAATAAGAAAATAGCTGCTTTAAGGTTGCAACATCAGCTGTAAAGGACATGTATTAGAATAGTTCCACGTTTTAAAATGGGAAGTGCCTGGCCATTTTGCATCCTCTGAACTGTCCAGCATCTTCTTATTCACTTAGCCTATGTAGCTGGAGGAAAGAGACAAAATATTAAAACCTCTGAAGAAGGATCTAAGACCTGTGGTCACTGGACAGAAAAGGAAGAAGCAAAAGAAGTAGGCATCTGGCATCTGGGAAGTTCTGTTTGTCCTTGGCACCTTCTGCCAATATTTCCTTTCCCTGAAGAAAAAGTATGAGAGAAAAGAAATTGGGCATCCTTCCAATCCTCAATTGAATTGCTGGCAAACTGATTAATTATTCTGGGGAATCCTGGTTGAAAACCTAACATGAATATGCCGCTTCAGCAACTATCATTAGAAAAAAATAATCAGTTTAATGTATCTGCAGCAGTGCTCACTGGGAATGTTTTATCCTATGATAAACACAAAATATACATCTTCAAAACCTGTAAATTATCTTTGCTCCTCTGTAAATATTAGAGAATGTTCTCTGTTCTGGCCTTGGTATACTCAGGACAACCCACCTCCAAGCTTGGGTTTCCTAGGAGGTAGATCATAGAGAACCGTCAAACACATTGTATTTATCCTTAAACATACTTTTTCTCCAAATTTCTGCGACTTTTCTACCTTGATTATCTGGGAAGTCCACATTGCAGAGTGCTGGTCTGCACATGGCACATGCACTGTCATTTCTCCTCCCTGTGCCAGTAGCAGATTTCATTATTTTTTATTTTAAACATTTTAAAACATACCATATATAGAGATGAGTATACATAATATATATGTATAGTTTGCCTAATAATAAAAAATCAGTTTATGCTCTACTCAGGTTAAATATAAAAACATCCATGGAATTGTAGTAGCTCCTCCCTGATTTGTGCCACTTTTCATTGCTCTCAGAGAAAACAACTGTGCTGAATTTTATGATATTGTCTTCCTTCTCTTTTTAGTTTTACCACTGTATTAGGCCATTCTCACACACTACTATAAAGGTATACCTGAGACTGGGTGATTTATGAAGAAAAGAGGTTTAATTAACTCACAGTTCCATGGGCTGTACAGGAGGCATGGCTGGGGAGGCCACAGGAAACTTACAATTATTGCAGAAGGTGAATGGAAAGAAGGCACATCTTCACATGGCTGGCAGACAAGAGACAGTGAAGAGGAAGGTGCCACACACTTTACAGCAGCCAGATCATGTGACAACTCTATCACGAGACAGCATGAAGGGGATAGTGCTGAAACATTAGAAACCACCTCCATGATCCAATCACCTCCCACCAGACCCCACCTCCAACATTGGAAATTACAATTCAACATGAGATTTGGGTGGGGACACATGCTTAACCATATCAACCACCTACACGTATAACCTTGCTATAGTCCAAATATGTGTCCCCTCAAAATTCATATGTAAAAACTTAGCCCCCAGTGCAACACTATTAAGAGATAGGGCCTTTAGGAGGGTGGGAAGCCTCCTAAAAACCCTATCTCTTATAGGAGGCCTCCTAAAGACCCTGTCTCTTGATCCTATTCATGAGGACTCTGCTCCTATAAATAAGAGCAGTGTCCTCTAAAAGAGGCTGGAGGGAGCTCTCCAGCTCCTTCAGCCATGTTAGGACACAGCTAGAAGGTACCATCTGGAAAGCAGACAGTGAGCCTTTACCAGACATCTAAACTGATGGTCCCTTGATCTTGGACATCCTAATGTCCAGAATTGTTAGTAATAAATTATGTTATAAATTACCCAGTCTAAGATATTTTGTTATAGCAGCAGGAACAGACTAAGACAACCCTTAACACAGTTTTTGTTGCCAGTTTTTGACTTTTACACAAATTAAAGCATATTATACATTTTCTTTTGGGACTTGCTTCTCTTCCTCAACATAATGTAAAATTCTTTCAGTTGATGCATAAAGTTGTAGTTCACTTAGAGCCATCATTATCTCTTATTCTATCATATAAATTAACCATAATTTATATATCAATTGATGGACATTTAGGTTATTTCTAGGCTTTGGCTGGAACTTGGGAAAATGATCCTGCCCGGCCACCTCCTCTTTCTTATTTTTAGATTTTGTCCAGAGAACACAACACCTAGACCTGCTCTAGCCATAGAGTAACATTAGGAAAGGAATTGTTGAAATGCTGAAGGTAACAAATCTGCAAGAAAGGAAGAGAATCCAGTGACATCATTGAGCAGCTGAACTGTCTCTGGAACCATCAACCTCCAGAAATTTTGTTACATAAGATTAATAAACCCCTACTCTTTAAGTCACTTTTATATAAATATTCTTATTTGCACAGCCTAAAGCACACTTTTTCATACAAGGGTCTAAGATGCCCCAGTGACACTGTTCTAAGGAGAAGGATGGTTCCAAGCCTAGCTTCATAGTTGGTGAAAGAAATACTTCTGTGAGATGCAGATGATTTGGTCATCTGCCTCTTCCTGGCACTGGTCTTAGTCAAATTGCTGAAATAGATAAATGTCATACCATCCCTCCAACATTCCTTAGTACCTTCTCCTTAGCTGGGTTATCCAATAAGAACAATAGGCATATGCTTCTGGCATGAGCAGAGAAAATCCACCAATAATTTATACTAATTGTTATAATCAGAAAATATAAAAATAACTTATTTTAATATCACATATACACAAGTTCTGGGATTTACACTAAAATATTGCTTTGAATTTGAGTAACTTTAGTACAGAGCTGTGGTGTGCATTCTTATCTGGTTCTTCTCCCCCTTCTGGGCCTACTGGAACACTGTGCTTCACAGGCCATCATCACAGGCAGTCAGGGCTGTTGACTAATCCTAGTCAATGAAATGTGAGGAGAAAGACTGAAGATTTTCAGAACTGCTACTGACTAGTGACTACTATGGGTTTTCTACTTTTTTCCTTTCTAACTGGAAAAGTTTATTGTAGTTTCGTGTCCCTGCCTCACTGAGGTATATTGGAAGGGTGGGGAGCAAGATAAACCTTTTTTATTCAGAGGTTACCAGACTAAGACAGGTCACTTCTAGAGATAATGGAGAAAGCTATCTAGATGATCTGGATATCTTGAACTAGACAAAGGATGCAGCTCAAGGATGACATTTTAATACATCTTCCTGAGGAAGTGATTAAGTGTGTTCTTCATGAACACAGAATAATTAAACAATTATTTGGTGATCAAAAAGGCATGTTGCACTGGAGATTACGTGTGCTCAGATATGTTCTTTCCTACTCTCCTTTCTGGGAAGATTAGAATTCCCAGTCACCTTGCAGTTACGCAGGGTCCTGTACTAGTTCTAGCTAGTCAAATGAAAGAAGAAGTGATATGAATCTCTTCAGAGACAAGTATTTTAAAGTAAGCGTGACACCTTTATGATCTTTCTATCTCCTTGAGCAATAAATGTAGTCATATTTTATTATAAAATAATGACCTACAAAGTATAGGAAACTTTCCAAATAGAAGTCATGGAGTGCCCCCTAACCTGCAATAGACTTTACATGATATATTGATTCTAAACCACTGAGCCTTTGGGAGTTTATTTGTTACTGAAGCAGAACCTATTGTATTCTGACTAATATAATTATATAATTGGAAACAAAGAAACACCAGCACCATATTTAGGACATTGTTTCCCGTCTTTCTAGGCATAGTGCCTCTTAAATGCTTAGAGATAACTCCTTTTACAACCCGTAAAACTCATGTCTGGACAATCTGATCATACCCCAAATCTATTCCCTTCTCACTGACTACCAAACCATCTTCTTCCTATCTTTGGCAACTCTGTGGTCTTGCAAACTATGTGCTGAAGAATTCACATTTAAGTATTAATATTGCAATAACAATCTCAGAATATTTCAAGGAAAGAAAATAGATTTTAAAATTTTGCTTACTTGAACCCCTGGCCTGAGTATCTCTATATAAATCAGTGTCTACAGAAATGCATTTGCTTGGAATCTTATAAAAGTTACAGTAGGATTTATTGAGAGTCATTGAAACATTTTGTAATAAAAGCTATTTATAGTTTAAAAATTATGTATTTCTAGAAAACTATAAGGAATATACCAGTGTACCTGGTCTCAGTTTTCAGTTTTTTAAACTGCAAGTAATTGGTGACCATCCTTAACCAGAGTTAAGCAAATAATGTAGTCTCCTTAATCTTTATTCTACTCTGCTTATGCATCCCTCAGTATCTCACTTCATACTGTTCTCTGTGGGGCATCCTAATCTTGCTTTAAGCTCCTTATTACTTACAGGGACACTTGTTTGAATTAATTTATTATTAAGTATTCACATAAAATAAAACTTCATTTCAAATTATCTTAGAGACATTTATTGTCTCATTAAATACAAAGAAATAAGTGAGTACCAGGTATGCTTTGATCAGTGACATAAAAATTTCACCGATAACCAGGTACTTTTATCTTTGTCTTTTATTTTCTTTTTTCTTCTTCTTTATAATTAATTAATATGTTTTTTGAGACAAGGTCTTGCTTTGCTGCCCAGGCTGGAATGCAGTGGTGTGATCATGGCTCACTGCAGCTTTGACCTCATAGGCTCAAGCAATCTTCTCACCTCAGACTCCTGAGTACCTGGGACCACAGACACATGCCACCATGCCTGTCAAGTTTTTTATTTTTAGTAGAGACAAAGTCTTGCTATGCTGGCCAGACTGATCTCAAACTCCTGGGCTCCAATGCTCTTCCTGCCTCGGCCTCCCAAAGCTCTAGGATTGCAGGTTTGAGCCATTGTTCCCAGTCCCAGTTTTTTTGTTTCTTGTTTTTTTCCCTCTGTTCTCCCATCTTCTGCATTTACTTCATTTTTTAGTTGATTTCGCTTGTGGTCATCTGACCATAGCATTCCCAGAAGTAACATTCAGACAAGATAAAACTTAGAGTTGCAGCAGAAAGAAGATGCCCACTTCCCGACTTCCTCGGAAGCCTCACAGCATGCTTTTTTCCTTCCGGTCTCACTAGCCAGGATTACATCACATCACATCACATATCCATTCCCAAATCAAAATTGGCAATGAGAATAAGAACTTAGAATAGCAGTTTTCAATGTGTGGTGATTGGGTGTCTAGAAAATCAATAGGCCCTTTCAGGAAATTTATGAGGTCAAAACAGTTTTATAATAATGCTAACATGGTATTTGTCCTTTTACTGTGTTGTTATTCACACTGATTGTATAAAAGCAATGGGGAATAAAACTACTTTATTTTAGCATGAGTCAAAGGAGAGGCATGAGAGTTGTCTCCAGACATGAAAGTGATTGTTTTCCCCGTCAAGCCTCCTGGCTCCAAAACTGGCAATAGTTCAGAATGCTGTGTGTGTGTGTGTGTGTGTGTGTAGTCACAATCTCGGCCACATAAATTTTGACTGGATAAGAAAAGATGCAACAACAAATGACACAAAAATTTTGCATAGGAATTGGAAGGTCATGTCATGTCAGCTACAAACAAAAACTAAGGTGGTTGTGGGTTCAGTGTAAGCAACAGTAATAATTGAAAATGACAATCACAGAAATTAATGTTCAGGCTTGAACCAGCAAATACCATTTTAAAACAGCCACAAAAGAAAGAAGGGGTTGAATTCTTAGAGATCTTTTGAAATTTTCCATTAACCAAAAAAAAAAAAAAAAAAAAAGATGATGACCCGATACAATGCTAATGTTAGAAAAAGTGCTGGCAATTATTTCTATAATACAATATTTTAATAAAGACATTTGTAGGCCATATAATCTCTGCTGCAACTACTTTGCTTTTATAGCAATATATAAAGAACTAAATTTGGCTATGATCCAGTAAAATTTATTTACAAATAAATTTTTTAGAAGCAGATGTACTATACTGTATTAGTAGTTATCATATTCTCCTTTGTCATGCACTTGGAGTAAGAAAGAATACCATTTTACTTAAGGATGTCTTTGATGAAGCCATAAAAAGCAATAATTTAATAAATATTGATATTTGAATTCAATTCTTTGTAATATCCTGTGTGATGGAATTGGAAATATATCCATGATGCATTTCTGCTGCATATAAAATATGTCTCAAATAATTGTCTGGGCAACTGTTTGAGTTTTAAGTTGAACTAGTCATTTTTTAAATGGAATATCATATCCTTTTTTGAATAATGACAACAAAAGACTGATGGATAAACTATAATTATTCAGCAGACATTTTCATAAGAATGAATAAAGTGAGTGAACCTCCACTTCAAAGAAAGAAAGAGGAAGAGATGGGGAGAGAGAAAGAAAGATAAAGATGATGGAAAAGAGGAAAATAAAAGAAAAGAAATGGAAAGGAAGAGAAAAAGACAAGATAATAGTTGACTATATTTGTTGTCAATGAAAAAACTTGAACTTTTAGGGGAAAATTAGAATTCTGAAAAATTTATCTCTGCCACCATGAGCTTGTCACCTTCCAAATACCTAAAGACTTTTTTAATGAGATTCTTGGTTATATTAATGAATGTAATACTTTTGATACTAACATCTGAGGAAGAGTTACATAACTCCATGAACCAACATTCTTATAACGACCAATGCACAATGTTGCAAAGTTATGCATGGTTAAAAGATTCATTTAACACATAGGTCGATGGATTTTAATGCAATAGATGAAAACTCCATTAATATGGTTTTAGTTCATCACCTAACCCTTGAGAAAATACCACTTGTCAAGTTTTAGTGGAGTAGCAGAGAGATATCTATAATTATATTAAAAGGTTATTTATTAAAATGGTCCTTTTTCCAACAACATATCTGTGAAAGGACAGATTTTCTTCATACATTTTAATGAAAACAACATATTGCAACAGATTGAATGCAGAAGCTGATATGGAAATCCGGCTGTCTTTTAGTCGAATCAAATATTAAAGATTTTGTGAAAATGTAAAATCATTTAGCTCTTTATTATTATTTTTAGTTTTAGGCACATATGCACAACATGCAGATTGGATACATAGATATACATGTGCCATGTTGGTTTGCTGCACCCATCAACTCATCATTTACATTAGGTATTCCTCCTAATGCTATCCCTCCCCCAGACCCCTACCCCTAGACAGGTCCTACTAGTGTGTGATGTTCCCAGTCCTGTGTCCAAGTGTTGTCATTGTTCAATTCCCACCTATGAGTGAGAACATACAGCTTTTGGTTGTCCGTCCTTGTGATAGTTTGCTGAGAATGAGGGTTTCCAGCTTCATCCATGCCCCTGCAAAGGACATGAACTCATCTTTTTTATGACTGCATAGTATTCCATGGTGTATATGTGCCACATTTTCTTAATTCAGTCTATCATTGATGGACATCTGGGTTGGTTCCAAGTCTTTGCTATTGTGAATAGTGCTACAATAAACATACGTGTGCACGTGTCTTTATAGTAGCATGATTTATAATCCTTTGTGTATATACCCAGTAATGGGATTGCTGGGTCAAATGGTATTTCTAGTTCTAGATCCTTGAGAAATCGCCACACTGTCTTCCACAATGGTTGAACTAATGTACACTACCACCGACAGTGTAAAAGCATTCCTGTTTCTCCACATCCTCTCCAGCACCTGTTGTTTCCTAACTTATTAATGATTGCCATTCTAAGTGGTGTGAGATGATATCTCATTGCGGGTTTGATTTGCATTTCTCTGATGACCAGTGATGATGAGCATTTTTTCATGTGTCAGCTGCATACATGTCTTTTTTTGAAAAGTGTCTGTTCATATCCTTTGCCCACTTTTTGAATGGGGTTGTTTGTTTTTTGTTTTTGTTTTTTTTTTTTCCTTGTAAATTTGTTTGAGTTCTTTGTAGATTCTGGATATTAGCCCTTTGTCAGATGGGTAGATTGCAAAATTTTCTCCCAGTCTGTAGGTTGATTGTTCACTCTGATGGTAGTTTCTTTGCCATGCAAAGCTCTTTAGTTTAATTAGATCCCATTTATCTATTTTGGCTTTTGTTGCCATTGCGTTTGGTATTTAGTCATGAAGTCCTTGCCCATGTCTATGTCCTGAATGGTATAGCCTATGTTTTTTTTTCAAGGGTTTTTATGGTTTTATGTCTAACATTTAAGTCTTTAATCCATCTTGAATTAATCTTTGTGTAAGTTGTAAGGAAGGGATCCAGTTTCAGCTTTCTACATGTGGCTAGCCAGTTTTCCCAGCACCATTTATTCAATAGGGAATCCTTTCCCCATTTCTTGTTGTTGTCAGGTTTGTCAAAGATCAGATGGTTGTAGACATGTGGTGTTATTTCTGAGACTTCTGTGCTGTTCCATTGGTCTGTATCTCTGTTTTGGTACCAGTACCATGCTGTTTTGATTACTGTAGCCTTGTAGTATAGTTTCAAGTCAGGTAGCATGATGCCTCCAGCTTTATTCTTTTTGCTTAGGACTTTCTTGGCAATGCACGCTCATTTTTGGTTCCATATGAACTTTGAAGTAGTTTTTTTCCAATTCTGTGAAGAAATTCGTTGGTAGCTTGATGGGGATGCCATTGAATCTATAAATTACCTTGAGCAGTATGGCCATTTTCATGATATTGATTGTTCCTATCCATGAGGATGGAATATTCTTCCATTTGTTTGTGTCTTCTTTTATTACATTGAACAATGGTTTGTAGTTCTCCTTGAAGAGGTCCTTCACATCCTTGTAAGTTGGATTCCTAGGTATTTTATTGTTTTAGCAATTGTGAATGGGAGTTCACTCATGATTTGGCTCTCTGTTTGTCTGTTATTGGTTTATAGGAATGCTTGTGATTTTTGCACACTGATTTTGTATCCTGAGATTTTGCTGAAGTTGCTTAACAGCTTAAGGAGATTTTGGGCTGAGACAATGGGGTTTTCTAAATATAGAATCATGTCATCTGCAAACAGGGACAATTTGACTTCCTCTTTTCCTAATTGAATACCCTTTATTTCTTTCTCTTGCTTGATTGCCCTGGCCAGAACTTCCAACACTATGTTGAATACGAGTGGTAAGAGAGGGCATTCTTGTCTTGTGCCAGTTTTCAAAGTGAATGCTTCCAGTTTTTGCCCATTCAGTATGATATTAGCTGTGGGTTTGTCATAAATAGCTCTCATTATTTTGAGATACATACCATTGATACCTAATTTATTGAGAGTTTTTAGCATGAAGGGCTGTTGAATTTTGTCAAAGGCCTTTTCTGCATCTATTGGGATAATCCTGTGGTTGTTGTCATTGGTTCTGTTTGTGTGATGGGTTACGTTTATTGATTTGTGAATATTGAACCAACCTTGCAACCCAGGGATGAAGCTGATTTGGTCATGATGGATAAGTTTTTTGATGTGCTGCTGGATTCAGTTTGCCAGTATTTTATTGAGGATTTTCACATCAATGTTCATCAGGTATATTGGTCTAAAATCCTCTTTATTTGTTGTGTCTCTGACAGGCTTTGGTATCAGGATGATGCTGGCCTCATAAAATGAGTTAGGGAAGAGTCCTTCCTTTTCAGCTGATTGGAATAGTTTCAGAAGGAATAGTACCAGCTCCTCTTTGTACCTCTGGTAGAATTTGGCTGTGAATCCATCTAGTCCTGGACTTTTTTTGGTTGGTAGGCTATTAATTATTGCCTCAATTTCAGAGCCTGTTATTGGTCTATTCAGGGATTCAACTTCTTCCTGGTTTAGTCTTGGTAGGGTGTATGTGTCCAGGAATTTATCCATTTCTTCTAGATTTTCTAGTTTATTTGTGTCAATGTGTTTATAGTATTATCTGATGGTAGTTTGTATTTCTGTGGGATCAGTGGTGATTTCCCCTTTATCATTTTTTATCGTGTCTATTTGATTTTTCTCTCTTTTCTTCATTAGTCTTGCTAGAGGTCTATCAATTTTGTCAATCTTTTCAAAAAAACATCTCCTGGATTCACTGATTTTTCGAAGGGTTTTTTGTGTCTCTATCTCTTTCAGTTCTGCTCTGATCTTAGTGATTTCTTGCCTTCTGCTAGGTTTTGAATTTATTTGCTCTTGCTTCTCTAGTTCTTTTCATTTTTATCTTAGGGTGTCGATTTTAGATCATTCCTGCTCTCTCTTGTGGGCATTGAGTGCTATAAATTTCCCTCTATATACTGCTTTACATGTGTCCCAGAGATTCTGCTACACTGTGTCTTTGTTTTCATTGGTTTCAAATGACATCTTTATTTATGCCTTTGTTTCGTTATGTACCCAGTAGTCATTCAGGAGCAGGTTGTTTAGTTTCCATGTAGTTGTGCAGTTTTGAGTGAGTTTCTTAATACTGAGTTCTAATTTGATTGCACTGTGGTCTGAGAGACAGTTTGTTGTGATTTCTGTTCTTCTTCATTTGCTGAAGAGTGCTTTACTTCCAATTATGTGACCAATTTTAGAATAAGTGTGATGTGGTGCTGAGAAGAATGTATATTCTGTTGATTTGGGGTGGAGGGCTCTGTAGATGTCTATTAGGTCTGTCTGGTGCAGAGCTGAGTTCAAGTCCTGGATATCCTTGTTAACCTTCTGTCTCGATCTAATTTTGATGGTGGGGTGTTAAAGTCTCCCATTATTGTTGTGTGGGAGTCTAATTCTCTTTGTAGGTTTCAAAGGACTTGCTTTATGAATCTGGGTGCTCCTGTATTGGATACACATATATTTAGGATAATTAGCTCTTCTTGTGAATTGATCGCTTTGCCATTATGCAATGGCCTTCTTTATCTCTTTTGGTCTGTGTTGGTTTAAAGCCTCTTTTATCAAGGACTAGGATTGCAACCCTTGCTTTTTCTTTTCTTTCCATATGCTTGGTAGATCTTCCTCCATACCTTTATTTTGAGTCTATGTGTGTCTCAGCACGTGAGGTGGGTCTCCTGAATACAGCACACTGATGGGTCTTGACTCTTCATCCAGTTTGCCAGGCTGTGTTTTTTAATTGGGGCATTTATCCCATTTACATATAAGGTTAATATTGTTATGTGTGAATTTGATCCTGTCACTATGATGTTAGCTGGTTATTTTGGCTGTTAATTGGTGCAGTTTCTTTATAGCCTCAGTGGTCTTTACAATTTGGCATGTTTTTGCAGTGGCTGGTACCAGTTGTTTCTTTCCATGTTTAGTGCTTCCTTCAGGAGCTCTTGTAAGGCAGGCCTGGTGGTGACAAAATCTCTCAGTATTTGCTGGTCTGTAAAGGATTTTATTTCTCCTTCACTTATGAAGCTTACTTTGGCTGGATATGAAATTCTCAGTTGGAAATTCTTTTCTTTAAGAATATTGAATATTGGCCCCCACTCTCTTCTGGCTTGTAGGGTTTCTGCCAAGAGATCCGCTCTTAGTCTGATGGGCTTCCCTTTGTGGGAAACCCGACCTTTCTCTCTGGCTGCCCTTAACATTTTTTCCTTTATTTCAACCTTGGTGAATCTGACAGGTATGTGTCTTGGGGTTGCTGTTCTTAAAGAGTATCTTTGTGGTGTGCTCTGTATTTCCTGAATTTGAATGTTGGCCTGCCTTTCTAGGTTAGGGAAGTTCTCCTGAATAAAATCCTGAAGAATGTTTTCCAACTTTTTTCCATTCTCCCCATCACTTTCAGGTATACTGGGCAAATGTAGATTTGGTCTTTTCACATAGTCCCATATTTCTTGGAGGCTTCGTTTGTTTCATTTTACTCTTTTTTCTCTAAACTTCTCTTCTCACTTCATTTCATTAATTTGACCTTCAATCACTGATACCCTTTCTTCCACTTGATCGAGTCAGCTATTGAAACTTGTGTGTGTGTCATGAAGTTCTCATGCCATGGTTTTCAGCTCCATTAGGTCATTTAAGGTCTTCTCTACACTGTTTATTCTAGTTAGCCATTTGTCTCACCTTTTATCAAGGTTTTTAGCTTCCTTTTGATGGGTTTGAACATGCTTCTTTAGCTGGGAGAAGTTTGTTACTACTGACCTTCTGAAGCCTTCTTCTGTTACCTCATCAAAGTCATTCTTCATCCAGCTTTGCTCCATTACTGGCGAGGAGCTGTGATCCTTTGAGGGGGAAGAGGTGCTCTGGTTTTTAGAATTTTCAGCTTTTCTGCTCTGATTTCTCCCCATCTTTGTGGTTTTATCTACCTTTGGTCTTTGATGTTGATAACCTACAGATGGTGTTCTGGTGTACATATCCTTTTTGTTGATGTTGATGCTATTCTTTTCTGTTTGTTAGTTTTCCTTCTAACAGTCAGGTCCTTCAGCTACAGTTCTGCTGGATTTTGCTGGAGGTTCACTCCAGACCCTGTTTGCCTGGGTATCACCAGTGGAGACTGCAGAACAGCAAATATTGCTGCCTGATCCTTCCTCTGGAAGCTTTGTCCCAGAGGGGCACCTGCCTATATGAGGTGTCTGTTGGCCCCTACTGGGAGGTGTCTCCCAGTTAGGCTGCACGGGATTCAGGGACCCACTTGAGGAGGCAGTCTGTCTCTTCTCAGTCTCTCTGTTCTCAGAGCTCAAATGCCATGCTGGGAGAACCACTGCTCTCTTCAGAGCTGTCAGGGACATTTAAGTCTGCAGAAGTTGTCTGCTGCCTTTTGTTCAGCTATGCCCTACTCACAGAGGTGGAGTCTATAGAGGCAGTAGACTTTGCTGAGCTGCAGTGGGCTCCACCCAGTTTGAGCTTCCCAGCCGATATGTTTACCTACTCAAGCCTCAGCAATGGCGGATTCCCCTCACCGAGTCAGGCTGCCACCTCACATTTTGATCTCAGACTACTGC
The DNA here is from genome assembly GCF_024542745.1 of Macaca thibetana thibetana. Lineage (NCBI taxonomy): Eukaryota > Metazoa > Chordata > Mammalia > Primates > Cercopithecidae > Macaca > Macaca thibetana. The sequence continues at coordinate 86,266,105 of NC_065586.1, forward strand.
GCTAGCAGTGAGCAAGGCTTTGTGGGCGTGGGACCTGCTGAGCCAGGCATGGGAGAGAATCTCCTTGTCTTCCAGTTGCTAAGACCTTGAGAAAAGTGCAGGATTTGGGTGGAGTGTCCCATTTTTCCTGGTACAATCTGTCATGGCTTCCCTTGGCTAGGAAAGGGAAATCTTCCAACCCCTTGCACTTCCTGGGTGAGGCGATGCCCTGCCCTGCTTTGACTTGCCCTCCATGGGCTGCACCCACTGTCCAACCAGTCCCAGTGAGATGAACCAGGTACCTCAGTTGGAAATACAGAAATCACCTGTCTTCTGCATTAATTGTGCTGGGAGCTGCAGACTGGAGCTGTTCCTATTTGGCCATCTTGGAACCCCAAAAATCATTTAACTATTATCGTTCATTTTGTTTTGAAGAATTTGGTCATTTTCCTTGAAAATGTTATTTATGCTAATATGTAATGGGTTTATTTTTATTTTAAAATAAATATATACATAAATATTTTTAAATTTCTTAATTTTAATTTCTAAAATGATAAATGTTGACAGATATAAACTATAAAACAGAAGCTCTTTAGGGTCCTGAATTTACTAAGACTGTAAAGAGCTCCTGAGTCCAAAGAGTTAGAGAACTGCTGGCTAAGGCTAATTGAGACCCATCCACTATGTCTTGATTAAAGACCCAGTGACTAAACCTTGACTAAACTAAGGTTGTAGTCAGATTTCCTAGAAGCACATAGATCTCTGATGTAGTGATAGATATCAAAATAAATATAAAGTTCTGTTAGCAAAGAAGAAGGCAGTATTAATACTGCAAAAACTTCCCACTGAGTCACTTATTAATGACCCAGCTGACATTTGGATCATTATTAAGAATAGCTTTGTGACATGCCAGCTCTCAATCTCTCTGGTTTCAATGCTGTGTCCCCTACCTCCACCCAATGACTGTGTTTTATCTGCCATAATTAGCCCCTCTACATTTTTTGGCTCTGAATCTGGTTTGTTAAGATAATATAAGCATGAATTGAGTAAGGGGCTGGCTTGTTCTTACAGACTAGAGTACTGGGTCATGATCACAGACGATGTTTCTTGGTCTCAGTCCAGCCAGGGTGGAAAAGTATGGAAATAAAAACTGAGAAAACTTCATAAACACAGTAACTGTCAGGCAGCAGTGGCAGTAAATTTTCTACATAGCAGGAGCTTAAGATCAGTAACCTGGTTGGAAAGGAGAGTCTATAAGACTTATTCTCAAGCTACATTTATAGAGCAAGCACGCAGTTGCTGTTGTTTTTACTCCAGTCTGTATATTACAGATAAATTAGAATAGCAAAGTTTGGTCAAGATGCTTTTGTTCATGCATTTCTTCATATTTAGAAAATGACAACTATCCAGCTTAAATAATAAGCCTCCAAGGAGTGACCTGAGGAGTGGGATAGTTGATGGAGATTTAAAAGCAAGGAGGTTAAGAGGGGACTCATTTTATTTCTAACACTACTCTGGAAACATCTCTCCCTTGAGAAAGATAAGGAGGAAAATAATCATGGAATAGGGTACAAATTCCATTGGTAAGTCAAGGACAGTAAGTAAGTAATAATACATGTGGTGGGGGTAAACAATTCCTGTTTCCTTTGATACTTGAAGTAGATCAAATGTGCAGGTGCCAGGGAAGACGGAATGATCTTTTGCTGGAGACTTGGCTAAAAGGAAATTTTTGGCTACTTACAAGATTCAGTACATTTAATAGAGTTCTAGAAACTACTGAGATATTGATCACAGAAGTAATAGCATCCAAAAGGCTGTATGCTTGATTGAGAAATGAACAGGGTTTAGGGTCAGGGAAATACATTATGCAGCCTGAGTTTGCTCATGAGTTATCAGTGGCAATATAAGAGTCCCCCACCTAGTATCTGATACATTAATTACATAATTCCATTAAGTAACCTGTCTAATATAATATTGTACTGAGAGCTCTTTTATGGTGTTTCAAATATCCCCAAGAGTTTTCTGGGAAGCCATTGGAAAGTGGCATATTATCTAACAATATCCTGTGAGATTGATTATCTGGGGAAACACATTATAAATCTAATGGATGAATGAACTACAACTTAGTAACATAACAACTATCATACCTCATGTTTGTGTAGGATTTAAGTCTCTACAAAAAGCATTCTTATTCTCTGTCATCCTCATAGTATCTAGCATACCACCTCAAGTTATCCTAAAGACAAACCTGCAAGATATGCTTTATCTTCCTTTGACATATGAGAAAATTGTGACATATATAGTATAAGCAACTTGTCCCAAATCCATGGACAAGTAGGGGTAGAAATATAATTTGAACCCAGATATTCTAAGTTCTAGTGCCATGTTCTTCCATAACATCACAGCTGGCTGCTGTTTGTAAACCTGTTAAGCTGCATCTGGAAATGTGCATGTAGCTTCCAAAGTCATCTGACACTCACTCCATGACACTCATGCTTTGATATCGAGATGATCCCCTCCTCCACCTTCCTGTAGTGCTTTACCACTCCTGTCTGGCTGCACCTATCACTCACTGCCTTACAGTGTTCATGTTGTGTAATATGGTTTTCCTCTGCTGTAAACTCCTTGAGAGTGCATAAGGACTGACCTCAATTATCTTTGTTTTCTCCCTAGAACCCAGCTCAGTGCCTGGCCTATGGTAGAAATTAGTGAATACTTGCCCCTGGTTGATAAAGTGCTCAAATTGCAACTCTAAGTGCTGTATGGTTCCATAAGAAACTTATCATGAAAAATCTATTGTCCTGGGGAATTGTCTCTTTCAACTGAACTCAGGATTTAACTGGAGAAGAAGCTTGACGTCAGCCAGGTCAGGCTCATTGTGATCATTGAGGACATCCTTGGGGGACGCTGAGCAGGCTTTCCAGCTTCCTCCCTCTTCAACTGCAGTGTCTGCATGGCCTCTCTATTGACTTTCAGTGTTTTCTCCCAAAAGATCTGTTGAAGTGTGGTGGTTTATGGATATTTTTGTTCCTTTCTATGGAAGAGGCATTTCTCAGCCACATCTAGTTGGCCATCTTGCTGGAAACTTGAGCCCTTCTCCTCATTTTAAAATTCAAGTAGGAGAATATTGGTAAGTTGGAAATGAATAGTATTGAGAACAAGGAGGTAGGAGTTGGGGATGTTAACCTAAGTGGGGCTGTTTCGGAGGGCTGATTAGAGGTAACCAGCAGAGGAAAATACATCATTGTTGAGCTACTGCTTTGCTCTAGGTTCTCTGGCTACATTCACTTGTTATTTTATTTTCTTAACATCTTTGAGAAGTTGGTATTATTATCCCCATTTTTACATAGTAGTAAGCTGAAGCTCATATTTCCTCAGAAGCCTCTTAAAGTCACTAAGCTCCTGATTTGGAGCTGAAACTGTGTGTGTGAGAGTTCATGTTCCACCACCACCCCACACTGTTTCCCAGCAAACTTGCAGTTACAAGCATATATTAGCACATACTTCACATAAGCTTCCTGAGCTTCTCATGCTCCCTTTACAGGGCTTAGGAGAATGGGTCCAGGGCATAAAGGTGATGACAGCCAGGAAAAAAGAGATAGGCCAGTGTATCATAGAATTGGAGGGATATGGGAAAGGATTTATCTGCTTATTGCATCAGGCTGCCATAATTTTAGAAATCCCATCACTGAATGGGCCTTTCTTGGGAAACTATTATATTGCCAAAGCTCTTCTTTAAAGAACAATAATATAGGTGTTGGTGTTTGAAGAACTGATTTTTGTAGGTCCAATCAATTTTAGCCTTGGGTGTGTTATCCTTCTTCTGTCTTGTGCTACCTTGTGATCTCTTATTCAACAAACATGACAATAGCCATGGTAACTGTAATAATAATTGATGCAATTATAATAATGGGACTAACCTTAATTCTACTCATACGAAATTTTACTCATAGTAATTGTTATTATAGTGATGCTTCTATGTGCTTGGCACTTTCTCATGTGCTTTTAAAAGCATTGCCTCATTCAAATGTAAGTGTAGATAAAGTCCCATGCATTCATCATAACAAAAACAAGGTAAAAGAGGACATATCAGAGGTATTTAAACTATCCTCTGTGTGCTGTCCACTTGGAGGCTTTAATCCCTCAAGCTTTGTGTCCTCCACTGTGGGTCTCTGTTGGGTGATCTCATTAATGGTTTGTCTCCACTTTCCAAGCAGAGAAAGATGGTGACATTTGAGAAGAACCTGCTCTAAGCAGGTTGCTTGCATACGTTATCTGAGAAAACCTCATGTTCTGTTCATCAATCTTTGTACCATAGGGAGACTAAGAAATGAAATGTGCTTGGCTCCAGCTCCCAGCACTTGCATTAGGAAATGATTATCTGGCTGCTTAGAACTGCATCTGTTCCTGCTGGGTGTTGCTGCACTTGGAGGTCTAAGCCCTGTAGGTCATACTCAGCCAAAAGACCCATATTCACTATGGCAGAGGTGATTAGGTTTTTACATGTAAAATGGGCTTCCGGAATAGATGACTTTCTGGAGCTCTGATTTTTTTTTTTCATCCAGATGACCTGTGGCACATTGAAAAGAGAGAATGCACAATTTACTACAAAGAGTGTTTTTGTTGTTGTTGTTTTTGTTTGTTTTTTATTTATTTATTTTTACAGCTCATATATTCCTACAGTGCAGTGTAGTTATTAAGTCTTTATATTCTGCCCTCAGACATTAAGAAAATAAATTGAGGCTTTTAGTAGAAAGGTTAGTGGTATAAGTCTTTCATGAATTAGCGTGTCTTCCTAAACTGGTAAAAAATGTAGTCTGGGCAGACTGGTGCCTATGAACTATTTTGCTCATAGATGAACCACTCATCTTAGGAGACAGAGTGGAAACCAGGGAAGAATTCTTAGCTGAGGATTCTTCTCATGGCTCCTCTTGTGATTTGTTGTCTGGTGTTCATTAAGTGGCTTAATTTTTCTGGAATCTGAAAGTCATAAATACACTGTAAAATGCTGTTAACCTTCAGAATCCACAACTTAGCTTCTCTCTCAATGGAGCAGTTCCATTCCGCTTGTCTTTATTTGACACATTTCACTGGTTACTGAAGATATTCCTTCTAAATATATTTCAGACAGCAATATTCTCCCTTTCCTCAGCTAGAAGTTCACAATGTGCCCCATTCTTTGCTAGAGTGTGAGTACTCGAGCTCTGCCCCAGGCACATGATAGGAGTAAGTCAGAACTAAACTCTTGCTCTCACTTTTTGTTAAATATCTTGTGATTCTCAGGTTCATGAGTATCTAGGGTGCTTCAGTGCTATGTAAAACACAGACTGGAAAATTCGCAGGTGATGTACCAAAGTGCAGAAACAGTTGGTATCTGACTACAGACTAACAATCTGTCCAGGCACATTGTTGTTGGAAAAGTCGTCTGAAATTGGTCTTCAAATTTAAGCACTGTCTGGGTGTTAACACAGTGCTCATGAGAGCTATCCATTTCCCTATCGACTGAAAAGAGATCTACCAAGCCCTGACCAATTCCAGCATTCCCAAGTGTGTTAGGCTGTTCTTGAGTTGCAGTAAAGGAATACCTGAGACTGGGTAATTTATTTTAAAAAAAAAAGAGATTGGCTTACAGTTCTTCAGGCCATACATTCATGGCACCAATATCTGCTTGGCTTCTGGTGAGAGCATCAGGAAACTGATAACCAAGGCAGAAGGCAAAGCAGGGGCAGTGAGTGGGAACAAGGGAGAGGAAGGTGCTAGGCTCTTTAAACTAACAGCTCTCCTGTGAACCATCAGAATGAGAACTCATTCATTACCTTGGGGAGGGCACTAAGTCATCCATGTGGGATCCTCCCCCATGATCTAATCACCTCCTACCAGGGCCCACCCCCAACACTGGGGATTTCAACATGAGATGTAGAGGGGACAAATATTCAAATCATATCACCAATTAATGATGTTCTTGGGTGCCAGATAATTTACAGGCTCAGAGTCCCAACATTTTTCCTATATCCTGTTTCTCCTTTAGAGTGTTCACACTTCACCTTTGAGAATGGGACCAAGAGGTCAAAAGGAGAGATTCCACCTGCCATTCAGGACCTCAAAACTTCCAAAGACCTTCAAATCACAAAGGAAACTGGTTGTAGACCTTCTCTGTTGCAAAGAATAACCACTTCTCTTAGCCATCTATACCACTAAGTAGAATTTTTACTTTGGGCAAACCACTTACATGCCTTTGAGTGTTGGGAGATAAGACCTGCCTTAACAGATTGTAGTGATGATTAAATGCGATGATATACATGCTGAGGATGAGAGGAGTGATTTATAAATGGTAAAATTGTGGCACCAACATTAAGTGTCATTTTTGTTATTCTTAGTAATTATTATTTATTTATAATTGCATGTTTTGATGAGTTTCCCAATATAATTAATTTTTAGACCTATTGTTCAGTCTTTCTCAACACTTACAGAAATTCCAGAAACATAAGACAAGAATTATCAACCAAGTTACCATAAAGGGTTTAATTAACAGAAACTATTATACATATGTGGGGGTTGTGTGTGTGTGTGTGTGTGTGTGTGTGTGTGTGTGTGTGTGTGAAACATTAAGTGGGTAGACAGCATGTAGACATTAAATTTCTGGCCAGTCTTGGTCTGAAAAGCATTCCCTTCTTATCAAATGCTTCTCAGAGTCAGCCTCTTCTCAAATGCTCGTGGAAGTTTTTTAGAGTACCTTTACTTCTATCTTCAGCCTATGAAAATTTTCTACAACACTGCTAAACATGATGAATCTTGAAAGCAGGCAGACGTTAATTCTCTTTTAGCTGGACCTCCAGCAAAAGGTTATTTCTCCCCTGGTTCCCACTTCTACCCCACTTCTGCATCTGTGCCACCTTTCAGTTTGCACTCTCTTTACTCCTCTCCTTCCATGAGAATGTTCTTGGCAGCAATTGCCCATCCAGTTTCTCCCTCTCCAAGACCTTCCCTAAATTTTCCAGAGAGAGGGAAATTATTCCCTTCTTGCAATTATTGTTTATTATTTGTATCACATATTCCGCCTCAATAGGGGGTTACGCTCTGTCCCCAATTGGTCTTCAGTGGTGCTCACTGACCACTGAATACCCAGATCCTTTTGTTTTAATCATGCTGGAAAATAAGCAGCAACACTGTACCAAGTTGGACTCATAACTGGAAGAATTTAATGCAGCTTCCCAAATTCATGGGTTATTCCCCAAAAGTTTATGTTTGAAGAATCTGACTCATGAACTATGTGATCTATATAAGCAGAAACATTTCCTAAGAGAAATTACCATACCAGAGTTTTATTTTTCCCTGAGACACAAAGCATGAGAAATAATGTAATTTAATACAATATAATGCAAAGAATAGACCATTACTCACACAAAACAGCACATTGTTTAGCAGCTGACAAGAATTCCTAGGAAACTTCCTGCAATAGCAATCTACATGAGCAATAACTGAAGAATATAGCTCTCTCTTTCTCTCGCCAGATGGTCAAGATACACTATTTTAGCTACATAGGAGAATTCAGAATCACAGAAGAGCATTTAATACAATCCATCAACAGTGCTTCTCAGAAATCAATATAAATAAGAATAACTGAAAGATCTTGTTAAAAATTCAGATCCCCACATCCTCGTGCAACAGATGCTGGGCAGGTGTAAATTCAGATAGAGACCATGAAAATGTGTATTTAATGAGCACTCCAGGGAATCTGGATGCAGTTGATCCATAGGCCACACTTGAAGTAACATTACTTCTACACTGCAGATACAAAACTGCAAATGCAGAAATATCAATCAGTGTGCCCAAGGTCAAAGACTCACTTATCAGCAGAGCCAGAACAAGGAATAATAATAGTGTGTAAAATGATTTATGCATAATTAGAAACAAGTGTTCTGCCTTCCATGCAAAAAAAAAAAAAAAAAAAAAAAAATCCCACAGTAAATTGTCTCTTAGTTCCTTACATACCTTTCCTCATCATTCATCCAGACATCATTAAAATATTTATTGAACATCTACTATGATAAAACACCAATTGTGAAATGTTTAAAGATAGAGACTTGGTCTCCTTCCTAATAGAGCTTACAATATAGCAGATTAACTATTTACAGAAATAAGAAAGAATATATAATAAAAATGAAAAATATGTTGTGGTTAAAGCAAAATATTCTTATGAATCCACTCAATAATCTAGCAGTTAATATAACAAGAATGAGGAGAGACATTTCAAATAATCATTTGTCCATTTATTCCTTTATTTCACATTTTTATGCTTTGTACATGTGTGCAAAGCACTATGCTAGGCATTGTGGATACAGCAGAAAATATGAAAGGCAACACCTCTGGCTTCTTGGAGGATAATTTCTAGTGGGATGAGGAATAAATAATAAACATAACTAAACAACATGGATGCATACTAAGAAAAGTGCCCCAAAGGAAATAAATAGGTTAGTGCAATAGCATATGAGGAAGGAGTAGAGGGTAGTTTCAATATAATGGCCAGAGAAAGCCACTTTGGGAAAATAACATTTTATGTGATATCTAAAAACTACACGGGAAGCAGCCATGCAAAGTATTGGAGAAGAGAACAGCATCCCAGGTAAAGAGAACAGCAAGTAGAAAAGCCACGAGATAGGTGTAAGCTTGTCATGTTATAGAAACAGAAGGAAGACCAATTTGGCATTGTATTGGAGCATAGGGAGTGAAAAGGAAAGTGGTATGACATGAAGTTTGAGATGCAGTCAGCGGCCAGAGATTTTAGGATCCTATAGGTCACGACAAGGAATTTGCATTTCATACCATGTGCCGCGGTCAGCTGTGAAAAGCAGGAAGATTAGATTATTTAATTTGCATTTTTAAAGCTTACCGGATAATGGGTGAAAAATGAATTGAAAAGGAGAATGGATATAAGAAGGAAAACAAGTTAAAAGACTACTACTGTAGTTCAAGGATGCTTCCATGCTCAAAGTGTGAGGACGGCCATTATGCAGAAGCAAGGAAGAGGGAGATGGATGGGTACTGGGACATCTCTTGTCCTTTGAGTAGGTCTGACTATGTGCACAGGTCCCCCTGGCTACAGAAGTAAGCAAAAATTGCTCAGCCTGGCATCCTAGACCATCTTCACGATGTCCCAGCCCACATTATCGGATTTATTTTGTTACCTGGGTACCAACTAAGTTGGACTGCCTGTTCTTCTTCAGTATCTGTGTCCAGCAACCTATGTGTTCTCATTTTATTCCTTTCCATCATAATTTGTTCTTGCCTATACTCGCTTTATCTAAATTTGAGACTTTTACAAATGTTTCTTTCTTCATTAAATTATTTCTCTCAATCATATACAGTATCTTCCTCTTTGGAAACACATTTTAAATCACATGGTTAGCCCCAGCATAATTGCTATTTATTTGCATGGCTTTCTTTGTCTACGACACCATATGCTGCTGAAAGAAGAAATGAAGTGTTGGGGTCCGCGTGTTTCCTAAACAAAGGAATGAACACACAAGACAACACAGGACAAGACATACATGGCGGCCGCCCCGAACCGCACACACTGCTTTATTTTATCCAGCCGTTTGTGGAATGTTGCCAAGTCACGGGACACGTGTTGCTTCTCTGACCTTTCCTTGACTCGCAAGATCAGTAAAACACTGACCAGTTTCCAGAGCCCACTGTTTACAGCTGGCTCCTTTATCCTTCTTGTTTGCAGAGAAGGAATGTCCTGCTTTGTTTGCAAGAGCAGGGCTTATCGGGAACTTCTCGTTTGCGAGCACACAGTCCTCTACAACGAAGTCTCACTAATTTTTATTACTCATAGTACTTTGCACAGGGTCTCAGAATGGAATATGAGGAGTTCTCTAACCTGAGCTGGATACACTCCAGAGCCTCATTTCTCACGCTCACCCACTGCCTGCACATGCTGTTTCAACTTGAAGTTCTATGGAAAAGACTGCTATGTTATGGCTCATGACTTTGTTCTTGTTATATCATATTCTTTGTATGCTTTTCAGACTCTTGTCTACCCAGCAAATTCCTCTTTATTTTTCAAGTCTTATCTGAGGGTCAATTTCTTTATGAAATATTTTCATAGCACCCACCCTAGGTGCCTCTCTTCAGGTAGAACCAAGAGTTCCTTGTTAGATGCGCTCTTCTACACGGTATGAACTTAAAATACCACACTCTACATGCATAATTTAATACAAAAGGTAAAATATCTTGCAGAAAATTGCTATTATGTGAAAATAAGTAAATGTAAAAGTTGTGAACCAACAATGACAAAGAGAACAAGAGAAGAGACAATAGACCAAAAATATGATAAATTTTTAGAAGGTGGAAACATTTCAGTGAGCAGAGCAGATAAAGTTGAGTTCCAAAATGGCTGGATACTGAGCTAATCTTTCTGCAGTGACACCACTTTAAAAGTCCTGTATACACACAACAGCAATCACACTAAATTTGTGTGTGTATGCATGCATGTGCCTAGCTCTTAAGATGCACGTATGCAGACTAAATATTTGTGAAAAGCCTCTAACATGGACAAAGGGTATTCAGAAGCTATAGAAACAGACAGCAGTGGGAAATGGCTCCAAATCTATAATTAAGTTCTCCAGAGAAAAATGAAAAGGTGCTATAAAAAGTAACAATCATACAATTTCAAAAATAGCTCTCTGAAATTAAAAACCTGTGAGGGCAGGAACACACTCACATTTGAATATATGATTGAGAATATCTCAAGCATCTCCCTCAGGAAATAGAACAAAATGAAAAGAGATGAAAATAATATTTTTAAAAGATAAAACTAGAAGATCAATCTGGGAAGTTCAAATAACAGAAAGAAAGTCTAGGAAATACGGAAGGTAGTATTTAATACAATATCAAAGAAATGATATACAAAACACTCTCAGAACCCACATTTCTGGAAGGAAGATATTCGTTGAAGGCCCAGCTTAGTGACTGGAAACCCTTACTATGGCACATATTTGTCAAATTTCAAAACTCTGGGTTCAAAGAAAAGATCTGAAAAAAAAGGCCCAGAGGAAAAAAAATCAGCTCATTTACAAATAATCAAAAATAAGTATACTATCAGATACACTAGGAATACTGGAAACTAGAGAACAATTGAGTCATACCTTTAAACCTTTGAGGAAAATGATTTTCAGCCTGGAATTCCATCATGGAACCACGGTTGACGTTTAAGGGTACAATAAATATACGTTCAGGCAGGTCCACTTAGCAAGTTGCAGGAGGATGTTCTCCTCCAGAGGAAGGGTATTGCATCTGTAAACAAGGGATCCAACCCTGGTGAGAACAAAAAAGAAGCAAGAGTTGAAATATATGTCTAGAATGCTGGGAGAAGAAATCCCTGGGATGAAAATTGTGCAGCAGGCCTAGAAATATGATATTTCAGATTGGGCACAAAAATATAATGCTTTCAACAGGGGAGAAAAACGAACTCATGTATTTGATCACAGTGAGGAGAGGTCTCCAACTCTTTTAGAGAATATGGGAGTAGCAGTGGATAATAACATGGAAAACAACTATTAATTTCGATGGCAAAAAATGCAATTATTTTTGCACCAACCTAATACAAAAAATGCACCTATAAACTCTAGAAGGTAGGCAAGAAAGGAAAGTGATTACAATATATTAAGTGACTCATCTGAAAATAGTATTTTCATAATTATAATTATGTAACCATAAATATTGATTTAATAAAATTTCTGGTATAATTTGTATTAAGTAAATGGGAAGAAGGAAAGTGCATTGGAGGCTGTCATAAAATGAGAGTTAAATATTAGATCTCACTACATCAAGATTTAATCTAGTAAATTTTCTTAAAAATCAAGAAATAGCGGTGTAAGCCTATCAACGTCAAGGAAATAGTTTTAAAATTAGCTGGAAGAAATAAAAGAGGTTACCTCTAGAGAGCAGGAAAGAGGTGAGTAGAAGTAAGTAGGAAAAAGGAGTAAAAAGCATGTTTTAGTACTTTTACCCAAAACGTTTAAACAGATTATTGGTTTATGAACTATTAACACAGTCTTTTACTTCACACTATATGAATAAGAGGGCAACAGCATACAGAAAAATGTGTTACACTATCCGAACAGCAGTACACTTTGCACAATGGTGATTCATAACTGTGAGTGATTCAGACAAATAATAATTTTGAAGGTGTTTGGGTGGCTTTTATGTGGTTTAGAGTCAGAAAGTCTTTTTTTGGGCACATCAACTTTTCCTTATTCAAAGACTGAGAAAATCATATGCTATTTACCTAGATCACAAATTATGATTAGCCAAAGTGTGTTCATTCGCTCAGTCATTCTTTCACAGAGTAGCCATTATGTGTATCAGGCACCCACATTGATCCTAAGAACAATGGAAACCTTTTAAGGATTTTAACCAAAGTAGTAATAGAATCAGACTTACATTTCAGAATATCCTAGAATGTTGTATGGACTGGATGGGGGCAAGACTAGATAGCAAGTACTGATTGGAAAACACCACAAGAGCTGATAGTGTTGTTCCAGTTCTTAGGGAATTGCTTTCAACTTTTCTCCATTCAGTATGTTGTTGGTATGGGTTTGTCATATATGACCTTTATTATTTTGAGGTATGTTCATTATATTCCCAATTTGCTGAAGGTTTTTATCATGAAGGGATGCCGAATTTTGTTAAAGAATTTTTTTCATCTATTATGATGGTGATATGGTTTTTGTCATTAATTCTGTTTATGTGATGTATTCATTGACTTGCATATGTTGAACCATTTTTGCAACCCTGGAAAAAATCCCCCCTGTTCATGGTGTATTATCTATTTGCTGTACTGTTGGATTTGATTTGCTAATACTTCATTGAGGATTTCTGCACCTATGTTCATTAGGGATATTTGGTCTGTACTTTTCTGTTTTTGCATCCTTGTCTGGCTTTGGTGATACTGTTCAGGGTCATACTGGCTTTGTAGAATGAATTAGAAGAGATTCCTTTCTCCTTGATTTTTTGGAACAGTTTTACAAAGACTGGTACCAGTTCTTCTTTGTATACTTGTTAGAATTTGGCTGTGAATCCATCTGGTCCTGGGCTTTTTGTTGGTGCGGGATGGGGGGTAGATTTTTTTAAATCATTGATTCAATTTTGCTACTTGTTATTAATATTTTTTGGTTCAGAATTTCTATTTCTTCCTGGTTAATCTTATGAGGTTGTAGGTTTCCAGGAATGTATTCATTTCCACTAGGTTTTATAGTTTGTGAGTTGTTCATAATAGTCTCTCATGATCTTTTGTATTTCTGTAGTATCAATTGTAATGTCTCCTTTTTTATTTCTCATTTTGTTTGTTTGAATCTTTTCTTGGTTGTTTAACTACTGGTCTATTAATTTTGCTTATCTTTTTAACAAACAACTTTTCATTTTGCTGATCTTTTGTAATTTTTTTGGTTTCATTTTCATTTAATACTTCTCTAATCTTTATTATGTCCCTTATGCTACTTTGGATTTGGTTTGTTCTTGTTTTTTTCTAGTTCCTGTGATATTATGTTACTTCGTGATCTTTCTATTTTTTATGTATACATTTAATTTTATAAACTTTCCTCTTAACATTGCTTTTGCTGTATCCCACAGGTTTTGGTATGTTGTGTCTCTACTTCACTCATTTCAAAAGATTTTTTAATTTTTATTTTAATTTCATTTTTGACCAAAAGATCATTTGGGAGAATGTTGTTTAATATCCATGTGTTTGCACAGTTTCAAGAGTTCCTTTTGGTATTGATTTCTAGTTTTATTACGCTACGGCCTGAGAAAATATTTGATATAATTTCTTTTTTAAAAAATTTATTGATACGTGTTTTGTGGTCTTACATACGGCCTATTTTGGAGAATGTTCCATGTGCCACTTTCACCACTCCCATTCACATAGTACTGGAAGTCCTAGCCAGAGCAATCAGACAAAAGAACAAAATACAAGGCATTCACATTGGAAAAGAGGAAGCTACATTATCTACATTATCTCTATTCATTAACAATATGTTTTTTGTTTTTTTTTGTTTTTTCTTCGAAATGGAGTCTCACTCTGTCACCCTGGCTGGTGTGCAATGGTGCGATCTCAGCTCACTGCAACCTCTGCTTCTTGGGTTCAAGTGATTCTCTTGCCCCAGCCTCCGAAGTAGCTGGGCTTACAGGTGCCCACCACCATGCCTGGCTAAATTTTTTATTTTAAGTAGAGAAGGGGTTTCACCATATTGGCGAGGATGGTCTTGAACTCCTGACCTCAGGTGATCCACCTGCCTGGCCTCCCAAAGTGCTGAGATTACAGGCGTGAGCCATCATGCCCAGCTAACAATATGATCTTATAAATAGAAAACCCTAGAGACTTCTCAAAATAAAAACTCTTAAATTTGATAAACAAATTTAGTAGTTTCAGGATACAAAATCAACACACAAAAATCAGTAACATTTCTATACATCAATAATGGTCAAGGTGAGAACCAAATCAAGAAGAAAATCCCATTTACAATGGGAAAATCCCATTTCCAAAAATCCCAAGAATATATTTGACCAAGGAGGTGAAAGGTATCTACAGTGAAAACTGCAAAACACTTATGAAAAAATTGTAGGTGACACAAACAAATGGAAAAATCTTCCATGCTCATGGATCTGAAGAATTGTTAAAATGGCCATACTACCCAAAGCAATCTACAGATTAAAGCAATTCCTCTCAAAATGCCAACATAATTTTTCACAAAATTAGAAAAAAATTTATGAATTCTAAAAATCATATAGAACTAAAAAAGAGCTTAAATAACAAAAGCAATCCTAAGCAAAAAGAACCAAGATGAAAGCATCACATTACATGACCTCAAATTATACTAAATGGCTACAGTAGCCAAAACAGCATGGTACTGGTCTAAAAATAGACACATAAGATAAATGGAACAGAATAGAAAACCCAGAAATAAAGCTGCATATCTATAGCCAACTGATCTTCAAAGGAGTTGACAAAAATATACCCTAAGGAAAGAGCTGGTGGTAGACAAAATGAAATTGGTGACAGTGGAGACGCAGAGTGGTATCTTTATTTGAGATATATTTTGGAGGTGATACCAATATTATTTGGTGATTCATTGGATTTCAGGGTTTACAGAAGGAAGTACAAAGGATAATTTCTAGCTTGAAGGGGGCAGAGTGATAAGCAAACAGTTGCATAGTGTTGATTGATATTAATTGAGATGAGCAACACATATTATTGTCTTAATGTAATTATCTTGTTTATGGCTCCATCTCAGCACAGCTGGGTTTTCAGTCAGCTGAAACATAAATGAAGCACTTAGGAACTTCAAAAAACACCAGGCCTCACTTCCCGGCATTCTGGTATTGATTGATTGATCGATTAAGACAGGGTCTCACTATGTTAGCCAGGCTGGTCTTGAACTCCTGACCTCAAGGAATCCTCCTGCTTCAGCCTCCTGAGTAGCTGGGATTACAGGCATGAGCCACCACACTAAGCAGTTTGTTTTGACCCTAATAACAGGACACAAGAAATTCTCTCTCTTTCTGCATCTACTCAAACAGGCCTTAACCAAGTAAGTACAGTTTGGGACCAGAATTTTTTGCAGTAAAAACTAAAAGCTGCTCTTTTAGTTTTATTGCTTTCCTTGGACTGTAGGAGGTTAGTCTATGTCCGTCTGAATCTAATTGTGTCCCTAGGGGTTGGCCTGAATGTCTGACTCTGGTTCATAACCCCAGGAAATACACCCACTCCTCAGGTGACACCAACCAGAGCAAATCCAGGGCTTACCCCTCTGCGTGGTATGGAAAATCCATAAAATTTCTTTGGACCTTACTCAGAAATAGTGTGTTCTGTGGTCAGAAAGATGTGGAATGCGTGATCTGTACACATGGTGGGATGGACAGGATTGGAATATTCAGTCCATTGGAGCCAGAGGAACCACAGGACTACACAAGAGCAAGGATGCATATGTACCTGCTTTTCCACTTATGGGATTGTTTACACTAACCAGAAAATAACTGGATATTTTAAACATAATCACCCACTAATTCTTGCCAAGCAAACACTTCAAGGTGAAACTCAGGCTTGAATCCAGTCTCTGCCGTGAAGAGAAAGATAACCAAAACTGTTGTGAAGGGACAAGAGGATTAGACAGAAGTGAGGCGGAGTGAGGGGCAAGCACTCTCTTTTGATCCAAACTAGTTGGCATCTGAGATTCTGTCCAGGAAACAATTGGAGAAAACATCAGCCAAGTAACTAAGTATGTTTTTCTTGGACTTAAAAGAAATCAAGCATGTTTTGAAACTCTTAGGGGAAGCATTTCCTATCTCTTTTATTAGTAAAGAGTAAAAGGAGCATCAGCTTCCTGAGGAAGAAATTAATGCATCAGAGCCCAGACAGAAACCCAGATGCAGACTCAGGATAACTCATTCTTTGCATGACAAGCATGAAAAGGTCATTTACCCGCCAGGTCCTTTTTACCTTCTCCGCTGCACTTGCCTGAACCAAAATAAAGAAAATATTAGTATTTCCCTTCTCAGTCTCATGTAAATGTTTTTCTCTTAGCACGTGTGCCTGTGTGTGTGTGTGTGTGTGTGCACTCGCGCATTTATATACATGTCCCAGTGGGCTTGTGTGGCAAAGAGATTTCCAGGGATGTCCGAAGTGATCATGAGAGAATGAAATAAAAAAATTATTTTTTTTTCTCATCTGGAAAGAGTTCTGAGGTCAAATGAATGAGAGTATTTTAATAGAAATAAACGAAGGAATATTCCAATCAAGGCAAAAAAAATCTCATAGAGGGGTCCTCACTAGGGTCATGCTTAAATTCAGCATAGTTTAACAAGATAAGAAGATAGAACATAAATATCACTAAAACTTCTTAAACATTTTCTTATCATTTCCCATGTTCTTTAAATATGAGAATGTACAAGCTCCTATGACATTTGGTTCTTTGGAAACCATGAATAACTTAATAAGCACCAAGAATTATCTATCTGGATTAAATTTTTTAAATACATACATTTCTTTCTTTCTAGATAATGCCCTTGGAAACATTCTAAGTATCTTGTTAAAGTAATTTAAATTCTAGTATAGTCTTCAAGTTAGACATTGAAAAATAGGCATACTTCAGCTACGCAAACATTTTCTTAGCATTTTCATGCATCATCTATGTAAGTATTTTCTCAGCAGTCCTCAGGTGTATCTCACAAAAAACTCATACTTCTTTCAATTCCTAAGAAATGACAAAAACTTCCTTTCAGACTTTCAAAAATATGGCATTTGGTTGTGCACATCATACTCCCACCCATGAAACGGAGCATCACTGAACATTATTTGTCTATGAAATAGGTCTCAAAAATAAGAAAATGATTTTTAATATAATTTTCTTTGTTAAAGTTTCTCAATCCTTTGGATCACAGGCCATTGTTAACTGCAGACTTAGAATTCTCCCTGAGAAAGGGAGCCTGCGTGTCCTCATTTCAGCAGTGCCCCAGGACCTGTGTTGAGGAACGTGGGGTTTGTAGGTCTTCTCGGGATACGCAGGTATCAGTATTTGGAAAGCAGCAATTCCTTAGAGTCGTCTCTTCTGCCAACACATATAAGCTAATGACATCTTTCCTTGGCCACTTCCTTTGCAATCATGACTTCCAGAATTGGGGCTGATATTAGGCAAATTATACAGTATTGAAAAATTGTCTTTCGTTCTCTCTCCCCTCTTTTTTCATTCTTCATATTTGTATCTTAGGTCCACTCCAGGAAATACCAGTACCTAAGTCTGGTTTTGGCTGCTTAGAGTCTTGCCTCAGATTCTGCCTGCCTCCCTGAATCATGTAATCAGTATTTTTCAGGAACTAGCCCAGATTATGACCCAGAAAAATCAATCTGACCAATTAACATAAGTCATGGTATTAATGATTCACAACAAAATAATGGGTAATATTAATACTAGGGTGTTTCCTAGGACCACCAAATGAGTCCATTCTGTTGGCTGCCATTCTGTTCATCATAACCAAATCCCACTAGAACATGAATATAAGAGAATAGCACACATGCCACCATTTCTCGTGTCCTGTGTCCATGGCAAACACAACTAATGGACTCTCCTTTCCTAAGAAGTAGACAAAGCCTCAAAATCCTTTGCAGCACCCTACTCGAGGCAGCCAATACCAATTTGTATTGGTTACCTATTGCTGTGTTACAAATTACTTTAAAATTTAGTGACCTAAAACAAGTATTTATTATCTTACAATTTCAAAGGGTCAAGAATACACGCATGGCTTAACGGGGTGCCTCAAGATCAAAGCTCAGCTGGGTTAGAACCTGCTTCTAAGCTCATTCATGTGGCTGTTAGCAGACCTCAAATCTTAATTGGCTTTAGGCCAGAGATATGAGGTCCTAATCACTTGGACCTCACCATAGAAGAGCTCACAACATGGTTATTGACTTTCCTTAGAAACAGTAAGTAAGATGAAGGGAAGAATAAGAGGGGGAGAGAGGAGTTCACAGCCTTATTATAGCTTAACCTCAAAGCGACATTCCATCACTTCTGCATATTTTATTTGTTAGAAGTGAGTTACCAGGTCTAGGCCTCATTCAAAGGGAAGGAATTACATAAGGATGTGAAACTAGAAGGTGAGAATTGTTGGTAGCCATCACAGAGATAGCTTCCCACATTATTCATCAACCCATTAGATTAGGCATGTATTGTGAAGCTCACTTTTTCCACCCTACAAAAACTGTTTGGCAATTAAATAATTTCAACTGAAAGCATGAAAAATTTAAGTTTAGTAAACAATGAAAAATCTAAAATAGTTGTTTTTCTTGAAACTGTTATTTTACATGGATTCATTTCTTTAGCTTGCATTAGTAATGGACTACCTCACTCTGGAAAATAGCAATTTCCTTAGAGTTCCAGAACAGCAATACCAGGTCTATAATTAGATTTCCTCTTATAAATAATATTTATACTTTTTGATTTTAAAATGTAGTAAGTAGCCATTTTGAAAGTTGGTAAAGCCTTGAAAAGTATAAGAAAAATAAATTTTAACTATAATTCTACTGTTCATAAATAATAGTTTGGCCTATTATTCAAAATTAGCACATAAGTGTGTTCATATTCTACATTTCTTACTTCACATTTGGTTGTGAAAGTTTTAGCATTGACCTGTGGAAAAACAAAACTTGAAATGTGTTGTGAAGTGCATGTCAAGATGGGGTATTCACTTACAGACAGATAGATATATACTTGAAGGGAATAGTTGGAAAAAAATATTTGGATTGCAACATAGTATGAATCTGCAGTGACTTTGTTCCTTGTAAAATCTCTGCAACAACCACAATAATAGTTTAACAATAAATGAATCTCCGAGAGAAGAAAGCATAGTATATTTTCTCTGCTTAACTGGATTGTTATGATAGTAGTTAGAAGACTTTTTTAAGGAAAAAGATACAATTTGTCTTTTGAGTTCAACCTCCAGTTACCTCTTTAGTGTCTCAGCTGATTACCAGTCAGCTGTACATATAAACTGTGTGGATGTGTGAAATTGTACCTAATTACCTAGCTAAGCTACCTACCTACCTGCCAAACCTAACTACTCTAGACCCCCTCACACCCAGAAACAGAGATGAGATAATGTACTCGTAAATAACCAGCTCTGGTCTCTGTGTCTCCTTGAAATTTCACTGTCTTGCCCCTGGGTCCAATCAGAGAAATGCTGCCACAAAATAGCAACTCTCTAATGGATTTTGAAAAGTGAAGCACAATTTAACTGATACAAGGTACAACTAAGTTCATTGTGGCATCAGGTAGCATAAGACATACCTGAATAGCTAAGCAGGGGAAAAGAGCAGAGGTGGGAAGTCCAAAATAATTACTAAAGACCAGAAGTTTGGGTACCTGCTGTAAAAAACCTAGAAATACTATCCACTGACCTCAGTGACAAGGCATTGGCTGATTTTCTGGGGTATAATTGAGCCTCAAATAAGGGTTGTACTACACAACTAATGAAGCCTGCTGAAGGTGGGTATCAAACGTTTCCTAGACAGAAGGCAATTGTCAATTCCACTTTCTCCATTCTATACTGTTTGACACTCTTTAGAGAGTTTCACTATCTAGCAGCTCCCCTTAGGGCTGCCAAGGTGGAGTCCACTCAAAGAACAGATTCACAGCTGTTATTGTATCTGATAGGGCGGGGACCTGCAAATCTGGCCCCAGCCATTCTCCTGGTCACACAAGACCTCTGATGGTCCACACACAACTAAACAGGATCTTTGCACCAAAAACAACTTTAAGGAGTGTGTACCAAAAATGAGGCAAATGACATATAATTCAGGAAACATTGTAAACATAAAAGGCATATAATTTTAGAAATGTTGTCATGTTTATCTTTTAATTTTACTTATTATTTTATATTGATAAGCAAAAATTCGTTAAACTTTTGGTGTTATTTAGTTTGGATACATAATAAGGCATCTTTTGAATGTTATTCCTCATAACAAATGTAACTCATAGAACACACAGCCACATTTATCAAACCTAAATAAGCACTGGCTTCATTTGTGCTTTTTAAACAAAGTGCTCCTTTACTACATCTATACTAAGACCCAGGTCACCAAAGTATAGTTAAATTGTTTAAATGTCGGTGGATCACTGTGGAAGTACAAATCCTGCAGTAGAATAGCAATAAGGAAAAGTTGCTATGAGAATCTGGCCAGTGCCTGCACAGATCGTTTTCTCTCTCTTCCTCTTTCTCACTCTCTTCCTCTTTCTCTCTCTCTCCCTCTTAGGAATGACTCATAATGAATGAGCTTTTTATGGTGGAAGAAAATGGTGATTCTGATGAAGCTAATAAGGTCATAATGTCCATGTGATTTGTAAGTCTCAAATAGTAAGCTCAAATTATACTTAATTCAAAATTATCTAATCAATTAAGCCATGAGGGCTATGTATGACCCAATGGAAATAGAAGATAATTATTCTGGGACACTTAGATTAAAAAACACACTCACCTGAAATACTGAGGTATTAAGCCCCACATTTTAGTCTTTTTCAAGAACACATATACCATCTCAATTCCCCAGCTCAATTTACACATGTGGAACACAATTCTAAATAACATTTGCACAGAATGTGACTTATGCCATGGTTGACCTGGTGGGCTTCATAACCAGACTCACCTATTGGCTGAAGTGAATATTCTGAGCTTTGTCAAGATTAATGAAAGGGCTTTTGTGATGGTCAATTTATTTATTTTCCCAAATTAGATAAACCCACTTTTTACACCAACAACTATTTCACATAATATTTACAATCCCCAAATAATGATGAATTTTTATATTCTAAAATGTTAGTGGGTTAACTAAATAGTCCTGATAGATAGAAGTGGGAGGAAGTAAAGAAAGGGAGGGTAATTAAATGTTGTGAATATGTCCTCTGTGCCAAATACTGGGGAAGAAGCTCTTATACATTATCCCATTTAATCATTACAATACCACCATAAGGTAGGAACTATAATTTCAGTTTTACAGATGAAGAAACCGAGGCTTGGGAAGCTACATAATTTGTTCCAAATACGCAACTTACA
This sequence comes from Macaca thibetana thibetana, assembly GCF_024542745.1. Taxonomy (NCBI): domain Eukaryota; kingdom Metazoa; phylum Chordata; class Mammalia; order Primates; family Cercopithecidae; genus Macaca; species Macaca thibetana. Next base: position 86,287,690 of record NC_065586.1, read on the forward strand.
AATGTTAGAGCTGGAATTCCAATTATATCTGTTTGATTCTAAATCCCTTGTTCATACCACTATATCCTCCTGCCTCTCACTTCCTCTATGTCACACACTCTCCTTGTTGGTTAAGTCCAGCTCATTAGTATAGGGTCAGTGGGAATAGATTTATCTCTATTCCTACAAAACATAGTGAGATATAGGTAAAAAGCCTGGTTCAAATCACTCTAAGTCACAACAGACTGACAAAAAATATATATATGAAATTATCACAATGACAAATTTTCCTTTCAGACTACTTGACAAACAATATATCCTAGAAAAAAAGAGACCACAACACTTGGAAACGAATTCTCCAGATGTTGAACAGCTGACTATAAATCAAAGAAATTGGACATAACAAAAAGTAAAACATTTGTAAGAGGTTTTTAGTGCTTTCCAAAAGATTCCAAATGTTGCTCAGATGTACAGTGACCCACTTCCATTGGTGAAAAAGCTAATATCACATAACCAAGGACATAGCAAAGAAAGAAAGAAAAATATCAGATTCAAATCTATCCAGAGTTGTGGCTTTCAATTCTAGGTAATCAGTAGACTGAATAGCCTTGATGATAGTTTAGGCCAGGAGTTGGAAAACTTCCTATAAATGGCCAAATAGCAAATATGCTAGACTTTGTAAGCTACATGTTCTTTATGGAAACTTCTAAGATCTGGCCCTTTAGCATGAAAGCAGACATAGACAATGCATAAACAAAGGAGGGTGGCTGTGTTCCAATAAAACTTTATTTACAAAATATAGAGGGGAGAGCCAGATTTGGCCACAGGTTATAGTTTGCTGACCTCTGGCTTAGGCTATACTTCTTGCCTAGAGTGGGTATAGAGGAGATTTGCTTGAGTTAATGTCATTTACAAGACAATAGGCTATTGATGAGAAGAGAAGGAGCCAACACCAGGCTGGAAGGAAGATTATGGCATTGTAGTGATGCTAAAGTTAACAGGAAGGTCACTCTCTTCAGAGAAGCTGAGGGGAACTATATAAATTTTACATGGACTGAAGAAAGAAGAAGGTGACTCCTTTAATTTAAGGAATTCATTTTCCCCATTAGCAAAATGGAAGGTTGAAGTAGACCAATGTGTTCAAGAAATCTTTCTTCAAATTAAGTATTGTGGAGTCCCAGTATATAAAAGACATTAATCCACTATCAGTCTGATTAAAGCTGTAATGGGGAAGCTTTATCTCACAAGATTGATCCTGAGTCAGTTAAAACTCCCAAATCTCTCCCCAGGAAATCTGGACTTCACAGAGACATTTTGACATTCTATGATTATGTGATGTTTGCTCCTGCTCTTAAGTTATATCTACATATACCTTAACTATATACATAAAATATTCCTATTTTAAGATGTCATTATCTTTTGAGGGCATCTTCAGAGTAAATATATGTTAATCACTAGATTTCCCAAGAAATAACTCAGCTGGTTAAATTTAACATAGTGTTACTCTCTCTCTCTGTAGGAAAAAAAAAAAAAAAAAAAGCCCATATTTGCTATTATTCAAGCAATTTTTCTAGACATTTAAAATAACACAATCCAATAGGCTTGGTCTAGGTGTCCATGTGAATTGATTAAATTTCAGATTTCACCCGTTTAGACCTTGTCTTTGTCTGCTTGGCTGCCATAACAAAATGCCATAAATGGGGTGGCTTAAATAAGAAAAATTTATTTTCTTACAGTTCTGGAGGCCAGGAGTCCAGGATCAAGATCCCAGTATAATCAGTGTCTGGTAAGGGCTCTTTTCATGGCTTGTTGATAGCCACCTTGAGAGAGAGAAAAAAAAAACTCTCTGGTATCTCTTCTTGTAAGGGCACTAATTTTGTCATGAGGGCTTCACCCTTATGACCTTATCCAAACCTAATAATCTCCCAAAGGCCCCATCTTCAAATACCATCATATTAGGGGTTAGGGCTTCAACATATGAATTTGGAGGGAGACACAACTCAGTTCATAGCAGATCTAATAGGTTACAAAGAGAAGGCCTGAGGGGGAAAAAGAGATAACTTTCAACAATTGGTGTTGAGGAAAGAGATACTAGTTTTTCTCCCAAGGTGTTTACAGAAACCAGAAAATAGAATATTATCTTTTGCTTATCTCTATCTAGCTTACCATATGTTAAAACAATTTTGCTATCTTTATTATTTTTAACTCATTGAATTATTTCCTTCTAGTCAGACATTCAGGATAAGTTGTTTTCAGGTAACGTTACTTGAAAGGCTAAAATAAAAATCAAATATTGGAAATGTCACTGCTATGCTTGGAATGAACACATTGATAGAAACATTATCTTCAATTTGAAACATTTGTTATAAATATTATTTCAATTGACAAATCATAATTGTATATACTCATGAGCTATAATGTGATGTTCTGATATATGTATACAATGTGGAATGATTAAGATGGATATATTAATTAGCTTCATTTAATCTTTAATTTCTTTTTGATTAACTAAATATAGGAAGACCCAGTGAGGTATTTTTTCCTCCAAAATTACAGATTTGAATCATGGCTCTAATGGTCTACTTCAAGCAACAAGTATCTTGATTATGTAGGTGTTTTCCAGAAGTTTCCCTTGTATACTACTGGAAATTGAGTTATTTCTGTGAGACTGGAAAACAGACTGACTCCAGGATTTATAGAAGGGAAACACTGCCTAGGTAGTAATTGACTTTGGGTTTTCATCAGAGATGGAAATTATCCTGCTGATAAGTTTTTATCTTTGGTGAATGCCTTGCTCCAGTTTCTAGCACAACACTGGGTACCAAAAAAAAAAAAAAAAAAAAAAAAAGCAATCGGTATAAGCTTACCAGTGTTTTATTGTCAGGATAAAGTCTCTGATCTGAGACTCGGGACCACGTGGGAAGAAAATACACAGAAACATTGGGTGGGTTGTTATAGCAATTGTTTTGTGACTAGAATAAGTTTACTCCTCCAAGGATAGTTCTGGTTGTTTTTCAAAAAGAGAGAGACAGTTTTGGGGGCGGGGAGAGAGAGAGAGAGAGAGAGACTGAGGCATTTTGTCACAGATAGCTATGGCACTTTCTGCAGCAGTTCCTTTTATATTTCATTCCTGTAACACTAATAATAAAGTTTTCTTATTCCTCTTTTAAAACCTCACAATGCATAATGCATAGTCACTGCAATTATTTCAAGAGATAGCATGTACTTTCATTTACCCTATTTTATCACCCACCTGAGGACACTATATTTCCTATTAGTGGTGGTGAACTTGATGCTATTATGTGTAATTTCTTCCAGATGAGCTGTAGCACTTAACTTTCTGCTTCAAAGTATTGAGTTATGCTTAAAGCAAGCCTGGCTTCTATACAGAGATTTCCCAGAGCAGAGAATTCAAGTCTAATTAAAACACATCACTTCCCCATCAATATGTTCTCTGTACCCAAATAGTGTTTTAAGAAGTAGACAGGTATCAGATCAAGTCTGGAAGTAATTTTTAGATTTTGAGTGGGCATTAATAATGACAGCAACTTACAGAAACATAACAATAGTAAGAGTGAACTAAAAATAATTCACAGAATAATGATTTTTTAAGTTGCAATTTAGGACTTTTTGTCTCTGCTTCATTGCACTTTCATAATCCGTTTTGAGTTCTTCCTCTTATGTTGAAAACAGGTATGTGAATTTAAAAGATATTTTTTTGGAATTTAGTACCAACTACATGCCTACCATGTACCCATATATTAGATGAGTTATATAGTTTATTTCTAGTCCTCACAACTCCAAGAAAAAAGTATTACAGACATGCATTCCCTTATTCAAAACTCTTGGAGGCACATGTGTTCCAGAATTCAGAATTGTTTGAATTTTTAAAGATAATAAGGTGCATATACAGCATGTTGTGTAACCAAATAGGGTCTGGTGTAGCATTTTGGAGTCAAATAAAACATATTTGCACTGAAATATATAACTTGTCAGACAAAGTGAGATTTAAAAAAAAATAAGCAGCAAAAATGGCTTCATATCAGATTTTGTCACCAAAACACTTGCTACACATTTGCAAAAAATAAAAAGAATTTTGCAGGTTTTCTGATTTTGTATTTGTGAACTAAAAATTGTAGATGAGAGAGATTAAATAACTTGCTCAAAGTTATGCAGCCATCTTAAACACAAGAAATATACATGGAAATGTTTGAACAGCCAGAATACAGCTGGGTTGGATTCAAACTTGAGACCATTTGTCTCAAAAGTCTATGTTCTAATAGATGAAAAGAATAAGGCATGCCAAATGACCTTGGGGAAGGAAACACAGAAAAAAATAGGGATCACACAAGAAAAGGAATGGTAGGTAACTATAACATGAGCTCCCCAAAGTAGGCAAAGAGATAATGAAAGCAGCCGTCAGAAAGAGAAGGACTATGAACCAAGTGGGAGGAAGAGAATATGGTGCTGAAGCTCGATGTACTCACATGGAAAAGATGAGGACAACTGGATTCTGAACAGACTGCAGTACGGCATAAACCTGCCCATTGTACCAAAATAATTTCCAATTGCCATAGCTCCTGGCTATTTATTAAAATATATTTGAACAATGCCTACCATGTGCCAAGCACTGGGGATAAAGCCATGAAAAACACTGGCGTGTCTCTGCACTTCTGGACCCAATAATTACCCAATAATTTTTAGCTGTGTGACCTTAGCAAAGTTATTCAACCACTCTATGCAGCAATCAGTTCATTTGTAAGACAAAGATAATAATATCTACATCACAGATATTAAATGGTGAGAATTAAATTGTATAGTGCATGTAAAGAGCTTAACACAGTGCCTAGCACAAAAGATACATAGTATACATTTTAGTATGCTATAATAGTATAGGTATACCTTTGGTAAAGTATAATAGTCAATATTATTGTAGGTATTTTATTCTTCGAGACAACTGGCTTCTCCAACCAAAGGAAAACCATACACATTCTGAGAATATGTGCAGATAACAAATCAGAGTACAAAATACCAAATTCTGGACAAATATAATTGCTGTTCAGTCAGCAACCCTGGTGAGTTTGCTCTATTTTTGGCTTCAACACTAATTTGTTGTGCTACCCTGAATGAGTCATTAATAACATCTGCTTCCCCTTCTGTGAATTGTCTTCTGCTCCTTAACTCAAGGGTATTAAAGGAGGCTTTGGGGGTAAATGAAGGAGAAATTATTGCTCCAGCTAATATGCTGCTCCAAAGAGAACTCTTTTGAACCTGTTTATTAGAAGATAGGAGAGGTACACACAGAAAGAAAGAAAGCTTTTCTTGCATGCTTATATTTGAATTCTATTTGTATGGATAACCAGTGTAAGCAGAAGGACTGAATAACATTGCTTTTATCAATTCTGCCATAAATACTCATTCAAAAGTGCTGTGGTCATTTGAATACAACTGTTATTTTCTCTCAAGTCCAAAATTTAAGACTTGCTAAGAGAACTGATCTACAGCAGTTGCTTTTATAATGTAGATTTATAATCCAAATGACAGTCATTTGTTTCTGGCAACTGTCAGCTGCTCAGGGGTTATCACTAATATGTTTTATTGACAATCACTTTCTCAGAAAACCACCTATTGTGCTTTGCCCACCTATATGATGGAGTCGTGCACAGGAGAAGAGTCAAGACCTAGGGTATATCCAATGCCTTGGGTATACAATTGGGAAAATAGCTGAAAGGAGATATTTAATTGGAGGTACAGTGTTTACTTATATATTTGCTGTAAATTATTAGATGTAGAGAATCTATGTTTAAACCTCAAGTAGAAAGCAGCCATCTTAAACACCAGAAATATACATGGAAATGTTTGACTCATATAACTGTGGCACCCTATGATCCATGGGATATAATTCCTAAAGTTTTAGGGCAATAACCAAGGAGCACAAAACATTCTCATTTGTTTAGAATGGAAAACTAAAGTCATGCAACAATAACTTAGTGAATAGACCTAACACCTCCCCTCCAAGTATACATACTCTGGTCAGAATTTTCTCATTTTCCAATCATTCTCCAGTTTTACTTAATCACTTGCAGTTTAAAGAAAACCCTGCTGAGAATTCTCTTTCAGTCTTTGTCACTTTGTTCACTTTGCATAGAACACTTCCTTCATTCTTCCTTCTCGTGATGACCTGATTAATTCATACTTTCTGTCTCAGATTATTTGTCACTCTGTCTGGGAAAGCTTCCATGTCCTTCTAAATGCCTCTCTCTTGTGGTCACATAGCACTTCTTCCACTGCATGGTAAAATTGTCTCTAATTGTCTGTATCTTCCACTTGACAACAAGAAAATTGAAGAGAGAGGCTTAGTCATAGTTACAGTTGAGTTCTGAGAGTCTATCACAGCGCTAGTCACATAGCAGACACTTAGTACTTATCTGCAGGATAGTGACTGAATAAATAAATGAGGCTACTTGGATAAAATAAATCAAAGGGCTGTTAATTTTCTAATTTATTGTCTCAATGTTATATCAACACCACAACAAAAACTTAGAATGGACAATATTAAGAATGAATGTTCAGGGAGTTTATAGCCATCCAGGGAGCTGGAAGCTCTAGACCATTGTGAGATTCTAACTGTAGTTCAGAGTTTAAGTATGGCTATAACCTCAGTGATAGAAAAACATGTCTTGGCAGCTCATGGGTGGTTTTGTTGATGAGAATGAACAGAATGAGAAATGGAAATCTCATTAAGCTTGAAAGTATTTTTAGCTGGAGAACATTGACATTAGACTGTCAGAAAACCAAATAGAAGTAAATTATGATGAACAGTAAATATGTTAGTGAAAATGGTCAAGTGGGATCATGACTCAAAGAATCGCCTACAATTTCTACCCAATCACAGCCTGGTTGCCCAGCAACCACTCCATGGGAATTGCACAGCATGATAACATATTAGATCGTAATCTCAGAAGTAGATTGACAAGCCGAAACCATTAAGTCTTGCAGTCCGGCTGGCATTAGTTCTGTAGCCTTATTAAATTCTGAATAAAACTCAACCTCTGCCTACACAAAAGGTGAGGTCTGTCAAAAGAGTACACAATTGCCATGAGTACCCTGAAATGCCTTGGATGTCTTTAGAATTGAAGAATCTAATATGTATACAAATTGGATTGCCTGTGCCATCCCAGACTCTTTCCATTGTACCAGATGGTATATCAGTAATAGAAGGTAAAACCTAGACTTATTCCAGAAGAGAAAGAAGATGTATGTTTTCCATGCAATTTAAGTTTCATCTTCCTTCTGACTTCTCACTCTTACTACCTAATCCAAAATAAAAAGAAAACAGCAAACTATAAAGCCAATATTTCTATTAATATTTTCTATTAAGCAATAGGAGAAAAGAACACTTTAACAGAAAATAGATAAAAGGACATCAACAAATCTAGATACAAAATGAGCAAACAAATGAATAAATGAATGCATAAAATCAAGTTAACACTTGTTAAAGATGAACATATGTCAGACATTCTTATACGTACTTGGGTTAATACACTGTTTACTCATATGACTTAGTTTTATGAGATAGACAATATTAATATCATCTCCAATTTTTAGGTTAAAAAAACCTAAAGAACAGAACATTTAAGTAATTTTCTACAAATTAAATATCTAGTAAGTGCCAAAATCTGGATTCTAACCATGCTGCATGACTCCAAAGACCCCACTCTCAACTACATAGCAATATTGTCTTTCAAGAAGAAACAAAGGAGCCAATAAGCATATCTAAAGTGCTTCTATCACTAGTAATCAAAGAATTACAATTTAAACCAAACAAATGGCAACCTATTATTCACCATTTCACCTATTATTTCAAGCAATAATAAAATTCAGTGTAGCATTTAATGCAGGAAATTGCTATTTTACTCCCAATTTTTTGTTTAATGGTTATCACCATGGAATGACAAAAAATTGGAAGTGTAATGGTTAGTCTCCATATTAATCAGCTATATGTACACTTTGAGTGAATAATGGAGTTTTTGTATTTTTTTTTCTTGGATCTTATATTATGCATTAGGTGCCTTTGAAAAACATACCCTTTGGCCTACTCTAAGAAGTATATCTAAAGAAATAATGAGACTCTCAGGTAATCATAAACATTAAAAAATATTCACCAAAACATCATTTAGCATTGTAAAAAAATTGAAAGTAATCCCAAAATTGGGAGATGGTTATGTAACTATTAAAGAATATCTAAAGAATTAATAATGAAATAAAAAATTCACTGTAACAAGAAGAAATTAGCATAATGTGAAGCTATGTGTATTGAATGACCCCAATATAATATATCCCCACATATACAAATATTCTCTAGAGAGAGAGAGAAAGAGAGGAGGAAAGGGAGGAAAAGGAGTTTTCTATGAAATGTATTAACCATGATTACTTTGTTTTGGATGATACAATTATTTGTTTTCATTCTTAAATTTTATATACAAAATTTTGTATATATTATTTATAATGCAAAATAATTTAAAGATAAAATTTGTGCTATCTCCTAATTATTCTCTTTGAACCTGACTTAGATGATCAGCCAGGAAGCTAATCTAGAGATGAATTATCCTCAATTGTTAATGCTATCCAGTGGCTGAACATGTTTACTACCCTCATTTAATATTTTAATTACAATAAATGTCTTCAACTTCCTAAAGCAGAGGAGAGAATGTTTTAAAAATCCTTAAAGTTAAAATAAATTATTAAAGCAACATAGTGCTTTATAGTTTACAGAATCCTTTCCCAGGAAATATGAAACTCATTTGACCCTGAAACAACCTTTGAGGAGGCAAGTTATATTAAAAGTTAAGAAAATGAGCAGACTTCACTGCTAGATGCCTGAGGCCACATTTGTCTTCTTTATATGCAGCACTGAACTAAGCAAATGAGAAGCTTGCCTAGCCAGGATCACATTTTTCATTAAGCTATCAGAATAATCGTGTGGTCACAGATACAACAGAGAGGGAGAATTTCCACCTTTCTGATGTAGAAAAGCAGCATACAGCACATAAGCTTTCACACAGACTACTCTTGGGATTATATCCATAGCCACCTGATCACTGCATGACCTTTGCAAGTGACTTAAATCTTCTAAGCCTTAATCTTCTCATCTGTAAAACAAGAATAATAATGCTCACAACTATAATGCTATAATAAAGATTAAATAAGATGAGATATGTAATATGCGCTTGGTGCCACATGAAATCATGCACAGCAGTCATTGCTCAGTCTGCCTCCTACTTCCATCCCACCCACCACCTCAATGATGCCTGGGCACAGCCTTAATTTAAGCCTGCCCTTTTTCCTTCTTATTCAAGAGGGCACTGAGTTAAGCACCATTCTACAAAGAAGTAAAATAAAAAACAATCGGTATAAATCTTTAAAACGCCTATTTTCTCTAGATACCTTATAACTCTATACATTTGCTGAAAAGTGTTCAAACTAATATAACCCATTAAATCTCTTTTGATGCTAAAAATAAGAAGTTATTTAAATAATGTATCATTCAGTCACATGCTTAGTTTACAGACTGTTAACTGAATAAAATGTAATTTTGACTGCATGCGACCAAGGCCTTTTTAAATCTTTCATTTTTATTATTTTCCTTTTAAACATAGAACATCTGGCTTGAAGATATGCAACAGGAAAATGCACATATATTTTATCTTGTCACTCAGAGGGCTTTATCCTAAGTCTGAAAGCTTTTGGTTAGAGTGCAAAAACACTGGAGACCCATGTTGAATAGCAAGGGAAACTGAAAGGATTTCAACTCATCTGTGGTTCCAGTAGCTGGCAGGAGGCACCTTTCTGAATTGATTTTTCAAATGCATATAAGTCATCAAGCTTGCATATTTTTTAACCTTTCCAATAGAATATTAGTAAACCTTCTCAAAAAATGAGACTTTTGAAAAATCTAAGTCATTTAGATTCGCATCCTAAAAGAGGGGAGTCTAGAGACATTGATAGCAATCTTAATGGAATAAGGGTTCCCAAATAAACTTTGGCTATGGGGTCAATTCTTAACTACTTGTATGGAGAGGAGAGACCCAGGAAAGGCCTCATTTGAGCATCTCCCTACCACAAAACTCTTGCCAGCAAGTTCCAAAATTGGGCTCTTTTGGTTTCCTCATCCCTTCCCATATCCCCACATCTGCTAGCCTTGTATGTAGTAGGAATGCTTAAATGAGATATTTATGTCAAATAATTACAAGGAGAGGTCAAGGGGTGATTAATACCTCAAAAGAACCAATCATTTAATGGTCAAATGCCACTAAATCAGGGAACCTGTTGTCAGCATGGCTGGTTAAAGCCCTGTGGTGCCTTGTCCTGGTTCATTCAAACTAAAATGATTCTAAATCATAAGATTAAATGTGATAAAGTTCAGCAATATTCTCATTTTGTCCTTCATGATCATTTTTTTCTTTTCGTTTGAGATATCTAATATTAATTGATAAACATACACTTTTTACCATTTATTTTGTAGTTGTCGTTGCTGGTGCCCTGAGCATAAGTTTGGTTTACATGTTGGATTATCACTCCTGAAAAAAATAATGATTTTTCAAAGACTTCAATTGTATTAACTGTGTTCTAGGGAAACAAATTTTTATGATTTATGAACAATTAGTTGTGTGTTTTTTCTCTTCTTTTATTTGTCCTTCACGTCTCAGAGCATTGAATAATAGTGCTGTGAAGTTACATTAAATGTTTTATATAAAAGCATACACAATATACAATATTGTCTTACTGCATTTTGTGCTGATAGAACACGTGAGACAGGGTAACTTTTTTTTTTCAGCTATAGCTCTTCTTTGGTTTTTTTCTGTGTTTTTTTTTCATTTTTAAAAATTATTTTTATTTTTATTTTTTTATTTTTTTATTTTTATTTTATTTTATTTTATTTTTATTATGCTTTAAGTTCTAGGGTAAATGTGCACAATGGGCAGATTTGTTACATGTGTATACATGTGCCATGTTGGTGTGCTGTACCCACCCCCTTATCTCGTCATTTACATTAGGTATATCTTTTAATGCTATCCCTCTGCACTGCCCCCACGCCACGACAGGCCCCAGTGTGTGATGTTCCCCTTCCTGTGTCCAAGTGATCTCATTGTTCAATTCCCACCTATGAGTGTGAACATGAGGTGCTTGGTTTTGTGTCCTTGCAATAGTTTGCTGAGACTGATGGTTTCCAGCTTCATCTACGTCCCTAAAAAGGACATGAACTCATCCTTTTTTATGGCTGCATAGTATTCTATGGTGTATATGTGCCACATTTTCTTAACCTAGTCTATCACTGATGGACATTTGGGTTGGTTCCAAGCCTTTGCTATTGTGAATAGTGCCACAATAAACATACGTATGCATGTGTCTTTATAGCAGCATGATTTATAATCCTTTGGATATATACACAGTAATGGGATGGCTGGATCAAATGGTATTTCTAGTTCTAGATCCTTGAGGAATCACCACACTGTCTTCCACAATGGTTGAACTAGTTTACAGTCTCACAAACAGTGTAAAAGTGTTCCTATTTCTCCACATCCTCTCCAGCACCTGTTGCTTCCTCACTTTTTAACAATCGCCATTCTAACTGGTGTGAGATGGTATCTCATTGTGGTTTTGATTCACATTTCTCTGACGACCAGTGATAATGAGCATTTTTTCATGTGTCTGTTGGCTGCATAAATGTCTTCTTTTTTTTTTTTTTTTTTTTGGAGATGGAGTCTCGCTCTGTCGCCCAGGCTGGAGTGCACTGTTGTGGTCTCCACTCACTGCAAGCTCTGCCTCCCGGGTTCACACCATTCTCCTGCCTCAGCCTCCTGAGTAGCTGGGACTACAGGTGCCTGCCCACCACTGCGCCTGGCTAATTTTTCTATTTTTTTAATAGAGATGGGGTTTCACCGTGTTAGCCAGGATGGTCTCGACCTCCTGACCTCGTGATCCACCCGTCTAGGCCTCCGAAAGTGCTGGGATTACAGGCATGAGCCACTGCACCCAGCCAACATAAATGTCTTCTTATGAGAAGTGTCTGTTCATATCCTTCACCCACTTTTTGATGGGGTTGTTTGTTTTTTTCTTGTAAGTTTGTTTGAGTTCTTTGTAGATTCTGGATATTAGCCCTTTGTCAGATGAGTAGATTGCAAAAATGTTCTCCCATTCTGTAGGTTGCCTGTTCACTCTGATGGTGGTTTCTTTTGCTATGCAGAAGATCTTTAGTTTAATTAAATCCCATTTGTCAATTTCGGCTATTGTTGTCATTGCTTTTGGTGTTTTAGACATGAAGTCCTTGCCCATGCCTATGTCCTGAATGGTATTGCCTAGGTTTTCTTCTAGGGTTTTTATGGTTTTAGGTCTAACATTTAAGTCTTTAATCCATCTTGAATTAATGTTTGTATAAGGTGTAAGGAAGGGATCCAGTTTCAGCTTTCTACTTATGGCTAGCCAGTTTTCCCAGCACTATTTATTAAATAGGGAATCCTTTCCACATTTCTTGTTGTTGTCAGGTTTGTCAAAGATCAGATGGTTGTAGATGTGTGGTATTATTTCCAAGGGCTCTGTCCTGTTCCATTGGTCTGTATCTTGTTTTGGTACTAGTACCATGCTGTTTTGGTTACTGTAGCCTTGTAGTATAGTTTGAAGTCAGGTAGCATGATGCCTCCAGCTTTGTTCTTTTTGCTTAGGATTGTCTTGGCAATGCGGGCTCTTTTTTGGTTCCATATGAACTTTAAAGTAGTTTTTTCCAATTCTGGGAAGAAAGTCATTGGTAGCTTGATGTGGATGGCATTGAATCTATAAATTACCTTGAGCAGTATGGCCATTTTCACAATATTGATTCTTCCTATCCATGAGCATGGAATGTTCTTCCATTTGTTTGTGTCCTCTTTTATTTGGTAGAGCAGTGGTTTGTAGTTCACTTTGAAGAGGTCCTTCACATCCCTTGTAAGTTGGATTCCTAGGTATTTTATTCTATTTGAAGCAATTGTGAACGGGAGTTCACTCATAATTTGGCTGTTTGTCTGTTATTGGTATATAGGAACGCTTCTGATTTTTGCACATTGATTTTGTATCCTGAGACTTTGCTGAGGTTGCTTATCAGCTTAAGGAGATTTTGGGCTGAGACGATGGGGTTTTCTAAGTATACAATCATGTCATCTGCAAACAGGGACACTTTGACTTCCTGTTTTCCTAATTGAATGCCCTTTATTTCTTTCTACAGGCTGACTGTCCTGGCCAGAATTTCCAACACTATGTTGAATAGGAATGGTGAGAGAGGGCATCCCTGTCTTGTGCCAGTTTTCAAAGGGAATGTTTTCAGTTTTTGCCCATTCAGTATGATATTGGCTGCGAGTTCGTCATAAATACATGTTATTATTTTGAGGTACATCCCATCAATACCTAATCTATTGAGAATTTTTAGCATGAAGGGCTGCTGAATTTTGTCAAAGGCCTTTTCTGCATCTATTGAGAAAATCATGTGGTTGTTGTCATTGGTTCTATTTATGTGATGGATTACGTTTATTGATTTGTGTATGTTGAACTAGTCTTGCATCCCAGGGATGAAGCCCACTTGATCATGGTGGATAAGTTTTTTGATCCACAGCTGGATTCGGCTTGCCAGTATTTTACTGAGGATTTTTGCATCGATGTTCAGCAGGGATATTGTCTAAAATTCTCTTTTATGTTGTGTCTCTGCCAGGCTTTTGTATCAGGATAATACTGGCCTCATAAAATGAGTTAGGGATGATTCCCTCTTTTTCTGTTGATTGGCATCATTTCAGAAGGAATGGTACCAGCTCCTCCTTATACTTCTCGTAGAATTCAGCTGTGAATCCGTCTGGTTCTGGACTTTTTTTGGTTGATAAGCTATTAATTATTGCCTCAATTTCAGAGCCTGTTATTGGTCTATTCAGGGATTCAACTTCTTCCTGGTTTAGTCTTGGGAGTATGTATGTGTCCAGGAATTTATCCATTTCTTCTAGATTTTCTAGTTTATTTGCCTAGAGGTGTTTATAGTATTCTCTGAAGGTAGTTTGTATTTCTGTGGGATCGGTGGTGATATCCCCTTTATCATTTGAAGCTTCCAGAGGAATGATCAGGCAGCAACATTTGTTGTTCAGCAATATTCGCAGTTCTGCAGCCTCCGCTGCTGATACCCAAGCAAACAGGGTCTGGACTGGACCTCCAGCAAACTCCAATAGACCTGCAGCTGAGGGTCCCAACTGTTAGAAGGAAAACTAACAAACAGATAGGACATCCACACCAAAACCCCATCTGTACATCACCATCATCAAAGACCAAAGGTAGATAAAATCACAAAGGTGGGGAATAGAACAGCAGAAAAGCTGAAAATTATAAAAATCAGACTGGGTAACTTATAACAAACAAGTTATTGGCTCACAGTTTTGGAGACTGGGAAGTCTAATATCAATATACTGGCATCTGGTGAGAGCCTCCTTGCTGCATCATCACATGGCAGAAGATGGGATGGTGACAGCAAGAAAAAAACCGCCTCACCCTTTTATAATGGCACCAATCCAACCTTTAAGGCAGGAGTCGTCATGGCCTAATCACCTCTTAAAAATTCTACCTCTTACCACTGTCAAAATGGCAATTACATTTCAACATAGGTTTTGAAATGGACAAATATTCAAATCTTAGTAAATATTATACAAAATGTTGATTTCTTTTCCTTTGGTATTATTGGTTGTATTTCTTGCATAATGAGAAGGAGAGTTTTGAAAAGTTGCATGATTGCTCAGTATCAGTCAGTAGAAGAGACAGAATCAGATTCCAGATAACCTTTCTAATGCCCTGAAAGTGTCTTTTCCACTCTACCACCCAGTCTTCCAGAACCATGTGCCTTAACTTTGTGGTGACTGAGTTAAACAAGTAACTGCACTGGTTGCAAATAACACAACCAGTCTCTGAGGTGTATTTATGCTGCAGATAGCTATAAAAGAGCTTCATTCCAATAACTTAACTACCAAAATTAGTTATATTTACTCATAAATATAAATGTAAATGTGATTATTAAATGAAAAATTGTTGTTTCCCAGCCAGAAGAATCATTTTTAGCATAGGAAAATACTCTCTTCTTGCTTTTGTCTGAATTCTCAGCCACTTTCTGGCTGAGAAATCTTTTACTCTTCAATTAGTCTAAGGATTTGAGGTGAGAGAGGATAAAAAGGAAATCAGAATTTTTTGCTGGCTGCTTCTTTCTGCACCTTAAATCTCCCCTGAAATAATGTTTAAATAGGAAAATGACACATTAGGGGGACAATGACAAGAGTATGCAGGAAGAAAAAGAATAAAATGTATATCTTAAAACACAAATATGTATAGATAGATAGATGATAGAGAGTTATAAAATTCAGCAAAAAGCAATACTACAGCAGGAGTATGAGTTGAAAATTATCACAAGAAAAAATAAAAATATAAAATATGTCTCATTTATATTTTAAAAATAATCAATTTCACTAGTAATTAAATAAATATAAATTAAACAATTTTTGGACTTGTACTTGCAAAGATTAAAAAGTGTGATAATATCTTGCATTGAAGAGAGTACAGGACACTCCAGTTAGCAGACTCCTCAAGGAAACTGAAAAGTCTGTTTGAAAAGTCTTCAAAATTTTCCTATATTTTGACCCCAAATTTTCGTTTTTATAAATGTACCTACTGAAAAATAATCATACAAATTGACAAAGATGTTTTTATGGAGATGTTTATTATAAAAACTTGAATGTTTGGGAATAGGGAATTGGTTTAAATAGGGGCTGCAGCATGTCATGATTTTTTTGGAGGTTTAGAAGTAATGCTGACGAGTTAAAATAGAGGTAGGTAAAATAGTATTAGATTCTACCCTTGCATATTTATATACATATAAAAAAAATCTGACATGCCATGTAATTTGAATGATGGTTATTTCTTGAAGTTCATTTTAGAGATTGTTTTATTTTCTTCTTTAATTTTAAAATTGTTTTCTTTTTAGTAATTTCTGAGTATATGTTACATTCATAATTAGATATGTATTATATATTATAGCTATTTCCATTTTTGATAGAAAAATATGGAAGGAAAGAGAAGATAAAAGGAGGGAGAGGGAAGTATTCCTGGTAAAATTGGAGCAACATCACCTAAGCCAAAGTTTTTGTCAGCAAAGAGTATTGATGGGAGGAAGTGATCATCTGCACAAACAAGAAGCTCTTCAAAGGGGCTTTGTCCTTCCGCTCCCCTAAAGTTCTTCTCTATGCCTAAAATCTATTGGCCAGGGGGTAACATATCATAAATACATTATTCCCACCTCTTACCAATTTTCCTGGTCTTTCTTCTTTAGGGCTTCCCACAGGGTCCCAATCCCAGTTCTCTTTATGAACTTATATTCATAATTCACAAAATTGCATATTGCTTCTCTCCATGATTCTTGTTCCATGTTCATAGCTTTCTTACCTGCCAAAATGCATACGTTTGATCTCTGCTAAATAGCAATTGATGCCAATGAGCTAATACACTAACTATGACTCAATAAATATTTTTTGAGCAAACATTTCATTATAAGGGACTATGTTAGGTGCTTTGAGGAGAAAAATAAAGAAATAGCAAGCCTGATTTTTATACCCAGGTTTGGGAGACTGTAAATAAAATAGGGACAACTAAATAGTGCTAGAGATTTAAAAAGCTAACAACGACAATGGAAGCTAATGTCTCTTGCGTTATGCGTTTTCGGAATTAGTGCAATGTATGTTTAAAGAATCAATGGTGTCAGATGAGCTGAGTATTTGGAGTACACAAGACCTAAGTTTGAGATTAAGATCTCCCACTTTCTCTATCAAAGTCTTTTCATTCCTCTGGGTCTGTTTCTTCATCAATACAATGGATTCGATAATATTAATGGCTTTTTCATAGGATTGAAAGAGATTAAAAATTTACAAAATATTGCATCCATGAATGTGTAGTTATGATTAATGTCCTTCAAGATGCTCACTCACACTATTATTCCCCATGTGCGAGGCTGCTTGGTCTTCTCCCTGCCCTCGGAAGAATACTGGGATAAAAGCCAGACATAAACAACAATTGAGTCACAAAAGCAGCCACACAGCTAGACAGAATGTCAGATACCATCACCGTCCCCTGAACCTTGCAAGATAACCAGTAAGTTCTCTGAATTGTAAACCAAAAATAAAATTCTAAGCCTCTCCATGCATCTGAATAGATTCCTCCTTTTGGCAAAGGCATTCCAAAACTAACCTGAAAAACTAGTTCAGGACATGATGATGGGGTGGGTGTCGGACATGCCTCATTATACCCTCCTCCTTTTGGAATTACTGATAGAAGAGATTCTTTAAGTATGATAAGAAATATTTACAATCTATTCTTTCTGAAGCCTGCTACCTGGAGGCTTCACCTGCATGATAAAATCTTTGTCTCCATAAACCCTCATCTTAACCCAGACATTTCTAAGTCTCTAGAAAACAACCTAACTCTTTCAACAAATTGCCAATCAGAAAATCTTTGAATATACCAGTGATCTGGAAGCCCTCGCTTTCAGTTGTCTCACCTTTCTGGAGTAAGCCAATGTACATCTTACATGCATTTAATTCATGTCTCATGTCTCCTAAAATGCACCAAACCAAGATGTACCCTGACCATCTTGGGCACATGTTCTCGGGATCTCCTGAGGGCTGTGCCATGGGCCATTGGTCACTCATATTTGTCTCAGAATAAATTTCTTCAAATATTTTACAGAGTTTGACTCTTCGCAAACAGAGTTATCAAGAATATCAGACTAAATATTTTACTTGAATGATATGATAAGGCAAAACTATGTGAAACTTATTTCTAAATAATCTCTTTAAACCATGGTTTCTCAGTACCAAGAAGTTTTCAGAAGTCACACAAAAAGGTTATTTTGTAATATTTTGGACTGTTTAGTAATGGAATAATTTATTTTATAAATAAATACAATACCTTTCAATTCAAAAGTCAAACTAACAGCTAGGTGGCTAAAATGTAAGACAAATAATTATTATACTAGCAACCACTCAAGTCCCTGCATCTTTAAATCCTAAATTAAAAATTTATTTTATGCTTCAATCAGTCAAAAGACAAGATTTTCACTAGACATTTTCTATATAGCATAAATTGCTTAATTTTGAACGATTA
Organism: Macaca thibetana thibetana; assembly: GCF_024542745.1. NCBI lineage: Eukaryota > Metazoa > Chordata > Mammalia > Primates > Cercopithecidae > Macaca > Macaca thibetana. The sequence goes on from NC_065586.1 coordinate 86,305,873, forward strand.
TTAAACAAACTGGCATTGGAGTGACTTCAATCTCAGTAACCATTGACAGCTTCTATGTAAATACTAAATCTTTGTTTTCTGGGTTGATTTTGAAAATTGGCCATTGTATTTTTGCATATTTTATGCATCTAATCATGATGCAATAATAGACTGTGATCCTTTTAAAATATCTATGTCTATTTTATTATTATATCAGCTCATATTCAAATAAATCCTTGATTCAAAGCTATTATTTTCTTAATTGATATGATCCTTTCTTCTAAATACAGCTAACCAGCAAACATTTAAAAATATCAATTTTTTAAAGAATCTTGCTGAATATACTTGTTAAAATAAAGTTCTTTTGATGTTACTGTTCTACTCAGTCTTATATGTCCACAACCACTATTGTACTTCTCCCTGAACACACATATGCATGTGTATATACATACACACGTAAGTATATATGCATATATATGTGTGTGCATATACATATACACACATACATGCAAACACAGAGTCACACAATTACATTTGGAAAAGTTTGAAAATTTCTCCAGGAACATATTTAAGGCCATACAGGATGCAGCCCTGGACACTTAAATTAATCCAAGCCCAAAATCAACAGCCGGTGAAAACATAAGTATTAGTCCTCTCAGTTTCATTTCTGGAAATTTTCTTGGATATTCCCCTTGTTTCTCTCTCCTCTCTCTCCTTCTCTCTCTTCCATTATAAAACTGGTTCTGAATGTTCTTGGCTTAGATTGCCACGTGATAAGAAATTCATTTGCCTATTTTTTGATTTCTGTGCTTCCCAGGACATTGTTGCTGTTTATCTTCCAGCCTTTCCACATCTAACCGGTCTGTCACCACCAAAATCTGCTTTCCCAACCCCATTACGTGTACCTGATTATTCCTTTGAAGAAAAAGAAGAGAGAAAGATCAAAGAGAGAACCAACAGTGCTACCGAACAAATAATTTTAGTTTGTCAAATATTTTGTCCCCATAAAATACCCCACTCTCCAAGAAGAGGGCTACTCCCTTGTTAGTCTTTAAACAATGCCACATTTTTAGGTTATGACTGCAGAAAATTCAACTGGTTTAAGCTTTTTCACAGGCATTATGTTTAAATCATTTTTCAGGGCCTAACTTTCCCTGAGAAAGCAAGTAAGAAAGAAAAGTTGCTAATGCTCAGCTAATATATCTATTTCATAGGCAGTAAAATGCAGTACTGTCATTTTCCATGAGTCAGAAATATTCATTAAAACTGATAATTTATAATCATTCTGCAGTAATATTAGAATATTTGATCAACAAAAATGATGATGTTTAAAAAATGATGTTATGGTACTCCTGGAAATAAATTTCCAGTTTGAAGACTTATATAAAGGATATAGATTTGATCATAAAACTAAGAATCTGGCTTATATTTCAAAACTACTTTACATTCAAGAATTACCAAAATGGAAAATGACTTAGGTCACTAAAAGAAAATCCCTTTGATCATAAGACCTGCCATGACTGCACTAAATTCAAGCACTCTAGACTAATTGATTTGGCTTTAGAGATCTTATCTGGTAAAATAAATATAGGCCTGGGATATATAGCATATTAAGTCAGATTTAGTTTTTCATATCTTAGATTAAATTAATTTGTCAGATCTTTGCTTAAATATGGAAAAATTTTGGATGACTGATGTTCACTGTAATTCTGTTAGGAAGACTGAGAACAAAGATGGGTGCAAAAACATTGCAAGAGAGCACTACCCTTGCCAGCGCTCTGTAAAAGGGTGCTGGTGAAACAAACACAATGAAATGAAGTACAATTAAGCAATAAGGATGAAGACTTCTGCTTCCTGAAAGATGGAGTGGATATACTTTTCTATTTATTTTACTAAGTATGGCTAAAAAACACTGGCCTAAAGTATAAAACAAATGTAAAAAGATTAGAAAGATGGATGAATAAAGCTAATTGGCTAGGAACCTAAGAAATTCATAGTTTTGAGTTTCCTAGGTGTCCTTCTCCTTGATTCTATGCATTCTTTTGAAGTCTTGCATTTCTGTCTTCACCTTTTAAGAAGCAGTCAACTCCTCCAGTCTTTACTGAGTGGCTTTGGGATAGAAATACTTCAATAATCAGCCCAGCTGGTATTCTAAGGATTTCTCAGATCTTTTTTATGGCTATGCCATCTCCAAACCTCTTGTTCCATCTGTGGGAAGGGGAGTCATAGGAGAAGTCTGAGGATTACATGCCTTTTCAATCCACTAAGCTAGGTCAGGTGCTGAGAGCATCCCATTTGCTTTCTCTAGGTTCAATACCCTGAAATGCTTGAGTTTGTATGTCTTCTTCCAATCCCACAGAGTCAAATAGGCTGTCAGTTGGAGACTTGCACTGGGCATCTCGTTACATTTGTGGAGCCAACAGAAGAGATAAAAAGAGGCTCACAGGGCACTTGAGATGATCATGAGCCAGTTGGGGGTGCATTCAGAGGCAAGGAGTCCTATATGTCTTGTGGGTAGTCTTCCTGATTGTCTGAGGAGCAAAGTAGTTAGGTCCAGGGCTTTTCTTCCCTGCTGCCAGACTCTCCTCAGCACTCAGACCTGACGATCACCTCAGTATTCTGAGAAGGGTTAGAAAGAAATGAACTTCTTGGTCAGCATCTCACACTGCTAAGGTAGATGGGCACTCACTCACTACACTCTCACGTTCTTTCTGAAATAAATAACCAACTAAGGGGGTTCTCTCCCCTCCCCCATGGCAGTTAGCTGTGCTGCCTTAAAGTGGGGGTACTTTGCCCTTTTCACGTATATATTCTCGAACTTTTGGTTCCAACTGTTCTGTGCAGGAGATGTGTGAGGGGAGAAGAAAAGGCACGCACATAATACCTTTAAGGGTAAACAAGCTTTATCCCACATAAATGGCAATGCAGATATAATAAGCAAATGATATAATAAGGAAATTATATAATAAGCAAATTGCAATGGGAAGGGGAGAAAGGAAAAATATATATATATATATTTACTCTCACCAGACAATGGAGGGTTCACCATCAGAGTGGGGAGCAACAGCCTATGCTCCAACAGTGGACACCACACTCACCGACTATGGAGGATTCACCATCAGACTGGGAAGCAATGGCCTGAGCTCCAGTGTTGGACACCGCAATCCTTCCCTTCGGTGAAGGATTCACCACCAGAAGGGAAAGCAACAGCCTGGGCTCCAAAGTTGGCCACTGGTCCCTGCACAGATGAGTAGAGGTCTTATGAAACTTCAGTGCAGTCTGGGAAGCTAGCTCTTTTTGTATCGAGTTGTTTGGCTTGAGGCCCTGTCATGAGGGCCCTTCACGACTGGGCTCAAGGAACACTAACAGGTCAACTTGTTTTTGTGATTGTCTGTTGTTTTTCAATAACTAACATATAGGAATAGATTGAAATAGAGTTTTATCTGAAATAATACTGGATCAATGTCTCAAGGGGCTCATACAACCCATTCTGGGACTTGGTGACCATTGTTTGTGTCCATGTTCAATTGAGTTCAAATTTAATATTTAACTTTTCCTCCACACCAACACAGTGCTGGAACTTCTCCACTAGACTCTTAGACTTCCACAAAGACACTCTCTTTCATGGATAGCAGTCAAATCCTTCTATAGGTGAGGGGGATGACCATAGAAAGCTCCCATTCTGCTATCTTACTAATATCACTGTCCTCATCTCTTTTTTCTAATTGGCATATTTAGACCACTTGATTTTCATGTAAAACTTGATATTTTAAGGCTGACATCTTATTCTTTGTTTTCTGTTTATCTCTGTTTTATATTTCTTTTTTCCTGCTTTTCATAGATTGATCATTTTTATATTTCCATTTGATTTATTTAATGTATATTTAGGTGAATATCCTTTTGTAGCTTCTTTAGTAGTTACTCTAGGTATTGATTTATATATAAAACTTATCACAGTCTATGATGTCAATATTTTATCAGTTTGAGTAAAGTATTAAAAATTATCCCCTTTACCTTTTATACTTTTTACTCCTTACCCTCTTTGCTTTAATATTTGTAAAATAACTGTCTTATATATTTCCTCTACATACAGTGAGAACCACATTAAAAGATAATGGGCTGTTATAGTCGAAGTAATAAAAGAAAAATAAAAAGAACTACCAAACAAGAATACTTTATCCAATAAAGTTGTCCTTCAGAAATGAGAGGAGATAAAGACTTTCCCAGACAAACAAAAGTTTAGGGAGTTCAACACCACTAGAATAGTCACACAAAAATGTGTCCAGAATTTATTCCTTCCAGTGGGTTCTTGGTCTCACTGACTTCAAGAATGAAGCTGCGGACCCTTGTGGTGAGTGTTACAGTTCTTAAAGATGGTGTGTCTAGAGTTTGTTCCTTCAGATGTTCAGATGTGTCTGGAGTTTCTTCCTTCTGGTGGGTTTGTGATCTTGCTGACTTCAAGAGTGAAGCCGCAGACCTTCACAGTGAGTGCTACAGCTCTTAAAGGTGGCGCTTCCAGAGTTGTTTGTTCCTCCCAGTGGGTTCATGGTCTTGCTGACTTCAGGAGTGAAGCCGCAGACCTTCACAGTGAGTGTTACAGCTCATAAAGGTAGTGTGGACCCAAAGAGTGAGCAGCAGCAATATTTATTGTGAAGAGCAAAAGAACAAAGCTTCCACAGCATGGACTGTAGCAGCTTGCCGCTGTTGGCGCAGGTGGCCAGCTTTTATTCCCTTAGTTGGCCCCGCCCATGTCCTGCTGACTGGTCCATTTTACAGAGTGCTGATTGGTCCATTTTACAGGTGCTGATTGGTTCGTTTTTACAGAGTGCTGATTGGTGCATTCACAAAACTTTAGCTAGACAGAGCTCTGATTGGTGCATTTTTACAGAGTGCTGATTGGTGCATTTACAATCCTTTAACTAGACAAAATAGTTCTCCAAGTTCCCACCTGACCCAGAAGCCCAGTAGGCTTCACCTCTCAAAAATGCTAAAGGAAAAATTTTAAGATTAATTGAAAGGATGGTAATTGATAACATGAAAGTATAAAACTCAGCGAGAAATGAAAACATTAAAACTAACTATAACTACAATAATTTGTTAATAATACACATAATAAAAAGATGCAAATTGTGCAACAGAAACCTAAAATGTGGGGACAGTAAAAGTATAGAGTTTTATATGTGAATAAAATTATCATCTTAAATCAAACTGTTATAACTACATTTTATAAAACTCAAGGTAACCACAAAGAAAAAAATCTGTAATAGATTACTCAAAAGACAAAGAGAAAGGAATCAAAGCAAAACACTACAGAAAATCATCAAATCACAAAGGAAGGCAGTAAGAAAGGAAGAAGGGATCTATAAAACAGTAAGAAAACAATTAATAGAATGGCAATAATAAGTCTGTATTTATCAATAATTACTTTAAATGTAAATGGATCAAAATAGCCAATCAAAAAATATGAAGTGGCTGAATGGATACAAACACAAGACCAAACTACATGCTGCCTACAAGAGACTCACTTCACCTATAAGGACACACATAGCCTGAAAGGAAATAGATGATAAAAGATATTCCATGCAACTGGAAACTTAAAAAAGAACAAGGGTAGCTATACTTAAACAAATAGACTTTAACTCAAAAACGGAAGAGACAAAAAAGGTCATTATGTAATGATAAACTGGTGAATTCATCGAGAGGATAAAACAACTGTAAATACACTATGCCCCTAACATTAAAGTCCTTAAATATATAAAGTAAATATTAACATATCTGAAGGGAGAAAGAGACAGAAATACAACAATTGTAGAGTACTTCGATACCCCACTTTCAACAATGTAGCTTATCCAGTGAGGAAGTCAATAAGGACATATTGGTCTCCAACTACACTTTAGACTAAATGAACCTGACAGACATATAAAAAACAGTCTATTCACAGTAGCAGAATACACATTCTTTACAAGTACACGTGAAACATTCTCCAGGATAGATTATATGTTAGGCAACAAAACAAATCTTGACATATTTAAGAAGATTGAAATCATCCCAAACATCTTTTCTGACTATGATGGTACGAAACTAGAAATCAACAAATAAGAAAAAAAAACTGATTCACAGATATGTGGAAATTAAACACCACACACCTCAAAAAATAAATGCAACAAAGAAGAAACTAGAGGAATAATTTTTTAAAAATTTGAGCCAAAACAGATGGAAGCACAACATATTAAAACTTATGAGATGCAGTCAAAACAGTTCTAAGAGGGAAGTTTATAGTAATAAAGGCCTACATAAGCAAATATTATATAAAAAGATCACAAATAAATAACCTAATGCTACACCTCAAGGGGCTAGAATAAGATCAAACTAAGCCCAAAGTTAGTAGAAGGAAGGAAAAAGTAAAAATCAGAGCAGAGATAAATAAAATAGTCTATGGACTATTGCTATGGTGATAGCACGCCAACTATCACTATATTCTCTGCAAAGTTTTGATGGCAAAATCAGGCCTCCATCTTGTTTTACATCCTGCAGGCATGGCTTGTAAATCTGGTGGCAAGGCTTTGTTTAGCAATCCTGCCTTAGGGAACAACTTTCTTTCTGGTTTGATGTCTGCATGTTTTCCTACCCCTGTCTCTTAAAGGATTCCACCCAGCAACTGGGTTTTTTTGTGCCTGTCTGTGTATGTGTTGTGTGTAATGTCTGTAAAAGAGCTCTAGTTAATTTGGCCTAAAGAAAGACAACTGCTTGCATCTAATATTTTTTTAAAGGGAAGATAAAAGCTGTGGTACCTTTCTTTTCAGAAATAAAAGCAGCCTTCAATCTTGTTGGTAAAATGCATGTGTCATTAAAATGTAAATAGGTGAACTAAACTATGCAGGTCTGATGCAAGATTTCCTAAATGTTTTTTTAGGTTACAAACTGCTTCCTGAGTTTTGAAAACTATTTTACTTGCGTGCTTCACAATCATAAGGCCTGGGGACATATGGAACTAACCATACCCTTAATTAAGAAGGGAAAACTTGGCTGCACTTAGCACACAATTAAAACAACTTACCAGGTTTTACACTAAAGTTAAAAATTGCTAAAAGTTACCATTATAACATGCAATTGAAACTACTGGAAATATATTTACATGCAAGGTATATAAGAACAGTAAAATGTGTTTTTTAGTAAAAGGTTATAAGAAGGCATGGAAATATAAATTTTTGCCTAGTGGTAAAGGATTGTTTTGAGTTAGATAGGAAAAGCCAAAGTTTCAAACAAGTGGTAGAAGAACTGTGGAAATTAATCTTGCAGAAGAGGTTCTCTATGCAAACATATTAACAAAATTCAGAAGGGCTATAAAAGAATTTTGCTTCTTTAAGACTTCTGAGTCATCATTTTGGCAAAATAAATGACTTATCATAATCTGGAATTCTGTTTCATACTATCAAGTGCTTTAAACATATTTAACAGGCTTCTCAAATCAAACCCCAGTTTCAAAATTGTCTTTCCTGACGCCTGACATCAGATACTTCAGAGGGCCCCTGGAATGTCCGAAAAGAGAGGTAAACAGGATTATTTGACATGTTTAGATAAATGGGATTGACAAAATGATGTTCAATCTTCTTTAGGTTATATTTTTGGTGAGTAAATATATATTTATATATGTTCCAAAATTTATGAGAATTCTAATGTCTAAGTATATGCTATCAATCATAATTAAGGTTGTTATGTTAAGTTATTGTAAACCATAGAGATGACCAAACTTCATTGTCAATTGTGTTGCTAAATGTAACTACCATGACATTTTGCTATTCACAGACAATTGTTGTCTTGTTTTAATCTGTTTCAAAAGATGGTTCATAATAAGCTATCGAAATTTAACAGGTCCTCTAAAATACAGGCTTCTGCTAACTTTGGAAATTGTAACATTGGAATAAAGGAAAACATACAGGACTCATGAAGAGCTGAAATGTTCATGAATATTAAGCAAAACAAGAGTTAACTAAATGGACTAAACTCAGGAAACTGAATGGAGAAAATCTTCCTGACTTTTGCTTGAAATATTGCTGATCCTTGTTATGTTTTTCAGAGTCAAAGAAACTTATTTTAAACTATTTATGGCCTTTAATTATTAAGATATACTCCTAGATCAAAATTTGGAGCATGTTTGTTTCTCTCTGACTGCTTACCCTAGAATTTGGAAACTATCTGTGAGTATTCTTAACTTACAGGAATGTAGTTGTTTGCATCAGTGTGATAAGAATCTATCTTTCTTTTGCAACAGAACGCAATTGGGAAAACTGGTCATTTCACTAAGACTTTGACTGAAAGGGTATGCTTCCGTTTAAGGAGTCAGTCTCGACTTGCAGAGCCAATAAAAGCCCAGTGGGGAGACTGGCCTCATAACTTTGCCTAAGCAGTCCCTGTACCGGGTCCCTGACATGTGGTCAGTAATAAATATCAGATTCTAACAGGTCCAGGAGCTCCAAGTTTATCTTGGGACCTTACGAGGAGAGGATGACCCAACTCACAGGTATTTGGGGATACTAACCCATGATTGGGCTCAATTTTAAAATACCTTATCTGAGACTCCTTGTAGAACAAAGTTCAATCAAAGCCAATCCAAAAGGCCTATGTAGAAATGATTATTCATGCTGCACTTTATGCAAATAATCAGGCCAAGTATAAAACTAAAGTCTATTTTTCAAACAACTCAGTTCCATTATGATTTGTTTTTTTAAACAAACATGAGGACTGGAAAGAGTGAAATTATATTCCAAACCTTCTTATACATTTGTCATTACATTCTAAACTCACTAATTGTTTTTAAGTTTTCTCCTACATTTTAGACTAATCCTGCTTGTTCCTGTGAACCAACTAGCAATCTCTGGCTGCAGCTCAGAAAGAACAAAAGGGGTTGGGTAACGAAGAAATCCTGATCAATATCCTAGTTCTGAGCAATTATCCTGCAAATCCTGCCAGGTGATGGAATAAATAGGGAATAAATAGGATCCTATCACTCAGAGGTTTTATTTCGGGAAAGTAAGACAAAGGGAGCTAACCAAAGCCAGGCACCATGCACCGAAATCCTAGCAAGCATAACTGTAGCTACCAGTTATCTGGGTGTGTCATAAGATATCCTTTCTCTCCCTTGTTGGAGGAGGACTTAGTTTCACGGTTTCATCTTAGCATTTGGCTTATGATAAGGAGTCCATGCAACTTCCCCTGAGACACATTTTTGTCCCAGGCTCAATTCCAGGCTTTGGGTTAAAGCCCTAGAAAGAAAATTAGATCTAAAGGATCCAGAGGCAGACAACAACAGAAGTTAAAAGGCACAGTGCAGGTGAGCATGACTGATTCCTGTTAATTAAGCCAACCCCAAACTTCCTGTTTCATAGATAAAGGCCACATAAATATCCATGGCCTAAATGAGGTCTAGGGCACTCCAAGGCTACTGACAGTAGCAGGGATAGAGGCATAGGTGAGAACAGATAATTCCTATTCTCTAGGCCCTCCCTGCTTCATGTGTGCAAGCTGCTTTGGCACTCATGGCAGGACCTGCCTAGGTCACAGGGACTTGGAGATGCAAGGATGGAAGAGGAGAAGAGGACACTCTTCCTTCTCTCCCTCATGTACCCCAGGTATCTACGAGGAAGAAAAGGGAGCCAGGGATGCCTGCTCCCCTCTTTCTAGGTGGGTAGCCATTAATCTTCAGTATGTACCCCTTTTGAATACATCCTGAACCATGGGGACTCCCTTAAAAAATGCCTTTTTGAGCTTACCCTTCCTATTGTTTTGTTTTGATACATGTTTTCTAACAACCCGATTTGTCTGTTCTTGCATTCAGGCCATCAAACTCCAAATGGCCATGCACCCAGAACCTCTGGCGATGGCCCCTTCTGCTGGGAACCCTTAAATAGGCCTCTGAGGAAGCCTTGACCGCCATTTCCCCAAAAGAGCACCACCTGTCAGCAGGAAGCAGTTAAGATTAGTCTTTGTCCTTATCCTTATCCTAATGGCAGTTAGATATACTTCTTTAGAGTGGGGGATGAGATAGCCAGGTGGGAGGGGGTCCCCAGAAAAATTCTAACTGCACTGGGGTGGAGCCTCAGGAAGTTCACGCATTTTGCAGCAGGGAGGAGCCTGGCCCCTCCTCTTCCTACATGGAACCTGGGATTCAAGCAGGGGCTCTGTCCTTGCAGAAGATCCCTGTTTCTCTGCTTTTTTTCCCCTTTTCACCTGATAAAACCCTGTCTTAATCACACTTCAGACCATTTGCTAGCCTAAATTTTCATGGCCATGGGACAGACAAAGACCCAGTCTTCAGTCGAACTAAGGAAAAGTCCTGAAACAGTAAGATTTGTGGGCTATATGGTCTCTTTTGCAAATACTCAACTCTGTCATAGTCCAAAAGTAGCCATAGACAATATGGAAAAGAAAGAGCATGGTTGTGTCGAACTATACAGTGTTTTAATGACAATTGAACTACAGTCATACACCACATTACAAAGTGTTAGTCAACAACAGGCCACATATATGACAGTGTTTGCATAAGATTATAATAGGTCTGAAAGACTCCTATTGCCTAGTGAGTCATAGCCATCTTAACATTGCAGCACAATTCTTGACTCATGTGTTTGTTTTAATATTGGTGTAAATGTGAAAGAAAAATAAACCTGGGAGCCCCCAAATTACTAAGCCAAAGGGTATCAGGCAAACCTATCTCTCATTTTATTTTAAAATAACTACAAAGATTTATTTTGAGCTACATACCTCCCTCACAATTTGCCCACCACGAAATTCCTTGTGGGCCTCAAGGTCTTCACCTAAAAACAGTTCTGTCGAATTTCACCCTTGCAATGTAAACTGATAGCTTATCTTCTCAGGGACAGGACAAAGGACAGACAGAACTCAAAGTTATCTCTGCTCACCTGCATTATTGGATTGCTTCCTCTGCCCTATTGTTCATGTAAAAATGCAGATTCACTGAGTCAGACTAAGACACAAGTGACTATTCCTCTACTCTCCTCTCACATGTAAATTTTATATTCAGTGAAAGGCTGATTAAAGACACAAAAAGACCTAAAAAAAATGCAAACTTTTGTCTCTTATTTACCGATGACCTGGAAGCCCAAATTTCGAGTTTCAAATTTCAAATTTCGAGTCCCACCTTTCCAGACCAAACCAATGTACATCTTACACATATTGATTGAGGTCTCATGTCTCTCTAAAATGTTTAAAGTCAAGCTGTGCCCTGACCACCTTGGGCACATGTTCTCAGTATCTCCTGAGGGGTGTGTCACGGGCCATTGATTACTCATCATTGACTCAGAATAAATCTCTTTAAATATTTTACAGAGTTTGACTTTTTTCATCAACATAAACAAACCCATTTTGCTGCCAATTGTAAAAAGTATAGCACATGCAATTATGTGCAGTATGTACTACTTGATGATAATAAATGCCTATGTAAACTGTTTATGAATTTACTATACTATAATTTTATTGTTATTATAGAGTTTACTTCTTCTACTTACTGGGAAAAAAAAAGTTCAGTGTAAAACTGCTGCAAGTCAATCCTTCAAAAGTTATCATAGGAGATGATAGCTCTGTGTGCGTTATGCATGGAAGACCTTCTGGTGGGATAAGACGTGGAGGTGAAAAACCGTGATACTGATGATCCTGAACATGTGTAGCCCTAGGCTAATGTATGTGTTTGTGTCTCATGTTTCACAAAAAGTTTAAAAAATGAAAAAAAAATATATATATATATATTTTTGAGACAGAGTCTCACTCTGTTGCCCAGGTTGGAGTACAGAGGCACGATTTGGGCTCACTGCAGCCTCTGCTTCCCAGGTACCAGCGATTCTTCTGCTTCACCCTCCCAGGTAGCTGGGATTACAGACATGCACCACTACACCTAGCTAATTTTTGTATTTTTTGTTGAGATAAGGTTTCACCATGTTGACCACGCTGGTCTTGAACTCCTGACCTCAGGTGATCCTCCCGCCTGAGCCTCCCAAAATGCTGGGATTACAGGTGTGAACCACTGTGCCCAGCCAATAAAATATTTTTAAAATAGAAAAAAGCTCTAGAACTTAAAGTATAATAATAATAATAAATAAATAAATAAATAAATAAGCTTATAGAATGTGAATATAAAGAAAATATTTTGTACAGTTGCATGTGTTTGTGTTTTAACCTGTGTTAAAAGAGTCAAAAAGTTCAAAAAACTAAAAAGTTTACAAAGTAAAAAGCTACTGTAAGCTGAGGCTAACTTATTATTCAAGAAATTTCTTTTTATAAACATAGTGTAGCCTAAGTATACAGTGCTTATAAAGTGTACAATAGAGTACAGTGATGCCCTAGGCCTTCACATTCCCTCGCCACTCACTCACGACTCACCCAGAGCAACTTCCACCCCTACAGGCTCCATTCATTGTAAGTACTCTATACAGGTGTACCATTTTTTAGTATCTTTTATACAATATTTTTACTGTCCTTTTTCCATTTGTGTTTAGATACACAAATACTTAACTTTTTGTTGCAATTTTCTGCAGTATTCAGAAGAGTAACATGCTGAACAGGTTTATAGCCTACGAGCAATAGGCTGTACCATGTAACCCAGGTATGTAATAGGCTTTACTCTCTATAGGTTTATGGAAGTACACTTAATGATGTTTGCACAATGAGAAAACTGCCTAACGATGCATTTCTCAGGTTGTATTCCCATCATTAAGCAACATATGACTGTACTTGCAAAAACAGATACAGGCCACATCTGGCCTATAAACTATAGTTTGCTGACTCCTGCTGTAAAGCCCCTTATCTCATATAGATAATATAGAAGAGAAACAGAATTTCAGAGAGCTGGCTTCCAGTTCTGTCACTGACCCTAATGGCTATGTTGTTTTAGACAATCTCCTTATCTCACTGCCTCCATGAACTATAAAAAGAAAAAGATAAACACTAAGATCTCTTCCAAAGTCTAATATCCTTAATCATTGATTACCATAGATAATTCTCATAAAACATCTTTTCTTAGATTGTAAAACCTGGAAACAATTTCATCATCGCAAGCCGTTAAAGCTTATGTGTAGCACATGGATCATTGCCATGGGATATTGGCCAATGAATATGTATAAAATTTCTTTATTAGAAAGAAGAAGTTTATGCTAAAAGGAAAAACTAGTTGAAAAAACTTCAATGGTACAGCGAATTTATTTTTGGCATTTCATAGTTTATCAAGTTCCCATATTAGGTTGAATGTATCAAATGTACTCAAATCCTTTAAATGTGGCATCACTATTTCAAAGTTTTTACCCTACTTATTATAAAATATTATTTGGAAGAAGGAGTTAAAGTACTTAATGAAAATACACATATAAATAGTTAGAAAATCAAATGAGCTATCAACTATTGCATTAGAGACAGTGGTGGTTGTTATAATGCTTAAAGACAGAAAAGTTAATAAAATACATTAATTATAAATGTGTTTGAATTTTTAATACATGTTTAATAAAATTTATAAAAATTAAACTTTTGGAAATTTTTCTTAAATACGAGCAGAAGAAAAATATAAAATAATGAGCATTCTATCACGGAGAGAGATCAAGAAATACCTGATGAATGTTAAACATATTATTTTATAAATGTGTACATTACATAAGGATTTGGATTTACCAAAGATAATTCCAGTTTTACAAGTTTATAAAGTCAAAGTAAATTCTACTTCTTGACTATGCTAACTGAAACACTTTAAAAATGCTCTTTATAGGCAGGCTATAGTAGAGAAGAGTCAACAGGTGCTGAGACATGAATGAGAAAAATTTAAAACAATAGACTTTTAAATAAAATGTGAGGACATTTTTACGGATTTCCACAGATGAGGAACATTGCAAACCCAGAGTCCTGACTCACCTACATCATACAGTTGGTAATTGGCAGAGCTGAAGCTAAAGCTTGTGAGTCTTAGTTCCTATTCTTGGGTTCTTTCTACTCTACCACTTTCAGCCTATGTGGTGAAAAGTAATATGAAAACAGTAAAATGGCAAATCCTAAATGTGCTATAAGCTGGAAATCGAGGCTTACTTTGAGACAACTACAGAACTAGTCAAAGCAGCCTGCTTGAAAGAGGTGAAAAGAAAGAAAGTGTGGGAAAATGGGAAATGCAAATCACGCTAGGCAAAGAGAATATCTGGAATAATTATTTGAAACAACAACAAAAAAAAACTGTGTAAGAGGAGAGGACTGTTTTATATACTCTCTTGAGAGCAAAAGAAATATAACAGGTCTTGTTCATTCATTCAGTCATTCAGCAAACATTCTTAGGACCTACCATGTGATATTTGCAGGTCTGCGTTCTGGGAAACCAACAGTAAACAAGAAAGACTATCTTACTAAGCAATGGAAAAATAACAAGAGCTATTTTAGAGAAGACAGAGTACTTAGGGGAGAAACATACATAGTCAAGGACTGGTAAAATAAGTCTTGCTAAAGGAAGTGGTATTTATCCTGGTCAAAGCTTTGAGTTAGAGTTAGCCATTCAAAGAAGGAGGAAAAGGGAATTCCAGGTGAGTAAATCTTTATTTGTTACCATCTCTGTTGACTTTACTGCAGACTTTGCAGGATTACTACCCCTTTATAAATCCTCTAGGCAGGCTTAGCCACTATTCAAATCTAACTGTGCATCACCACAGTCCTCTCCTCTATCTACATCCTCACATTTGGTGACTTTATCCAGATCACTGACTGTATCTCACCACTGAGCTATAAACCAGTGTGTCCAACCACATGTTTCTACTCTCTACCTGTTGGTTATTAGACATTTCAAACATAGAGTGGCTTTGCTGGGGTAGCTCTCCACTTTTCTTCCATTTTTCTCTATAGAGCGTGTAAGGTCTCTTGGAACACACAAATATTAGCAAGAAGACCCAAGGTTAGTGAGGACAGAAAGGAACAGATATTTAAGCCAAACAACAAAAGATTAGTAATAGTTAACTATGCATTGAAGGAGAAAACAACATTCCAAGCCAATGAAGATCTTCTCTATTTATACCTTATTTTTTCTCCTAACAATGATTATCACTATAAAGCATAAGTGGTGTTTATTTGATTCTTTCTTTATTGTGTGTGTGTGTGTGTGTGTGTGTGTGTAGCCTAAATTCCTACAAAAAAATAGACTATATCCATACTTGGTAATGAAGTAATCTTGAAAAAGAAACACTTATCAACCTGTATCACTAAGAGAATGTTATTGATGCTAGCGAAGGCTCCGGGTATAGCCATTAGTTTTGTTTTATTTTATTTATTTATTTATTTATTTATTTATTTATTTATTTATTATTTAAGTTCTAGGGTACATGGCACAACGTGCAAGTTTGTTACATATGTATATATGTGCCATGTTGGTGTGCTGCACCCGTCAACTCATCAGTTACATTAGGTATATCTCCTAATGCTATCCCTCTTCCCTCCCCCCATGCCACAACAGGCCCTGGTGTGTGATGTGCCCCACCCTGTGTCCAAGTGTCCTCATTGTTCAAGTCCCACCTATGAGTGAGAACTTGCAGTGACAGGCTTTCTGTCCTTGCGATAGTTTGCTCAGAATGATGGTTTCTAGCTTCATCCATGTCCCTAAAAAGGACATGAACTCATCCTTTTTTATGGCTGCATAGTATTCCATGGTGTATATGTGTCACATTTTCTTAATCCAGTCTATCATTGATGGACATTTGGATTGGTTCCAAGTCTTTGCTATTGTGAATAGTGCCACAATAAACATACGTGTGCATGTGTCTTTATAGCAGCATGCATGATTTATAATCCTTTGGGTATATGCCCAGTAATGGGATGGCTGGGTCAAATGGTATTTCTAGTTCTAGATCCTTGAGGAATCACCACACTGTCTTCCACAATGGTTGAACTAGTTCACAGTCCCACCAACAGTGTAAGAGCATTCCTATTTCTCCACATCCTCTCCAGCACCTGTTGTTTGCTGACTTTTTAATGACTGCCATTCTAACTGGTGTGAGATGGTATCTCATTGTGATTTTGATTTGCATTTCTCTGATGGCCAGTGATGACAAGCATTTTTTCATGTGTCTTTTGGCTGCATAAATGTCTTCTTTTGAGAATGTCTGCTCATATCCTTTGCCCACTTTTTGATGGGGTGGTTTGATTTTTTTTTCTTGTAAATTTATTTAAGTTCTTTGTAGATTCTGGACGTTAGCCCTTTGTCAGATGGGTAGATTGTAAAAATTTTCTACCATTCTGTAGGTTGCCTGTTGACTCTGATGGTGGTTTCTTTTGCTGTGCAGAAGCTCTTTAGTTTAATTAAATACCATTTGCCAATTATGGCTTTTGTTGCCATTGCTTTTGGTGTTTTAGACATGAAGTCCTTGCACATGCCTATGTCCTGAATGGTATTGCCTAGGTTTTCTTCTAGGGTTTTTATGGTTTTAGGTCTAATGTTTAAGTCCCTAATCCATCATGAATTAATTTTTGTATAAGGTGTAAGGAAGGGATCCAGTTTCGGCTTTCTACATATGGCTAGCCAGTTTTCCCAGCACCATTTATTAAATAGGGAATCCTTTCTCCATTTCTTGTTTTTGTCAGGTTTGTCAAAGATTAGATGGTTGTAGATGTGCGGTATTATTTCCGAGGACTCTATTCTGTTCCATTGGTCTATATCTCTGTTTTGGTACCAGTACCATGCTGTTTTGGTTACTGTAGCCTTGTAGTATGATTTGAAGTCAGGTAGTGTGATTCCTCCAGCTTTGTTCTTTTGGCTTAGGATTGTCTTGGCAGTGTGGGCTCTTTTTTGGTTCCATATGAACTTTAAAGTAGTTTTTTCCAATTCTGTGAAGAAAGTCATTGGTAGCCTAATAAGGATGGCATTTAATCTATAAATTACCTTGGGTAGTATGGTCATTTTCACAATATTGATTGTTCCTATCCATAAGCATGGAATGTTCTTCCATTTGTTTGTGTCCTCTTTTATTTTGTTGAGCAGTGGTTTGTAGTTCACTTTGAAGAGGTCCTTCACATCCCTTGTAAGTTGAATTTCTAGGCATTTTATTCTATTTGAAGCAATTGTGAATGGGAGTTCACTCATGATTTGGCTCTCTGTTTGTCTGTTATTGGTATATAGGAATGCTTGTGATTTTTGCACATTGATTTTGTATCCTGAGACTTTGCTGAAGTTGCTTAACAGCTTAAGGAGATTTTGGGCTGAGACAATGGGGTTTTCTAAATATACAATCATGTCATCTGCAAACAGGGACAATTTGACTTCCTCTTTTCCTAATTGAATACCCTTTATTTCTTTCTCTTACCTGATCACCCTGGCCAGATCTTCCAACACTATGTTGAATAGGAATGATGAGAGAGGGCATCCCTGTCATGTCCCAGTTTTCAAAGGGAATGCTTCCTGGTTTTGCCCATTCAGTATGATATTGGCTGTGGGTTTGTCATAAATAGCTCTTATTATTTTGAGATACGTCCCATCAATACCTAGTTTATTGAGAGTTTTTAGCATGAAGGGCTGTTGAACATTGTTGAAGGCCCTTTCTGCATCTATTGAGACAATCATGTGGTTTTTGTCTTTGGTTCTATTTATGTGATGGATTACGTTTATTGATTTACATATATCGAACTAGCCTTGCATCCCAGGGATGAAGCCAACTTGATCGTTGTGGATAAGCTTTTTGATGCGCTGCTGGATTCGATTTGCCAGGATTTTATTGAGGATTTTTGCATCAATATTCATCAGGGATATTGGTCTAAAATCCTCTTTTTTTATTGTGTCTCTGCCAGGCTTTGGTATTAGGATGATGTTGGCCTCATAAAATGAATTAGGGAGGAATCCCTCTTTTTCTATTGACTAGAATAATTTCAGAAGGAATGGTACCAGCTCCTCTTTCTACCTCTGGTAGAATTCGGCTGTGAATCCGTCTGGTCCTGGACTTTTTTTTGGTTGGTAGGCTATTAATTATTGCCTCAATTGTATTTGGTTTTTAATGGTTCTTCCACTCTGTTACCTGAATACACATAGCAAATAAAATCTCACAGCAATTTGAATGAATCATTATGAAAACAAAAGACAACAAAACGGTTTGCTAATATCTTTGAATTTCTACATATATGACCTTGTACTTCAGTCAAAACAATCTATTTTTTTAACCTAACCACATACTTCACTGATGGCATTTTGTGGTATATACAAAATACAATAATAAAAAGAGTGAGTAGTTCAACTGTAAGGCTGATTTATAATGACAGCTTTTCAGATACAGGGGAAATGAAGAATTGAGCAGATTCTGTGGAGTGAAAATTCCCAATTATGTTGTTCCCTTGTATTAATTAAACAGGTGCTAGGTAGTTTTCAGAGAAGCACCTCTGAGACTTCTGTTATGCAGAATTACTTACAGTTGTTAAATGTTATGTTCTTCTCAATGAAAGCACTAACACAAATCCTGATTGAGCATCTATTAGGTAGAAAGTACAGCTCCTCTTGGACTCCCTTGGGGAGATACTGACTAATCCTCAGGCAACTCTTCTATTTCTCCAAATCTTTGTTTGTTAAGAAAAAACTCCACTTTGGAGTCCTTCCAATGTTTACCAAATATGCTTCTGACAAACCTACTTTCCTTAAAAATCTTAGCCCATTTCACCACTACTGTCTTATTATATCATTTCCTTCAAGAAATACCTTCACTGGGTCCCACATACATAACAGAAATAGTCCATATTTTTAGCCCAATATTTAAGGTCTTCTAAACATTGAACTATCTCAATCATGCCTGTGGCTTAAGCTACTCTGTTTGTGACCAAAACCTGCAGCTTTTGACAAAACTTCATTTCTGAGATCCAGAATCTAAGAACCTGATCAAGCTCTTTTGTTTCTCTTTCTTTCTTTCTTTCTTTCTTTCTTTCTTTCTTTCTTTCTTTCTTTCTTTCTTTCTTTCTTTCTTTCTTTCTTTCTTTCTTTCTTCTTTCTTCTTCCTTCTTTTCTTCCTTCTTCCTTCCTTCCTTCTTTCTTTTCTTTCTTTTCTTTTCTTTTCTTTTTTTTTCTTTTCTTTTCTTTCTTTTCTTTTCTTTTCTTTCTTTCTTTCTTTCTTTCTTTCTTTCTTTTTTTTTTTTTTTTTTTTTTTTTTTTTTGGCAGAGTCTTGCTCTGTCACCCAGGCTGGAGGAGTGCAGTAGTGCCATCTCAGCTCACTGCAAGTTCTGCCTCCCGGGTTCACGCCATTCTCCTGCCTCAGCCTCCCAAGTAGCTGGGACTACAGCCACCCACCACCATGCCCGGCTAATGTTTTTTTATTTTTAATAAAGACAGGGTTTCACCGTGTTAGCCAGGATGGTCTTGATCTCCTGACCTCGTGATCCGCCCGCCTTGGACTCCCAAAGTGCTGGGATTACAGGCGTGAGCCACCGCGCCCAGCCACTCTTTTCTTAAATATCTGGTGGAGGCCTCAAAATCAGTATGAACAAAACAGAACTCATCATCAATAAAGCCATTTGTCCATTTATATCCTCTGCTTCCTTGAATGGTTATCCAGTCCCTCCAACCAGAAGTCAATAGCTTACTCTGGAGTCTTTTTTATCATTACCTTTCATGTTTAGCATCAGCAAGTATGCCTAAAATCCTTCCATCCTTCCTGCCTCTCTGTTACCAACTGTGCTGCACAGTCTATGCCCTACCATATCTCATCTGAATAATTTGTAATAGTGTCACTAATAGTTGCTTTTCTTCCAGCCATGTCTCCTTCCCAGTGAGATGGTTCATACAATCATGGAATTTTATCTTTCTAATTCATACATTCTATCACATCACTATCATTTTCAAAATTTCTTAATGGCTCACCATCACCCTAGAACATAATCTAAACTTGTTTGCATGCCTTACAAGACACTTTTTGATCTGGCTTCTTGACCCCTCTCCTGCCAGCCTTAACCTCTCTCCCATACTTCCCTAAACATTTTATTTTCCACTTCTCATAAAATGCCTTTACTCACTCATATCTCCGTGCTTGTGCACAATTAGGTTCTTCTTTGCATAGCATCCTTTCTTGTCTATCCATCAAACTCTAATTTGTAATTCAAGGTTATACTCAAATGGTATCTACTGTATAAACTTCCCCTGACTCCTGAGATCTTAGAATCTTATTTCCCTGTATACATTAAATATATTTAAAATATAATAATTATCTTTTTATAATGATATATGTTGTTTATGCAGTATGTCTGTCTCCTACTAGGTTACTCATTCCTTGAATCCGGCTCTTTGTTTGTACAACTTTGTGTCTTCATCACTTAGAAACACAGACTCAGAACTTTTAACAAATTGACTTCAGTGAATGAATTTTTCAGAATATTTAAGAAATTGACTTGAGTAAATGAATGGATATATAAAAATAAGAATGAGTTTGATTGAAAAAAGATAAGGAATTTTTATTTCAACAGCTTACCAGCACTAACGCTCATTATTCCAGTAGGCTAAGTTGTCTTGGAAATCTAATGTTTGAATTCTTCCTTCCTGTTAAGAGTTTTTAAAGTCAGTTTTATGGTATTTCTTGTAGAGAGAGGCAGGGGTAACATGGGAAGAACAGAGGTACAAAAGAAAAATGAGTTTTTCCTTGATCACATGAAAGTCCCTTACGTTTCAGTCATGCGTGTATCTCTGCCAAGGGTCAAGGTGAAGTCTGTTATTATTGATGAGTTATTTTAGGTAATTTATCAGTCAGACCTATCGGCTGGATTTCATAAACAGTAAGAGAAAGGTAAGAATTAGGTGAGGAAAATGACTAAGCAAATGTATACCCTCCATGAAGATAAGAACCAACTCAGAGTTTGCAATGCATCAATTCCAAAACTGGAATGATCCTCTTTCTGTTTTACTTAGAGACTTTCCCACTGCAGGTCCCAATTGAACTCTGGAAGACACAACAGTACAGAAGGTCTGAGATTGGATGCCAAACACACTGAACCTTCTAAACTCACATGAACAAGACCAAAAATAAAAATATGAAATAAAATAGAAACAAAGAGGAAGTAACTAATACCCTTTGTGTCACCAACCTAGCAGGTCTACACTACATAAATTCAATGTATTTATTCAGCTTTCTAAAACTTACAACTTTTAAGATGTCACTTGTTGAATCTGATACTGTAGTGGTAGAAGAGACCTAGACACTATGTAGTGTGGTGCTTATCAGATCGTAATCTCCCAAGAATTCGGATTCTGATGTGATGCCTCAGGGACTAAACTTGGGAGAGCAAGGTCCAGCTTCCCTGCCATACTTCAGTTCATGCAGCAATCTTTTTATCTGTTTCATTTGTTTGTTTAATAACGAAGTCTCATGCAAGATTTTATTTGGTTGATAAATAATTCTTTATAAAAGTTAAAAACACTGTCATCTATTCTAAATTCCTTGATTTATAGATGAGGAATCTGAGGCTCAGAATGACTGCATAATAACTCAAGTTGGTGTCAAATGAGTAGAACCTGCCCAGGTCTTCTAATGCTTATTATAATGGTAATGGTATACCTGGACTTGAGTTTTAGAGTCCAACTACCTGAATTCAAATTACCACTGTCACCTGACGTTGGGCAATTTATTTATCCTTTTTGGGCATCAACCTTCATCTGAAAAATGGAGTTCATATTGGTACATACCTCATAGAGTTGTTTTAAGGAGTAAAGGGGTTAATACAAAGAAAGTGTCTAATACATAGTAAGCACTCAAAAATATTCCCGTTACTGTAATATAACTATCATTCTATTTTACCAAACTGAAAAACTTCAGGGTTAGGCAGTGTGTTCGTTTCTACACAATGTTGTTGTATTGTTGCTACAGTAAATTACCACCAACTTGGTGGCTTAAAATAACACAAATTTATTATCTTAAAGTTATTGCAGTCAGAAGTCCAAAATGAGTCTCACTGGGCTAAAAGCTAGATGCCCGCTGAGCTGATTTCCTTCTGGAGGCTCTAGGGCAGAATCTCTTCCCTTGACTTTTCCAGCCACCTCCATTCCTTAGCTGTGGCCCCTTTGCCCATCTTTAAAACCAGCAGTGTAGCACTATTCAGATTCTGAGTCCAACTCTCACATTCCTGCCTCCTCTCAATGCTTTGACTTACAAACACCCTTTGTGATTGCACTGGTCTCACCCAGATGATTCAGGATAATCTCCCTATGTCAAGATCCTTAATCAATCTGCAAAGACTCTGTTGCCATGTAAGGTAATATATTTATATGGATATATTTGGAGAATCATTATTCTGTCTATCACAGGTGGGCAATGTAAATATGCAAAATAGCTTTGTATAAGAAGAGGGAGTGGCATACACTGCATAAACCTTACCTAAAGGCAATTGTGTGTGTACATTTATATATATCTTATATATTATATATATATTTTATATATATATATTATATATATCTCTATATATAAAATACTAGGCTAGTCAAACTAATATATCCTAGACCTGACTTGACTGAGGAATGTAGTTTGGGATCCTTGCCCTATGTCATTCCATTAAGTGGTTAGACCAGGTCTGCATAATGTAAAGCAAAGAGGAAAGGTGATGATTGCCTGAGTCTCTGCTATGTAAGCATCCTAGATAATTCAAGATATTTTTTCAGAGTGAAACAAAATGATAAATATCCTTCCAAATTCATGCAGTCTGCTTCCTACATGCTTTAAATACCTGAATGTGGGAAATGACCCAGTTTTTATCTACCTTTATTGACTATTTCAAATTAAACTCTTTAGCAGTCAACAACAACAGGAGTTACATCAACAGCTGCATCATCCTACACTCTGATTTTATATCTCTTTTTGAGCCATTACACCTGGTTGACTTGGAGATCCTCCAGGAACAACATCTGTTATCACTGTCTCCCTTGAAATTCAGGCCCACGGTTGTTTAACTGCAAATGTGGAAGAAAATCCAAACTGTACTTGTTTCTGTTGTCTCATGGCTTTGTCACCATATGTCAAATCAAATTACATTTCACAGTTGGCAGTTGAAAGAAATGAATAAATAGTCAGTGCAAAGATACCTTTTTTGACCATTAGAGAACTAAAATATAAAACCTGTTGACTTATCTCCTTTACAAGAGGATCTCAAAAAGTTCATGGAAAAATGGAATTAAAAGATAAGAATTTTAAATACAAACTTTATTTCTCAACATAATCTCCATCAAGTTCAAGACACTTTTGTGAGCAATGATGTCACCCATTTAGTCTATGCCTAAAGGATGGAGAGTGTTCGGAATTTAAGCATGCCAATTCAGTCGTTTTTATATTATTAATGGAAGAAAAAATTGGTGCCATTTAAAGGATTTTTTAGTATTAGGAAACAAAAAGCAGTCAGAAGGAGCCATATCAGGACTGTAAGGTGAATGCCTAATGATTTCACATCAAAGCTCTTGTAAAATGGCCCTTGTTTGATGAAAGGGATCAGCAGGAACATTGTTGTGGTGGTGAAGGATGCTCTAATAAAGCTTTCCCAGGCATTTTTCTGCTATAGCTCTGGCTTCCTCAAAACACTCTCAAAATAAGTAAACGTTATTATTCTTTAGCCCTTGATATAGTTTTGATTGTGTCCCCACCCAAATATTATCTTGAACTGTAGTTCCCATAATCTCCATGTGTCATGGGAGAGACCCAGTAGGAGGTAATGGCATCATGGGGGTGATTATCTCCATGCTGTTTTTGTGACAGTGAGTTTTATGAAATATGATGGTTTTATAAGGGGTTTTCCCCTCATTTCACTCTGTACTTCTCCTTGCTGCCACCATGTGATAAAGGACGTGTTTGCTTCCCTTTCCATCATGATTATATGCTTCCTGAGGCTTCCCTAGCCCTGCGGCACTGTGAGTCAATTAAACCTGTTTCCTGTATAAATTATCCAGTCTTGGGTATGTTCTTATAGCGGTGTGAGAACAGACTAATACAGCCCTTTAAAAAGTCAACAAGCAAAATATTTTGAACATCCCCAAAAACTGTGCCATAACCATAGTTCTTGACTGGTCTATTTGTGTTTGACTAGACCACGCCCACCTCTTGAAGGCAATTGCTTTGATTGTGCTTGGTATTTAGAATTGTACTGGTCAAGACATGTTTTATTTCTTGTTACAATTCTTTGAAGATATACCTCAGGATCTTGATCCCACTTACTTAAAATTTCCATCAAAAGTTCTGTTCTTTCCTGCAGCTGATCTAAGCACAACAGTTTTGATGTCCATTGAGTGAAAAGTTTGCTTAACTTTAATTTTTTAGTCAGACTGCATAAGCTGAATCAATTAAAATACCTCTTATGTTGGCTATTGTTTATGCTATTAATTATCTGTCCTTTTCAATTAGGGCACAAACATGATTAATTTTTTCTTTGCAAATCAATAGGGGTGGTCTGTCCCTGCAGGCTTCATCTTCAATATTGTCTCATCCCATCTTAAAATGAATTATCTATTTGTAAACTGTTGGTTTCTTTGGGGAATTGTCCCTATAAACTTTTTGTAAGCATCAATGATTTCCCATTCTTCCACTGAAGCTTCACTATAAGTTTGATGTTTGTTTTGCTTCAATTTCAGCAGAATTCATGTTGCCCTGATAAGGGCTCTTTATGAACTGATATCTTATCCTTCTTAGTACCTCAAACTAGATACTATTTACACATGTTATAACAAGTTAGTACAAGTTTATATTTTTGCAAAAATTTTGAAATCCATGCATAATTTTTTCATAGTATGCATTTTCTGTAAGGTTTTTGAAGACCCCTTAGATTTGGTACAATTGTTATCCTTGCCAATGTGGAAATCAGCTTTTTAAAATGGTTATCAGAAACCTCATTTGAGCTCACAATTCAGTTCCTAAAATGTAGATTAGTCTTCATAAACAGAAGTGAGTGAGAAGCATGCAAGGCAAGGCAACCAAGTGTCTTGGAGGTGCTGACACTGAAGGAAGGGTGAGGAAGAAATAGCAAGTAGGGAGAAGAGAAATGAAAAACAGAAAATGAAGTTGTCATTGGTCCATATGTATGATACAGTGGGTATTCATAATGGTCAAAAGTCTTATACAAAAGAAGGAAAAGATTTGTCCTAGGCCATTTCTGGCTACTAATAATTAATAGGTAAAGACCTACTAACAGTTAAAGTTAAAAGAATCTCAAGCCTGTGGAAGTTATTATTTTACTGAATGTGAGTTTAGGAGCCATTGTTTATCCAATAGATGAAAGGAAACAACTTTTGCCACATGCCATATTTTTAGAAAAGAGGCAAACTCAACTATTAAGTCTTACTCCACTGAATCAGTTCTTTTGTCACTAAAGATATATTGACACGGTCACTAAAACCAGTGGAAAGATACTGGTATAAATGAGGGTGCAATTGTTGTTTTATTAACTCTCAGATAGTATATACATTTGTTATTGCTGTTGTAACAAATTACCACAAACTTAGTGACTTAAAACAATACAAAAATCTATAGTTTCAGAGGTCAGAATTCTGAAAGTAGTCTTATGGAGTTAAAATCAAAGTGTTGGCAATCCTGCATTCCATCTGGAGGCACTAGGGGAGATCTGTTTCCTTGTATTTTCCATTTTTTATGGGCTACTAGCATTCTTTGGTTTGTGGCTCCTTCCTCTGTCTTCAAAGCATATCATTTCAACCTCTGCCTTGGTTGTTACCTCTCTTCTTTCTGACTCGACCATCTTGACACCAGGGTTCTAAGGACCCTTGAGATTACATTGGGCCCACCTAGATAATTCAGGACAATCTTTTCATATCAAGAAACTTTACATAATCACATCTGCAAAGTTCTTTGTGCCAGGTGAGGTGATACGTTAACAGGTACTAAGGATTCGGACATGAACATCTTTAGGGAGCTATTATTCTGCCTATCATAGATCCACTTGTCAATAAAAACTTTATCTAGAATTTATGAACTCAAGTGCCCACAGAAGATAGACAGGTAATAGAAGTGAATGAGAAAAACCAAGGAGTGGTGGAAACTGAGGTAAATTAGAGAGTGAATAGCATTCTAAGGCATTCACAATTTTAATAACATATGTAGTTGCCATGTGGACAAAACAATCGTCTCTGGTTCATGCCTACCTATTTGCAACCTTTATTTTAAACCAAATATTTGCTCCAAATAAGACTCTTCTGCCATTAGAAAGTGAGACACTTTCTATTAAAATGTCTACATGCACTCTGCAGCCAATTACACACTTACATAAATATAGAAAAGGCTAAAATACAAGAATGCAGTAAAAAATAAAAAAGAATGTGATTTAGAGCCACGTGTTAACTGAAAGACCCACCAAAAAATAATTGGAAGGAGAAGACCAGGAAGGAAATTGACCATTACAGGAAATACAGGATAAATTTTTTTTAAGATGGTGATCCTGCTCCCAGCAGGCTCAGAAAGACTTCTCTGGTTTAGAGGCAAATAAGAGCCAAATAAGTAGTCTGTAAGGATTAATGACTCATACATTTTTGTAAACAGCAACTGTGACAGTCTAACACAAGTTCCAAAGACACAAGCAAGGAGATTAGCAATGTCATGTTTCTGATGGACTTTCTCTTGGGTTTCTGTTAATCCGTGAGGTTTGATATGTGTTGTGAGTAAGAGAAAGGAGCTGAACATAACATTTTAAAGATCTGTTGAGTATTTGGCCATAATAAGGACTAAATCATCATCATTTTAAAAGTCCCAGGTTAGCAGACATACTCTGAGGCCTGCATCACAGTCGAAACATACATCAGATTTTATAAACATTTAGATCAAAGATTATAAAGAAAAATTTCCAAGAAATTCAGTGTCCATGTCCACATACACAGAATTTTTTTAAATGTGTAGTGGGGAGGGATGAAAAGGTATATAATCAATGAAGGAAGACAACTGTGGCAGCTCATGTACCAGGAGAGCTGAAGAATCAATTAAACTTCATATGCGAAAGGTGACATGTTGTTTTATTCAAAGCCAAAATAAACAAACATGAACTTTTGCTTATGCAAGAGAAAGCTCTATGCTTATATCTAGGAGAAAGGAGTTGAGACAAATAAAGCTAAAAGGTTATTTTCACACAAACAAAAGGTCTTTTTCTCTCTTTGTATGTCTCTCTCTTATATTTTTCTTTTCTTTCTCTCTCTCATTTTCCCTGTGTGTGTGTGTTTGTATGGAGAGAGAGAAAGAAAGAAAGATTGAGACAACAAGAGAGAGACAGAATCAGAGAGAGATAGTGAAACCGTTTTATTGAATGATCTGTACTCAGTAAAGTTGAAAATACAAATTAGTATTTTGTTGTTGTTCTATGCCACTGCCTTCCGATAAGTTTTGTCAATCATTTTCTTGCCTCTGGATGAAATCTCAAAAGCATAAAATAGCATTATCCATCATTCTCATATAGAAGTGAATGGTCTCTTTTGATACAAAATACCTAGTTTATGCCAGACTAATATCGAAGCCTTATTCTCCTTTATAAGTCAAACCTTCTTCCCGGTCATCTTGCATCCCCGACCTGATTTAGACTTGGAGATATGCAGTAGAGATGAGGTGCTTAATCAACTTCTAAGCTTTGCTCTTATTTTCCTTTCTTTCTACTCTCTAGGCGTCTCTGTTTTTTCCAGAGATAGAGAGGATGATGGGAAAAGAGAGATGAGGCAGAAAGTTTTCACTTAACTGATATGGTTGTCCCTGACATTGGTGGCCACCAAAAGTGCTCTTCCTTCTCTCTTCCTCTCTCTCTCTTTGTCCCTCCTTTTCTTTCTCTTTCATGAAGCGCCTCTGTGTGGTCTTCAGAAACCTGCATTACTATGGATCTCTCCCCTGCTATTCACTTGTCATGGAACACGTCACCTCTGCCATTTCTAGATGGTTATTCATGATGCCTCCCTGGGTCCCAACATCTAGTGGTCCATCTCACACATACTTCCTCTCATGGGACCTCCAGGCCCTCTCAGGCTGTCCTTCAGGACAGAATCTTTCAAGATGGCCTAATTTCAGCTCCTACATTAGTTTACATCTGATCCATATCTAGAAGAGCAGGCCATTTTGAATGCAGCCCTGTATCTTTTCTTTCTTGCTACAAATTGTTCCACTCAGGTTCTTTCCTATATAAATTGTCAGTATAAATCAGGGTTCTAAGTATCAGTGAGGACAGGCCAAGCTTGCCAGTGAGTTTCCAGAAGCATCCCTCAGCACACGTGAAGTAAGAGTTAAAGACCTCTCTCCTCTGTTCTTTTATACTCTCCTGTGGTCACACACAATCTTAATATACTTTGTTTCAGATGATCTAGCAGCTACTATAGTCAGTGTTGAATTCCCTCCTGGAACTTCCAGATAGAGGGAAAAGCCATAGTTGATATCCTGTTACATAGATAGGTAGTTTGATCAATGATAGAGAGATAAAAAGATATAGAGATAGAGATGTCCAGGTGTGGTGAGCTGTCTGAGAAATAACAAATTGGAGCCCAATAATTCAAGGAATTGATGAGAATGGAGTGCAGTAGATTCCAGCAAGAAAACAACAGATTGGTACTAAGGAGAGAGCTGATTAATAATAGTGTGGAGGCAAGAAACTTAGAACAGTGATGACTGGTGTTTAATTTTTGTTACTTTTGGATCTGGGCAGAAACATCCTTCATTATCCCCCAAATCTTCAGGACAATTTGTCACCAATGCTATCACCACACTAGCATTGACTTAATGCAGTACTGCTTTGGATAACAAAAAAATATGAGGGCATTTTCATTTTTATATAGGAGAGAAGGAACAAGAAAGACTTGGAGCAGGCAGTGCCCATGAGGTAATGGTGGGGGGTTCTCAGTGTCTTACTGAAAGTAGGAAGTTACAAGCAACTTTAAGTCAGTGTTAGCCCCTTTTCTTGAAAATCTGCAAAAATATAAAGAGTCTTGGACTTCTGTTTATTTCAGTTAGAAGCTTGAATTAGTTCTCATAAATTTCAAACAAGGTGGTGCCTCCAGAAGGCTGGAGAACTTGGAGGTGTTCAGGATACATATGACTAATATAGTATCCCCTGTTTCTTAAGCCTTCTAATGTAAATATGTGGTTAGAGTATCTGATCAAACTTCAAAATCTTCCATAATTATTGAAAAATGGAAATAAGACAACACAGAAACATTCTAAAGATATAATCCCTAGAATAATCCAAGTATGAATTATACATTATTATCACAAGTTGCATATTTCATTAAAAATGGGAAAGTTTTGAGGCTTTGACTGAGCAATTTTCCCTGCTAACTGCTTTGAGTCTCTGTGATTTTAGTGTTTTATTCCTTGACCCCCTCACTTCATTGCTGCAAGTTTCCTTACCCAAAGCACATGCTCTCAATCTCTTTTTTTTTTTTTTTTTTTTTTTTTTTTTTGGATGAGGAAGGGATTATTACTAAACAAAAGTGGAGGGCAGGACAATAATTTGTTTTCCCAGTACTCCAAAAGTCTCTCACACAGGTCCTGCTTTAAGCTAACGGGTAATGTGCAGAGCCAAGTTTAATCCTTGTTATGATGCCAGGGCAGGCTGTGCTGAGCTGAACTGCAGGCTTTGCTCCCTGTAGGCCAAGTTCTTATAGCTTCTGTGGTGTTATGATATATATATACAGATTGTCATCTACAGTTCCTGACTCATAGTTACCATAGCCCTTGTTACAGTCTTTTGTTATTGGGTTGGGTATGTTAGGCCTCAGGGGCAGGAATCAGGAAACAGAATCTCTCTGACTTTCTCTTCTCCTCCTTTCACCTGCCCAAAGGCAGGACTCTAATATTCCCCCAGCTTTCTCATGGCAGGTCATAAGGCCCTCATTTCAGAGAGGCTGTTGCCCCATACTCTGAAGGAAGGAATGCTGATGTCAAGAATTTTCCATAAAAACCCAAGAGGATTGGGTTCCGAGAGCTTCAGGATAGCTGAATATGTGCAGATTCCTGGAGAGGGGACATGCCCAGGGAGGGCATGGAAGCTCCATGTCCCTTTCCCCATACCTCTTTACCCATACCTCACCCTACACAGCTCTCCATCTGTATCATTTGTTTTGTTTTAGTTTTTGAGACACAGTCTTACCTCATCACCCAGGCTGGAGTGCAGTGGCGTGATCTAGGCTCACTGCAACCTCTGCCTCCTGGGCACCAGCAATTCTTGCCTCAGCCTCCCCAGTAGCTGGGATTACAGGCACCCACCACTGTACACAGCTACTTTTTGTATTTTTAGTAGAGATGGGGTGTCACCATGTTGGCCAGGTGAATCTATGATCTGCCTGCCTTGGCCTCTCAAAGTGCTGGGATTACAGACATGAGTGACCGCACCCGGCCATCATCTGTATCATTTGTAATATC
Source organism: Macaca thibetana thibetana (assembly GCF_024542745.1). Taxonomy (NCBI): domain Eukaryota; kingdom Metazoa; phylum Chordata; class Mammalia; order Primates; family Cercopithecidae; genus Macaca; species Macaca thibetana. Next base: position 86,336,197 of record NC_065586.1, read on the forward strand.
CTTTATAATAAATTGGAAAAATAAGTGTATGTTTCTGTGAGTTCTGTGAGCCACTCCAGAAAATTAATCAAACCCAAAGACAGGGGCATGGGAACCCCAACTTAGGCCTGTTGGTCAGAAGTTCCAGAGCCCTGGATGGACTTAAGACTGGTTGGGGAGGCAGTCTTGGGGATTGAGCCCTCAACCTATGTGATCTGACACTATCTCCAGGTAGCTGGATCAGAATTGAATTGGAAGACACAGAGTTGGTGTCCACTGTAGAATTAATTGCTTGCTTGGTGGTAGAGAGAAACCCTCACATATCTGTTCACAGAAGTCTTCTCTGTGTTGATGATTATTGTGGTAGTGGTGTGAAGGCAAAAGGAAATCATGGTTTGAGAGTTTTTTCCCAAACACCTTACGTTCCAGAGCCTTGCAAGTTGACTCATTAAAGTCATGCTCAGGCTCACCCAAGTTTGATTTGTAAACCAGAGAATTAGTTTGCTAATTTACGGTGATTCAGATTCAGCTGCCATTTGTTTTGAGCATGTTACATGTCAAACATTGAGCTTGAGAATTTCTCACCAATGATCTCGTTTAATCCTCTCATCAGCAGTCAGTGGATGTCCCCAGAGGAAAGTCTATTCAGAAAGATGAATAAAGTTTATAAAGTTTCTTAGAAATACTAAGTCAAGGCAAAGAGAGCTGGATGATCTGTGGAGATTATCTTGCAGTAGGAGGATGTTCTTGAATCTTTGCTCTCTACATATATCTGCTTATGGCTCAGTTCCTAGCAAGAAAATCCAGCCTCTTCCTCACTGTCTTTGCTGAACCCCCACTGATTAAAGTCTTCTCACATTTTTCAGTATTTCATGCTGTCATTTTGTGTCTCCCTATGGCATCTTATTCCCTCACTTACAACCAGACTGCTTCTCTAGAAGGGATTTAGACACAACTTGTTTACTTTACTACAGTAGAATGTCCTCCATCTTGTAAATAGATGCAAAACTCTTTCTTGAATCTGAATTATATCACTTTCTACAATAGGAGACATGACGATTTGTTTCTGGGGAAAATATCTGGAGCATTTCTGCACCGATGCTGACAACAGTCTGTGTCCTTTCTGTAGCTCCAGGCATGGCATGAAGGTGTGGGAGGGAGCAGTGGCATAGAGAGATTCAAACTTTTATAGCTATAATCACATAAGAAAAAAACTGGCTCATGTGTATGTTTGATATTTTAATTAATTTATTTATTTAAGTATTTATGCAGTGTCATGCATTGAGTATACAGAAATGAATAAGGCACATTGCTCTCAAATAATTCTTTGTCCAGTACGGAACACAAACATGTAAGGAAATAATTTTAATACAGTGATCTAAAGGTTAATTGAAATATGGACATGGTGCCATCAGAGAATTGAGGTTTAGGAAATTTTGTCTACATGGTCAGGGAAAGTCTCACAGCTAAGATGACCTTTAAGAAGTTTTAAATTAAGGACAGAAGTTCACTGGATGGGAAAAAAAGGGGGCAGTGGGAGGAGGCATGTGGAGGAATATTTAGGAAAAGCATTCCAAGCAGAAAGGACAGAAGCATAAAACAGCATAGGAATTTTAAAAAGGTATGAGATATTGGCATGCCTATAGCAATTTATGTGAGTGGAAATAAAGCTGAGACTTAGGCAGGGTCTTATCAAAATTGACTCCTATTATTAAGATTAGAAATTTGAATTACATTCAGTAAACAGTAGGTATAGAACTAAAGCAATGTAATGTCATTTGTGTTTTTAAAAGATGACTTTTACAGTATTATGATTTGGAGAAGTTATTTTGCCTTGTAACTGAAAACTAAAATTAATATATAAATGACAATATTTGTTTTAAGGAAGTTTTTAATTTTATCCCAATGTGTTCAAAATGCTATTTTGATAATATTATAAATAGTTATTTTGCAATATATTTTCTTCCCTTATTTTAGTCTTCCCTGACATACCCACAACTTAATATATAGCATAAACCTCTGTTGTAGTGGGAAGAGGGCTGAACCTAGAAGCAGAAAATGGTTCTGAGTCCCTACCCTTCTTCTTTCTGGCTTTGTGTCCTTGGGCAAGTCACTTAACTTCTCTGAGACTCAAGTTCCTTATCAGTGAAAGGGGGATATTGATACTCAAATTCTGGTTTGTTGTGAGGATTAAATTAAAGAAAAAGTGAGCTATCTCTTAGACCTAAAAGGACTTCATAAAAGTATAGAAAAGTGTATGCATTCTCTCTATATAACTTATATCTGTATAAATTATACATTTTACATAATATATATATATATATATTTCTTTTTCTTTCCCCAGGGCTCTCCTTCAGGAATTTCAGTTCTTGATACCCATGATGAAGTTAGATGATATTTAACAAACCCTACTGATCCTGACCTGGTCAACTTAGATGTCTGCCTTTCTTTTCTGGACGAAATCATTCAGACTTAGAGAGTGATAATCAGTGATGAAGCTGTAACTTCATCACTCCTAGATGAAGTTCTAGGAGTCTGGACTCCTAGAACAGTGTACTTTCATTAATTCAGAAATGGTCCTCTAGAATGGCTTCATAAACAGCAAGCTGAAACCACATTCAAAATTACAACTTACATGAATGGTATAAATATGTATGGAAATAGATCTTGATGCCTTGATCCAAAGGTACTGACTTGCTATTTGAATAAAAGAAGAAATCTGATGGTTAGAGAGGGTAACATATATCCCAACTTCTTTTCCCCTTAATGGAAGAAGTTAGGTCTCTTCCTTACCACAAACTATACTGTGAACTCTTAACTATTTCTGGTGCCATCAAGTGATTAAAGATTGATTTGCTTGAAATGAAAGAAACATCCTGATTGAATAATAATCCAGTTAAGATAAACAATAAATAACCAATATTGTCTTTGTGATGGAATTTTCACTAGCAAGACTCTAGATACTATGGCAAACATTTTTTTAAAATGCAGCTTTTCAAAAAAGTAAACAGAACCTCACTTCTGTGTTTTTAAATTAATTTTTAATTAATTTTTGTGTTTTTAAATTAAGATTCAAAAACTAGATTGAATAGAGTAAGTTAATTCAAATAAGATCATGAATGTGGAAAGGGGAAATTTCTTTGCTAGACTATAATAAAAATTCAGAGTAAGAAGTTTGATTTTGGAGAAAACAGTGGGATAGGTTCCCAAATCAATCTCTTGATGAAGGAATACCAAAAATACAAAGAGAATGTATTTTTAAAAAACTCCTTGGGAGAGGTTTCAAGATGGTTGACTAGATGCTTATTAGATCTGGTACTCGCCTCTTCCATGAAGAGAAACTAAAATAGCAAATACATAATCATGCTTCAAATAGATCATCAAAGAGTGAACACTAGAATTCAACAAAGAAGTGACAGGAAGCACTGAAGCAAGGAAGGAGAGAGAGGAAAGGCAGCCTGTTTGACTGTTATTGGTTAGGAGTCTAGAGAAGTTCCCTAATGAAATGAAGGGCAAGTGAGAGGCCCCCAGAACTCCAAATTCCCACCATAGACTTTTATAATCCAAGTTACAGTAGAGCCCCTGAAACTTCATGGACCCTAGGACTAACATAAAGAGCTAGAGAGCATGTGAAGGCATTGCTCCAGAGAAAGAGCTCACATTGGGTTCCACACACCCCGAGTCCTAAGCAGCTGCGCTCCAGTGCCATTTTGAAAGCCAAGTCCCCACCAGACTGCATCCTGCCTGGAGACCCAATAGCAGCTGCATCTTTGCATTTCTGGAGCCCCACTGATATCCTTGTCTGCTGCAACTGGGCAAGAGACACTGGCAGTGGTTCTGCCCTCCTAACAGAGGGGCAGTCATGCATTTTCATGCACCCTGAGGACAAATGCCGCTTCCCACAATCACCACTGCTGTGTGCTGCTTTGGGGCTAAAGCTCGAGCGAAGTGCATGCCCCATCCCCACCAGGCACCTGCCTATGGTTGCTCCCCAGTGTCAGGGATGCAGTGGCTGCCTCCAACTGAGCTCTCCAACAGGGGCCAGGGATTACCCAGTCTCTGCCTACAACAGCCAGTGCCTGTTTGCACCACTGGGATGCCTGAGAACAGATCCACCTGGCCAAGCTCCACTCCCCACTCAGTACCCAGATATACCAACAAGGGTCCTGGGAATTGTCCAGTCCAGTCCACCACCTTTGGTACCTGAACACTTCTCCCAAGGTATGTGGTCAAGTCCACTGAACCTGCCACTACCCCCACAGCTGGTACCCAATGCATGCATCAACAAGGAACCTGGAGATTGGACCACCAAGCTGATGTAGCCATCAACATCACTAGCATGGATCACTTGAGTCCCAGAGGGTTGTCTCACCACTGCTACAGCCATCAACCATGCAATGCCTACTGCCTACTGCCTAGGGGCTCAAGAACCTGCCCACCTACCCAGTCCACTGCTACAATCCCTGGAACCTGAGAAAAGTGCCTAGAAATCCAAGAACTGTCCTTCCTGGACCGACTAACATCTGTGCCAGCATGCACCACCTTGAAGTTTAAGGACAGACACATTCAGCTCACTGCTGCCACAACTAGTACCTGAAGACTGGTTCATCTGGTATTCCAGCCCCCAGTAAAACGTTAGCACAACCTCTACTAACAACTGCACCCTAAGCCACTGAGAAAATCACAACCACTATTGATGCTGCTACAACTAAAGAAATCATACAGAGACTACCTACTGCACACCCCCAGAATCAAATCAAAAGTGACCTACCCAGGCAATACCATAAATACATTATCAGGAAAAATTCATCTCACATAAAAGTAAATTCAAAAATTGGAAGAAGCAACGGTTACATCATGTGCATAGATATCAACATACAGACACAAGAAACATGAAAAAAAAAGATTATGTTACACGTTCAAAGAAATACAATAATTCTCCAGCAACAGGTCCCAATCAAAAACAAATTTACAAAACCCCAGAAAAATAATTCAAAATATTGATACTAAAGAATCTCAGTGAAATACAAGAGAATACTGAAAAACAATACAAATAAATCAGAAAAACAATTCAGGATATGAATGAGAAATTCCAAAGGGATAGATATCATTATAAAAGAACCAATAGAAATTCTGAAGCTGACGAATTTATTAAAAGAAATTCAAAACTTCAACAATAAAGTAGATCAAGCAGAAGAATCCTAGAACTTAAGGCCTTTTCAACAACCCAGTCAGACAAATTGAAAAAAAAAAAAAAAAGAATTAATAAGATTGATTAAACCCTTCATGTCACCTGAAACATCATAAATTGACCAAATATTTAAAATTTTGGTATTCCTGAAAGCAAAGAGAAAATAAAATCTTTCTCAGACAAGCAAAAGAGATTCATTACAGCTAGACCAGTCCTACAAGAAATATCTAAGGGAATTCTATGCCTGGAAGAAAAAAAAAGTTATTATTTTTCATGATATTTTCATACTATATTATCATGAAAACATACACAAAAATAAAAACCATCAGTAGCACAAACACACAAACAAGGAAGAGAAAGAAGCTCAGATTTTATAGAATACTACCAAACCACAATAATAAACAATAAGAGAGAAAGAAAGATACAAAAGATATACAAAACAACCAGAAATCAATTAAATGTTTGGCAAGACTAAGCCTTCACATATCAATAACCTTAAATGCAAACAGATTAAACTTTTCACTTAAAAGATATAAACTGAATGGATTTTTCAAAATGATCTAACTATATGCTGCCTACAAAGAATTCGTCTCACCTGTAAAGGCACATATAGATGAAAATAAAGAGATGGAAAAAGATATTCCACACAGACAGAAACTAAAAGCAGGCAGGGGTAACTATACTTTTACAAGATAAAACAAACTTTCAGTTAAGAACAATGAAAAGAGAAAAAGAAGGGCATTATATAATGACAAAAAGATTAGTTCAGCAAAAGGATACAATAATTCTAAACATATCTGCCCTCAACAATGGAGCACCCAAATATGTATGGCAAATATTATTACATTTAAAGAAAGAGAAGCTCCAAGACAATAATAGGGACTTCAGCATCCCACTCTCAGCATGAAACAGAATATATAGACCAAAAATTAACAAAGAAATGTTGGATTTAAACTACACATTAGACCAAATGGGCCTAACAGAAAATTGCGAAACATATCATCCAACAGCTACAGAATACAGAGCTAGAAAAGCAAGAACAGACAAAACCCCAAATTAGTAGAAGGAAAGAAATAATAAAGAGCAGAGCAAAAATAAAATAGAGACCAAGAAGACAGTTCAGGGGATCAATGAAAATAAAAGTTGGTCCTTTTGAACAGATAAACAAAACTGAGAGCCACTTGCTAGACTAACAAAGAAAAATGAGAAAGGACCCAAATAAGTAACATGAGAAATGAAAAAAAAGACCTTACAACTGATACCACAGACATACAAAAGCTCATCCAAGGCTATTATGAACAACTATATGCTAACAAACTAGAAAACTTAGAAAAAATGAATAAATTCCTGGACACATACAACCTCCAAAGGGGTTGAATCAGGAAGAAATAGAAATCCAGAACAGAAAAATAATGAGTAGCAAGACTGAATAAATGATAAATACTATCACAACAAAGAAAAACCCAGGACCAGATGGCTTCACTGCTGAATTCTACCAAACTTTCAAAGAAGAATGAACATCAATTCTTCTCAAAATATTCAAAAAAATTGAAGAGAAGAAATTCTTCCTAATTTGTTCTATAAAGCTGGCATTTCTCTGATAACAAAATCCAACAAGGATGCAATTTTCAAAAAGAAAACTACAGGATAATATCCCTGATAAGCATAGATGAAAAGCCTCAACAAAATACTAGCAAAAAATCCAACAGAACTTCAAAACATAATGCACCATGATCAAGTGGGATTTATTCCAGGGATGCAAAGATGGTTCAATACATGCAAATTAGTAAACAAGATACATCACATCAACAAAATGAAAGACTAAAATCATGGAATTATCTCAATAGAGTCAAAAAATCATTTAATAAAATTTAACATCCCTTCTTGATAAGAGTCCTCAAAAAACTAGTCATAGAAACACATCTTAATATAATAAAGGTCATAAATGACAAACCCACAGCTAACGTCATATTGAATGGGAAAATGCTGAAACTCTTTCTGCTTAGAACTGGAATAGACAAAGATACCTTCTTTCACCACGCCTATTCAACATAGTACTGGAAGTCCTAGCAAGAGCAATAAGGCAAGAGAAAGAAATAAAAGGCATCTAAATTGGAAAGCAGAATCCAACTGTTTAATACAGTTTGGATATTTATAGCTGCCTAAATTTCATATTGAAATGTAATCCCCAGTGTTGAAGGTGGGGCCTGGTGGGATGTGTCTGGATATAAGGTTGGATCCTTCATGAATGGTCTGCTGATAAGTGAGCTCTCACTCTGAGTTCACACAAGATATTTTCATTTAAGAGTGTGTTACCTCCCCACCTGATTCTCTCTTGCTTGCTCCTGTTTTGTCATTCAACATGTCTATTCCCCCTTCACCTTCTGGCATGATTGAAAGTTCCCTGAGCCTTCACCAGAAGCTGAGTAGATGCCAGTACCATGCTTCCTGTAAAGCCCACAGAACTCTGAGTCAATTAAACCTCTTTTCTTTATAAATCACCCAGTCTCAGTTTTTTCTTTATAGCAATGCAAGAACAGTCTAATACAGTGTCCATCATCAAATGAATAAAGAAAATGTAGAATATATATGTGTGTGTGTGCATATATATAAAAAAATCATACATACGGTCAAACTGGACTACTATTAGATCATAAGAACAAATGAACTTAAATCATTTTCAGCAACACGGATGGAACTCAAGGTAATGATGTTAAGTGAAATGAGCTAGATAGACAAATTTCCTATGTTCTCAGTCATATGTGGGAGCTAAAAAGTTGATTTCCTAAAGGTAGAGAGTACAATAATAGATACTAGAGGCTGAGAAGGGTGTGTAGGTCGGGGAGGAATGATGAAGAGAGATTGGTCAATGAATACAAACATAGTTAGACAGAAGGAATAAATTCTAGTGTTCATAACAGAGTAGGGGTATTATAATTATCAACAATGTATTATACATTTCAAAGTAGCTAAAAGAGAGAACTTGAAATGCTCTCAATCAATAGAAAAGATAAATACTCAAGGTAATCAATACCCTAAATACCCTTACTTGATCATTACGCACTCTATGCATGTAACAAGTCTTCACTCTAAAGTGGAGCTCTGAAACTGCTTTTGTTTTATGGCATTTACCAAACCTTTCATTTTAAGTTCAGGGGTATCACGTGCAGGTTTGTTATATAGGTAAACTTCTGTCATGAGGGCTTGTGCAGATTATTTCATCACTCAGGTATTAAGCCTAGTGCCCTTTAGGATTTTTTCCTGATCTTCCTCTTCCCCCTGCCCACTCTCAGTTAAGATTTCATGTTTATGCTTAGAATTTAAACTGGTAATACCCTACTGTGTTTTCAATTCTTGTGTTCTCTTGAACAATTTTTATTTTTAAATTGATGTTATTTTTCTTCTTTTTATGGAAAAATTTTATTGATACATCATATTTTATATATTCTATATTATGGGTACAAGTGATATTTTGTTACGTGCAAATTTCTGACTTTCTGGTTTGATCTTCTAAAAACGAAAAACTGAAATCCTGAATTAAAGGAAGCTGAGACTTTATTTTATTTTGTTAACTTTTACTTTAAGTTCAGGGGTACCATGTGCAGTTTTGTTATCTACATAGACTTGTGTCATGAGAACTTTTACAGATTATTTCATCACTCAGGTGTTTATTCTGGTACCCGTTAGTTATTTTTCCTGATCCTCTCCCTCCTCCCACCCTCCACTCACCAGTAGGCCCCAGTGTCTCTTGTTCCCCTCTATGTGTCCATGTGTTCTCATCATTTAGCTCCCACTTATAAGTGAGAACATGTGGTATTCATTTTCTGTTCCTGCATTAGTTTGCTAAGGATAATGGCCTCTGGCTCCATCCATGTTTCTGCAAAGGGCGTGATCTTGTTCATTTTATGACTACATATTATTACATGGTGTATATGGACCACATTTTCTTTATTGAATCTACCATTAATGGGCATTTAGGTTGATTCCATGTCTTTGCTACTGTAAATACTGATGCAGTAAACATAAGCATGCAAGTGTCTTTATGAAAGAACAATTTATATTCCTTTAGATATATATCCAGTTGTGGTATTGCTGGACTGAATTGTATTTCTGTTTTTAGCTCTTTTAGGAATAGCCACACTGCTTTCCACAATGGTTGAACTAATTGACATTCCCACCAAAAGTGTTTAAGCATTTCTTTTTCTCTGAAACCTCACCAGCATCTGTTATTTTTTCACTTTTTGATAATAGCCATTCTAACTGGTGTGAGATGGTATCTCATTGTATTTTTGATTTGCATTTCTCTAATAATTAGTGATATTGCATTTTTTTTTATATGCTTGTTGACTGTGTGTATGTCTTCTTTTGAAAAGTGTCTGTTCATGTCCTTTGCCCACTTTTTAGTGGTCTTTTTTTCTGGAAAATTTAAGCTCCTTATAGATGCTGGATATTAGACCATTGTCAGATACACATTTTGCAAAAAAGTTTCTTCCATTCTGTAGGTCGTCTATTTACTCTGTTGACCATTTCCTTTGCAATGCGGAAGCTCTTTGGTTGCATTAGATCCCATTTGTCAACTTTTACTTTTGTTGCAATTGCTTTTGGTGTCCTGTCATGAAATCTTTGCCCATTCCTATGTCCAGAATGGTATTGCCTATGTTGGAAATGACAGAATCTTAATAACAAATGGAAGATGTTAAAAAGCCATAGATAAAAGAAAGATTACTTTCAAAGAGGCAGTAGTTAGACTGTGAGGTAACTTCTCAACAGTAATAATAGAAGTCAGAAGACAGTCAGTCCAATAATACATTACATTGGTTGGAAGGACATAGACAACAACCTAAAATTCCAAACCCAGAAAAGAGTATATTTCAAGACTGACAACAAAATGAACATTTTTTTCAGGCAACCAAAACAAGAGTTCACCCCCTCACCAAAAGGAAATGTACAATATGCACATCAAGTAGAAGGAAAGTGATCCCAGATGGAAGATCTAACATGCAAGGAGGAATGAGGAACAAATATCAGGTGGTAATTATGCAAACTTGTCATTACCCTTGTTCTCTGCTTTTCATTATGGCTGTTAAGAAATTTCTATTCCATTGAAGTCAACTGTCTTTATTCTCTGGATAATTTTAAGACTTCTCTTTTCTTCTGTTGTTCTGCAGTTTAATTATAATACTCTTGAGTGTTGATTTCTATTCATTTATTTTATTTGCTACATATTTGGCTTCTTGAATTTGTAGATTAATGTGTTTCCTCAGTTTTGGAAAAGTTTCTGCAATTATCTTCTTAAAAATGTCCTCTGAAAATATTGTCAACACATTATTGTGTGTTGCATGGTCAGAAAAAGTACATGTATGCAGAATATGTTAAGAACTATTAAGTATATAATACAACCCAATAAAGAAATGAGCAAATGACTTGAGCAGACACTTCACAAATGAAGATATATGAATACTCAATATGTACATGAAAAGCTATCATTAGTCATCAGGAAAATTGAAATTAAAACTCAATTAAATACCACTACACACTCATCGAAATTTCTAAAATTAAGAAACTAACCACATACAGTACTAGTGAGGATACAGAGTAACTAGAACCCTCATACTCAGTTGGAAAGAATATAAAATATTAGGAACACATTGGAAAACAGCTTGGCAGGTTTTTTAAATTAGATAAGACCTTCCATATGGTATAGACACTCCACTTCTTGGCATTTACCCAAAATAAATGAAAGCATATGTCCATAAAAACATGTGTGAATATTTTTAGAAGCTTTCTTTGTAACAGTGAAAAACTGGAAACAATCCAAATGTCTATCCATAGGTGAATAAAGAAACAAATTGGGGCATATCAATGCTACAGGGTATTATCCAGTAATGAAAATGACAAACTACTTATGCAAATAGCAGTATTGATTAAGCTCAGAATCATGATGCAGAATGAAATAAGCCAGATTGAAAAAAAAAAAAAAAACCTACGTACTGTATGATTCCATTTTTACAAAGTTCTAGAAAAAAACAAATGAATCAATAGTGACAGAAATCAGGTAAGTGGTTGATTGCAAATAGAGGAGGAGGGAGGACTAGATTACAGGAGGCATGAGAAAACTTTTGGGGTGATGGCAATGTTTGATATCTTGATTGTAGTGGTAGCTTTATGGGTATGTACATGTGCCAAAATTCATTATTGTATGACAATCATACTCAAAGACTTTTTTAATAGCAAAAAACAAAACCAGTCGCAGAAGCTAAAGTTGGGGGAAGACAAGGTATGGAATTACTTGGTTTTACTAAATTACCCATCCTCAGAAAGTTAAAGGTAAGTGATCAATGAAAACCTTACAGGCATTTTGGAAGCAATTATTTTCTGAAAATTTGACACAGTTCAGATATTCTGCATACCAGATAAGAGATTTCTCATGAACAATCATTTTTCCAAACATTAACTGTCTTAAGATTCTATTACTTATATTCAATCTATTGACATAAAATCAGAATATTTCCTCTTCTACCTCATTTTGTGTAAAATTTCAAGTCCTTTTTTTAAGCAAAGAAAATTGTCTATTATCCTAGATGTCCACCATCAATTATTACTATTATTATTTTACTTTTTTATTTTTTGAGACGGAGTCTCGCTCTGTCGCCCAGGCTGGAGTGCAGTGGTGCGATCTGGGCTCACTGCAAGCTCCGCCTCCCAGGTTTACGCCATTCTCCTGCTTCAGCCTCTCGAGTAACTGGGACTACAGGCGCCCACCACCACGCCCGGCTCATTTTTGTATTTTTAGTAGAGACGGGGTTTCACCGTGTTAGCCAGGATGGTCTCGATTTCCTGATCTCGTGATCCCCCTGCCTGGGCTTCCCAAAGTGCTGGGATTACAGGCGTGAGCCACCGCACCCGGCCCCCATCAATTATTTTTGTAAATTTAGTTGTCTTTAAATACTGATTTACAAAAATAAACGTGATGTTTGTCAATTCAGTAGATCAATAAACTGGAAGGCTGCTTATATATTCAAGTGCAGTTAACATATTATCTGTTTTCTCTTTTTAATAGGAAGAATGTTTTAATTCAAAAAAGCATCATGTGAAATAGCTCTAGTGCTTCTTTTGAGCTGGTACATTCTGGTAAGCTATAATTTGGTAATTATAATTCAATGTCTTAAACATTAAATTCAGTTGTTACAATTTATTAAATAATGTTCATTTTCATAGAACCAATATTTTTAAATAGGTTTAACTTTTGTTTACATGTGTGATAGTGTAATAGAGCAATGATATGGTAAATTTACACTGTAAATTTTAAAAATAAATCATATCATAATGTTGTCAGATATATATGCACAGATTACATAGTTCATGTCTCTTTATCATGACAGAAAAATTATAAATAACCATACTATAAATTTGAATGGCAAAAGGAAATTCCAATGACTTTTTCTCTCTATTATTGTCTTTTGGGAATTCAATTAAATGTGTTAGAATTTCTTACTTTGTCCTCCATGCTTTGTAAGCTCGTCTCCATACTTTAATCTTTTTGTGTGTGTTGCATTTCCAGTAATTTCCCCTCATCTATCTTCAAGTTTACACATTTTATTTTAGGTTGTGCCTAAGTTACTGTTAAGTCTACTCTTTGAGTTTTTAATTTTGTTTAATGTAATTTTAAGTTATAGAATATCTAGTTGGTTGTTTGAAATCAATTTGGTTACTTTTTATTTTTTCCTTTTCCCTCTAGATATTTTCAAGACTTTCTTTTATTTGTTTAGGAATAGAAGTGTTTTGTAATAGATGTCTGGTAATTTTAATATTTGAATTTGGCCTTGCCTGAAAAATCTAGACAAGGGCAGGTCTCAATTTTTCTCCCTCCCCTGTTCAATTGCAAGGCAAGCCTTTCAGGGCTCGGAGTTGGGTGAAAGTCAGCCTTACTTCCAGGTCACTCTTACTCTGTGTATATTGAGCTATTTGGAGATCCCAGCTTAATGCAGGGAGAGTGTTCTGTTAGACTCCATATCCAGGTTCTAGAATTTTATTTTTGTTTCCTTAACCTCTTGTGGCTGTTGTTACATCAAAATTCAGGTTAGCAAATTACCTCCGGCAAAGAGCAATTTTGATGGTCAGTTTACTTTTCGGGGTTTTCACTCTTCTTTCACTTTTTAAGTAGATAATTCTTTGCTATTTTACCAGCTTTTTGATAATTTTGACAATATATATTTTAAAATGTCTTCAGCAACTTATCTTTTTGGTGTGTAAAAAACAATTCTTTTTGGTATGGTGGTGGGCAGACTAAGCTAAAAGCCTAGCCTGTCACTAGAGGAAATTGAACCTTGCAATTTGTTTAAACAATTTTTAAATGTAACACACACACACACACACGCACACAATTTATATTGGTTGGCTTATTTTGAGTATGGATGGAATCACCTGTGTGATTTATCTGATACATCAATGAAGACTGTTATAAATAGAAGAATAACCATTTTCAATCAGCTATTTTTTGTTAAATATGTAATATTTGACCATTTACAATCTGAGAGTAAAACGGTACAAGAGAAACATCCAAGGAAATTAATTATCTTTTTAAGGTCGTCTATAAACCCAGTCCCCATAGCAACACAAGTACTTATCTAGATTCCGTCCTTTACACTTTATGTTTTGCCTAGTCATTTCTTTTGCAATTAAATTAATTGCTTCATTGTTAATTCAACTTTCATTCTCTGTCCTTTCAAAAAATTTTAAAAACAAGCTGATGAATAGAAAAGTAAAACATTGTTGCAGAGCTAGTTATTTATAAGAAAATAAAATATATTGTCTGAAATGTCAATAATGTATGAATGAGCATGTTTCTAAATTTAACTGTTAACTTTGATAAGATGAATGGTAGCAACAATGATGTGATTTGTTATTTATTCTCCCTGAATCAAACTAAATATTTTACACAAATCAGCCCCTTCTAGATAATATTTACATTATACTACAAATATTGACAATGACTAGAATTTAATATTTTCAAAAATACTCTCCCAAACATACAAATGCAGGGATGGGTGGCTATAACTGGATCAATAGTTGTGTCACTCCAAATCACAAATCTCTTGTTTTCCCTCTTGCTAATCTCTACTATCCTCCCTCTTTAACCCATGGCTATGAAAAATAACAAAAGGAGTAATTCAAATCTTCAGATAGTTCTTTCTTGTTTCCTTGTAACTATATATTTTAATTTGCCTCAGAATTCTCCAAATCAGTCTAAGGAAACACAAAGTGATATGAGTACTACATAGATTAGATTTAGATATAGAGGTATAGTCTCTTCCCCCTACAGAACTCCAAACATGCTACTCACCATTTATGAATGTAAAACAACCCACAATGGTCTGAAGAAAGATACAGAACTCACCAATTCATATAGTCAAAAGCTGGACAGATCTGGATTCAAATCTGATTAACTGTGAGACCTTGGGCAGCTGTTGAAATTCTGCATATCGGTCAGAAGTAGATTAGAAAAACAGAAATTGCTTGAGATTTCAAACTGAAAGGGATGTAATACAGAGATTGGAAAGTTACCAAATCTTTGGGATGAGTGATAAAGCAAGATCAGGGAAGTCATTGCTACTGTTCAAAAAATCAGTAAGAATAAGAATCACAGGAAACGGCCACTTTAGAACATAATTTGACACAAGGAAGTCAATCATCAAATCTTACTTCTGTTATCTCTGCAGTCCATGTGTTCATGCCACTGACTCAGGAATCATAGTGGCTTCTTCTTTTGCAAGCAAGCTTGTTGGCAGAATATATAAAGTGGTAACTTTCTGGTAGAAATAAATTCTAGGGATAAAATACCCCAGGTTTTCAACCTTTAAAATACAAGAAAAAAGAAATGGGAGGAATGTTGTTAAATTTCCAACAAAAAATCTAGGATATTCTAGATAACTCAGCGTCTTCAAACAAAAAAAATACTGTCAAGACTAAATCAAGATTGTGGACTGAGCACTTGCTCCAATATACCTTCTGCAGCAAATCCCTTAAAGTGAGAGAAAAGGTATATATGCAAATATGCATACATATCTATTCAGATATAGATGATATAGATAAATATATAGATGATATAGATAAATATATAGATGATACAGATACTGATAAAGCATAACAGGACAGGAACACAGAAATGAGGAAGTCTTTAAAAGATAAAAAGCTGATGAAATCAAATTGATAACAACTATGACAAAGTCATATCAAACAAGTTCAAGACCATATCACTGCAAAGACTGAAAACAGATTCTAAATTGGATTGAAGTGAAAAAACAGAAAAGTGGCCCAGAAAATCATTAGGGTAAATAAATTAAAGAACTGAAGTCAGAAAAATGAGACCGGACCTCACCACCCTTGTGATGTACAACACATAGCAAGTTTTTGATGGGTTTTTACCAACTATATTTGCGACATGTTATATTGATTTTTTATTATCATTTTAAAAATAATTTTCGTATAATTGAATAAATTTTGATATTTTTATATTTTGCATTGCTATCTGGGTTTCTTGTTTCAGCACTGTTAATAGAATTTTTTAAATATGATTTTAAAATACATTGTATTGCTTTTGATAGTGATTACATAGTTAAACAAAAGCATCTTTTACCTGTTACAAAGCTTTAGTTAAAAGCTATTGGGGGGCAGAGTTTAACAATTCAAGCAAAAGGGATATGTATGTGTACGTATGTATACATATATAGAAATATTTTCATATATTATAAATTGTATATAAACTTACGTATATATTTCTGATACGTTTATGTATAATTTAAAAATAATTCAAATTATAGTCCAAAAATAAAGTCAGGATAAGTTCTTTTTTTTTTTTTCTTTTTTTGAGACAGAGTCTCGCTCTGTCACCCAGGCTGGAGTACAGTTGAATGATCTTGGCTCACTGCTACCTCCACCTTCCAGGTTCAAGCAATTCTTCTGCCTCAGCCTCCCAAGCATCTGGGATAACAAGTGCCCACCACCACATCCGGCTAATTGTTCTATTTGTAGTAGAGATGGGGTTTCGCCATGTTGGCCAGGCTGGTCTTGAAGTCCTGACCTTGAGTGACCCACCCACCTTGGCCTCCCAAAGTGCTCAGATTACACACATGAGCCACTGCACCTGACCAGAATAAGCTCCTAAAGAAAATTTCAGATCATATAAGAATGACACATACACTTTAGCTTGATTAGTTCTTAACACTATTTCAAGACTATCTACTGTGATGCTTGTGTACAACTTTCTTAAATTTAGATACAAAGAGGAGAAATTAAAAAGGGATAAGGCCTTAAAGGCACTGGCAAAAGAGACAAGAGCTCTGCTTCCTGGAATTGTGTTGTATAAAGGGGTGCCAAGACAGGATTAATCATGAACGGGTTTTTATGGAGAAATGGTTGTGAGAAAAAAATGGAAAGGAGCCAGGAGAGGCTGGAAAAGGCATCAAACCACGATGCAAGCCTGGCTTTAAGTGAAGGAGAGAGAGGGAACAAAATCAGGTAGAGATGTCCTAAATTATCATGCATATAAGAAACATTCGTCAAAGCCATTGGGGAATACTAAGCTAAAATTCAACCGAGAGGAGGCTTGTGAACCCTCAGGAATGGAACTATATTAGTATTGTTGCCTGGCTCAGTGGTTGGCCGAGAGGCACATATGGGAAGCAAGGGGCAAATGCATGAGCCACTGCACCTGACTCAGATGCAGAAGTTGGTCCCTAGTCACTTAGGTTCCCCGAATTTGGAGGTTCGCCTCATGCATTCTCAT
This sequence comes from Macaca thibetana thibetana, assembly GCF_024542745.1. NCBI lineage: Eukaryota > Metazoa > Chordata > Mammalia > Primates > Cercopithecidae > Macaca > Macaca thibetana. Next base: position 86,353,152 of record NC_065586.1, read on the forward strand.
GTCCATCACATAAAGAAAGGGACAGTCTGCAACAGCAGGATTCCTTTCTAAAGAACCTTCTCTTCGGGGAACACTCTGAAACCGTTCTTCAAATGATGACCTACTCTGAAGTCCAAGAGATAATTCTGAAGTAGACTTTGATTTTGTGCAGGAGAATGTACTCTATTCCCATCATCACAGCTTGCCCCTTGGCTTACATAAATATTTCGCTCATGATTCCAGGAAGTTGCCTAAAGCAACTTAAATGTTGGGCCAAAATAACCTGTTTGTCTATCATTAAAAAGTTTTTGTTTGAGAAGTTTTATGAGTTGAATTGTATCTCACAAAATGATATATTAGAGGCCTGACACTCAGTACCTCCAAATGTGATATTATTTGTAAACAGTCTTTATGGAGGTTATCAAGTTAACATGAAGTCATTAGAGTGGGGACTAACATAATATGGCTGAGATCCTTATCAAAAGGAGAAATTCAGTCACAGGGACAGACAGGCACAGAGAGAAGATGATGTCAAGAGACACGGGAGAATGCCACATGAAGGTGGAGGATTGGAGTGATGCATCTGCAAGCCAAGAAATGCCGAAGATTGCTGGAAAACTACCAAAAGCTAGGAGAGAGGCGTTTCACAGTGGGAAGGCCTATGCCAACCTACCCCAAAGAATGAGAAAGCTGAGAGGCTGAAGAGAAAGGCTGACACAGCTACTTTCTTAGAAAGAAACATTTACTCATTTTATATATATATATAATATTTTCTTATTTTTAACTTTTAGGTTCAGGGCTAAATGTGCAGGTTTATTATATAGGCAAATTGCATGTCATGTCATGGGGGCTTGGTGTACACGTTATTTCATCACACAGCTAATAAGCATAGGTAGTTTTTAGATCCTCACTCTCTTCCCACTTTCCACCCTCAAGTAGGCCCTAGCATCTGTTGTTCCCCTCTTTGTGCTCATGTGCATTCAATGTTTTACTGCCATTCATAGGTGAGAACATGTAGTATTTGGTTTTCTGTTTCTATTTAGTTCATTTAGGATAGTGGCCTCCAGCTCCATCCATGTTCTGACAAAGGTATGATCTTGTTCTTTTATATGGCTGCATATATTCCACGGTGTATATGTAACACATTTTCTTTATCCAGTCTATCATTGATGGACATTTAGGTTGATTCCATGTCTTTGCTACTGTGAATATTACTGTGATGAACATACATGTGCATGTGTCTTTATGGTACAATAATTTATATTCCTTTGGTTATATACCCAGTAATGGGATTGCTAGGTCAAATGGTAGTTCTGTTTTTAGCTCTTTGAGAAATTGCCACACTGCCACATTCCCACCAGCAGTGTGGAAGCGTTCCCTTTTCTCTGCAACCTCACCAAGAGTGTTATTTTTTGACTTTTTAGTAATAACCATTCTGATTGATGTGAAATGTTATCTTATTATGATTTTGATGTGCATTTCTCTAATGATTAGGGATGGTGAGCATTTTTTCATATGCTTGTTGGCTTTGCATATGTCTTCTTTTGAAAAGTGTCTGTTCATGTCCTTTGCCTACTTTTTAATGAGATTGTTTGGTTTTTGCTTGTTAATCTGTTGAAGTTCCAGATGTTAGACCTTTGTCAGATGCATAGTTAGCAAATATTTTTCCCATTCTGTAGGTTATCTATTTACTCTGTTGATAGTTTCTTTTGCTGTGCAGAAGCTCTTTAGTTTAATCAGATCACATTTGTCAATTTTGGGTTTTGGTGCAAATAATTTTGGCACCTTTGTCATGAAATCTTTGCCAGAGCCTATGTCCAGAATGATATTTCCTAGGTTATCTTCCAGGGTTTTATAATTTTAGGTTTTACATATAAGTTTTTACTCCATCTTGAGTTGATTTTTGTATACGGTTTAAGGAAGGGGTCCAGTTTCAATCTTTTGCATGTGGCTAGCCAGTTCTCCCAGCTCCATTTACAGACTAGGGAGCCCTTTCTCCATTGCTTGTAATTGTTGGCTTCGTTGAAGATAAGACAGCTGTAGCCATACAGCCTACATGATCCGGCCTACAAGATCCATTTTTGTTCCATGATCTATGTGTCTGTTTTTGTACCAGTACCATACTGTTATGGTTACTGTATCTTTGAAGTATAGTTTGAATTGAAGTAATGTGATACCTCATGTTCTGTGATTTGGGATCTTTTTTGGTTCCATGTAAATTTTAAAGTAGTTTTTTCCTAATTCTGTGAAGAATATCATTGGTAGTTTGATAGGAATAGCACTGAATCTGTAATTTGCTTTGCTCAGTATGGCCATTTTAACAATATTGATTCTTCTTATCCATGACCATGAAACGCTTTTCCATTTGTTTGTGTCATCTCTGATTTCTTGCAGCAGTATTCTGTAATTCTCATTGTAGAGATCTTTTACATTACTGGTTAGCTATTCCTAGGTATTTTTTATTCTTTTTGTGGCTATTGTGAGCCAGAGTGCATTCTTGATTTGGCTCTCAGCTTGGATATTGTTGGTGTATTGAAATGCTGCTGATTTTTGTACACTGATTTTGTATCCTGAAACTTTGCTGAAGTTGTTTATGAGATTTGGACAAAGACTATGGGGTTTTCTGTGTGTATAAGCATATAGTCTGCAAACAGAGAGGGTTTGATTTCCTCTCTTCCTATTCAGATACCTTTTATTTATTTCTCTTGCCTGGCTGCTCTGGCTAGGACTTCCAGTACTATGTTGAATAGGAGTAGTAAGAGAGGGCATTCTTGTCTTATTCTGTAGAAATAAATATTCAATGGGGTCTTACAAACAGAAGTCATGTCTGTGTCTTGGGTAGCATGAGAAAAGATGGTGGGTCAGGGTTTATAACTCGTAAGGGAGGGGTAATTCAGAAGGAATATGTAGGACAATTGAAATCTGATAACATCAAAATTGTTTGACTTAAGGGCAAGATTTACAGTAAATACATGCTCTTACACAAGGGAATATAGATAAACTGGAAATCTCAGAGGCAATTCTGGAATAGGGGTTAATTAGAAGCCAACATGGTAGATTGGCACCCAAGATGAATTTGGGGTTTCTCTGGCCTCCACAAGAAGTGTGGGCCAGATTCTCCTTCACAGCTCCAGAAGTAACCAACCTTGTTGACAACTCAATTTTGGACTTCTAGCCCACAGAATTATGAAACAATAATTTTTTTGTTATTATAAGCCACCCAGTTTGTGGCACTTTGCTATGGCAGTCCCAGGAAATTAATACAGGAGGGGCTACTCTCAATGAATAGAGGAAGCAGTAAAATACCTTGCATAATTTCATAGAAAGTTAGTGCTGAAAGCAGTCTCAGAGCAGTAACATCAAAAGCTTGGTTCATATCCCACTAGCATGCTGAAAGAATCACCCACATTGGCCACACAATGAATAAATATTCTATTTCTTACTCTGGAATAATGGGTACATCCATACACTTACTAGTAACAAATTAAGTTTAGTGAACACTGATTTACAAATTGGATATTTATAAACTAAAATTAGAGCACTATTAGGATTTACTGAGTCTTCTTTTGAACAATTAATCTGCTACCTGCTTGGTAAGTTTGTACATGCAGGTTTTGAAATTCCTGAAATTTTTAGGAAGAGTTACTAAGGTTAATAAGTAAGAAATCATAGTGAGTTAGGATGGATATGGTTTTCAATTGTTGCTCTTCTTGCATTAATGAATAGATTTGGAGAATAGTTGTTACAAGTTTTATTTTAAAAAATTATTGATCACTGGTTCCTTAATGGTTAGATGTTCTCACTGAATCTTTTTATAATCAGTAGGTTCTTTTTCCACAGAAGACTGGGAGTAAATGGGATAGATAACTCATGGGACCTTGTGTCCCATCTAAGCAGGCTACTATTTTTAAAATTTGGTAAACAATCCCAGAGTCCCACTTCCACCTCTTTTCTAATTCTTTCATTTTTATTGGTGAGGAAACTAAAGACCAGTGTCTGTTTTTGACATGTGAATGAGTGGTTGACTTCATCTTACTGTCAAAATATTTTTTGTCATTTTAATAAATAATTGTTGAGTGATTCAAAATAGCAGAGATTTTTAAATATAAAATATTATTTGACCCACCAAGCAATAAAGTAGATACTGCTATTGTCTCACTTATACAGATAAGAAATCTGAAATTCAGAAACATCAGACAAGTCACCTGAAATCACACTGTTAGAGGTAACCAAGTTAAGATTTTACCATTGACAAATTTTCAAAGTTCATATGCTTATTTGCTGAGCCAGTGTGCCTCAAACTAGGTATCCATGGACCTCCAAGGTCAATTGTCTTTTTCTCGAGGGTCTGCAAGTCTAGGCCCTTTTCGCCCGCATTTTGGTAAATGCACAGCCTGAGGATTAGCTGGATGAGCACCTTGCAGTTGATTACTGACAGGTGATTCCAGTATTCATATTTTGCATTAGTTTTGCAACCAAGTACACACCAAGTGAAGGCCAAATGAGTTGGCTCTTGCTGATGGATGACAGGTTTCCAACAGTTTGAACAGAGAAAAAGCTGGGAGGCCTGAATCATCTCATGATAAATATTAGTAGAGTCATGCCAATTGTAAATAATCTGCACAGTAGCTATGTCTCATGACAGTTGCCTTCAACTCTAAAAATCTATAATCCTATTGGATTGCCGTGACATTTAGGGTCAGGCAGGAAATGGATGGCAGAAGAAAGGAGAAGAAGAGAGAGAATTTAAGAGACTTTTACAAAAGTGTAAACAAGGATAAAAAAAATCCAAGTGAGATGGAGTAGTGCAAGTAATGGTGAGTAATGGTGAGAAGCGTGGAGGGGTTGGAGAGAGAGTTATTGCTACAATCTGGGGAGAGAGATAGCTATGACCTTTAGTAGAGGGACATAACCAGGCTTTGGGGACAAAAAAGAGAGGGAGCCAGAAGAAATACTACTCTGTCCTCACTCTCATTCCTGTGGAGCACTGATCTCTTGCTGGTGATTTCCACCTTTTGAATGTAACCAGAAGCCAAAGGACAAACTGCCTTTGATGCAGTTCATACAGGTCAGCTTCCCTGGAGCACGCACTCCGGGGTAGAGAATGCTAAAGAGTAGACCTGGTGGAGCAAATGAAGATATCCAGCCTGTTTCTATAAACCAATGATGTATTGTCTTATCCTAATAATAACATTGATGTTTTATTTTCTGGAAAGCATAAATATTTATTAATTTTTATTATTGAATGAGAATAAGATCCTAGGCACATCTTTCTTCCTACAGTTGCAAGAAGATAAGATGGCTCTGTCAACTATTTTTATTTAAACAAAAGAGTCTGAAATTTTATGCCTCACTTAAATTAACAACTAATATTCTTATTCATTTACGTTTCAATTTTGTGAGTGGAACATTAGGAGGTTGAGTTAAAATTAGAGTAGACACTTGTATGTAAAAGTGTATCTTTCTTGTTAACTGTTTCAAAATAAAAGGCTGAAAATTGCTATTAGATGACAAATGATTTCACAATAAATTCAATACAAAGAAAAAGTCCTTAACTCTGTTTTAAAAATTAAATTGCTCAAATGTAATGGAATGAGGAAAACCATACTTTAAAAGTAATTATTGAGGAAAAGACCTAGTAGTTTCAATGAACACAAAACTTGCTATGAGACAAAACATGACACAACTGATTAAAAAATTCAATGCAATCATAGGCCAAAGAAAGGTTAAGGGACTTCAGATCAAGGGAACCAATAATTCTATGAGGCTTTGCACATTCAGTGACATCTAGAATGTGGAACCCCAGATAGAGGGATATTGGCAAAATGATAACCAGGTGATAAAGGATTTCAAAACTAAGTTACAAAAACAATTTAGAGACACTAGAGATATAAAGCCTACAGAAGATTTAAGAAAGGTTTGATATAGCAAAAATCTGAAGCTTTATGGCAGAGGAATTAGACTGGCCCCATGTGGCTCCAGATAGCCAGATTAGGAGCGTTGGCTATAACTGGCAGGCCAAAAGACTTGGACTCAACATGGGGAAGAATTTATGAGAAACTAGAAATGTCTGTGGGTAGACAGTTGTGTCTCTTGAAGGAGAAGGCTGAATAGGAGAGTGAACCTTAAGAGTATTGAAAGATACTTAAAATAAAGGCATAGTTGGATTGAATGATTTCTAAGGCTCTGTGCTCTGTGATTTGATGACAAGAGAACATATTGAAGCTGATGCCAGATTGGAGTAACTAGCATGGAGGAAGAAGAAATTAATGAATTTTTTATTTTAAAAAATAAATTAAAAAGAAGAGAGAACACTAACCAGGAATGTAACTAATGGTGCAAAAAAGAAAAATAAATAGGGAAAGGGTCGAAAAGTCCACAAAGATAGTGAAGGAGAAACTGTATTCTGAAGAACAGGAAAAGTATAGGAAGTATAGGAAGGAAAATATATATTGTACTACTGAGGGGGTTATTTGTCTGAAAAAGTACTCAAAACAATGATTTATAATGTTCACTTACTTTATCACTTACATGTTATAGTTTCTGACAGCAGACAAACTCCATAGAGAAGGTGATGTCTTTCCTGTATTTTTATGCCACCACACTTGAAACAGCATCCAGAAATAAAAAGAAAGCGGAAAAAAATGCTTTTGTCAATGTCTCAGAAACACTGGATGACTGTACATATAAACTGTCAAAGACCTAATTAAGGACATTAGAAAGCATTTTTTTAAGCAGAACGTTTCAGGTTTTCAGCGTCTTTATATCTCCAAATGTGTAACAGCTGTTATGTTATAAAACCTATTCAATAACGGAAACATCACTCTTCCTCAGTAATTTTTGGTGTTACTTTAAATTGTAATGAATTCAGAAATTATTGACCAATAGTCAATTATTTTGTTTTATATATGATGAATGATATTAATTTAATATCAAATAAAATTTGTAAGAAAAATAAACAATGTAGAACTAGATTAAAATTAGACCCTATATTGGAAATTTTAAAGAATATTTTAAAATAATAAGCATTAAAGTTGGTTCTTTATATGCTTTCATCTTCCAGGATATGACCTGAGAGGTTGGCATTTCTTCCTTGGTCCTCGAGATAAAAGGATTCTCAACCAGAAAACTAAAGGATAAGCAAGAAAAGAGATCTTTGGGCATCTGTGACAAGATTCCTTATCCATCTTTGGAAACTTATAAAGAAAATATTATAACAAAGAAGAATGAGGAAAGCACAAAACAGTTCCAGAACTTCTTAGCAACCAAAAGTAATTGAAAAGTCAACTGAAAATAGTAGTAGCTATTTTTTCTCATATTGTAAGAATCCAGTTAGCTCAGCCCAGAGGAAACTCCTCTTAAATTTAGAGCCCACAGTTGAAACCTGTGAGATCAACCAACTGAAAGTAAATATGTGATTAAATAAGAATTTCCACAGTTGGAATTATGTGCAAAGATGAATTTGACATGGTACCTTTCAAAGGGCCTTTACGACAGAAAAGCAACACAAACCCTCCTACAAGGTTGATGAGAGTTATACAGAAACTGTATGAAACTCAGCACAATGAGAAAAGTTCATTAAAGGAAAATCAAAAAAATAATTAGTGTTGACTGTGAGCCTTGAATAATGGGCAGATTTATATCCAATGGAAATAGTAGAAAGAGATATAAGAGGTTTTTAAAAAAGTAAAGGCACACAGCTTGAAATGCCTTGTATGTAGACCAGCCTCTTCCTCAGCACCTCAGGGAGCCTCCTGATACCCTTAGCCATGCTTTTGGATCTAATATCCCTAAATGGATATTCCAGTAACATTGACTGAGTTTGATTTAACTTGTTTCCAAAGAAGACATGATAAATTTCCTTAGGCCAGCTGATTAAACAAGAAAATGTTTCTTCTACTGAATATTTAAGGCCACAAAAAGGTAGAAGAGTACTAAGGTCTGAATTGCCAATATGCTATTGATACATGTTTCAAGGATCAAGGCATAGAAAGAAGGGCGACAACTCTGCTGGGAATGTAGCCTGAGTAAATAATTAAATAGACCAAAATCATTCTAAGTGGGAAAATTTGGAGTGACAGAATAAAGAGGTTCACTGAAACAAAGGAAACTATGTCACTGAAACAATGAAAAAAAAAAAAGACAAATATATCATCTGCCTCCTTCCACACAAACGTCTCAGGCTCCAGCCAATTGCACTGAAATACACTCATTTAATCAAACAGGATATGCAAACCATTAGCAATCAATCAAAGGGGTTGGCTGTGACAAGTCTCTGGCCCAGAAAGCCAGACTTCAAATTGGAAATTTTTGTTCCCTCAAATATAATGAGTTCCCAAAATCAGATGCCTGTTGGAGGTGGCTTAGGAGTACTTTTTACAGCTTAAACCTTAGCTCTAGGCCAAAGGCTAATACAGATGTGGTTGTAGTTCATTCCTTATTAAACTCTTCAAATACACTGTTTTATTTAGGGAGAATAAGCTACTGATCCAGTTCCAGGAGAACATAAATTTAAGGTGTTTTTCACCCAGAATTAATCATTATTGTACAAAGCAAGTCACCTGCATCACCAGGACCCTTCTGCAGACTTTACTAGGTTGTTGAGACATGGCTGCCCACCGGTATGTGAGTGGCCTGCAACCATGGCTAATTATTGAGTGCACACAGTCTTCCAGGCATTGTGCTAAGTGCTTTATATGCACTATGTCATTTAATATTCTCCAGCTCCTTATGTCATCTTGATGATATTCTACAGATGAGAAAACTGAGACTTAGAGTGGCTAAGCAACCTGGGAGTTCACATAGTTGCTAAATTGGAGCTTACATGGAACTTACATCCTAGTAGGGGAATTCAGACAACTAATATACAAGTAAATGTGCAATATGTTAGTAATAAATGCTAAGGAGAAATGAAGCAGAGAAAGAGGGATGGAAGGAGGAGTGTCTTTATTTTTTATAGGATAGTCACTATTAAGATAATGCATTAGTAGGTATGAGGACAAGCCTTGCAGATATCTGGGGAAATATCACTGTAGACAAAAGCAAAGGAAAATGCAGAGGCTCTGAGGGGGGAATATGGCTGATGTGTTGAGACAAAGCAAAGAAGCTTATGTAGCTGGAGCAGCGTAAGCAAGAAAGAAGGCTAAGAGAGGGGTTTATTGCTGAAACAAGGCCTAGATGATGCAAGACCTTGTAAATTACAGGAACAAATTTGTGTTTTACTGTGAATAACTAGTGAGAACATTGAAGGTTTCTGAGCAAAGAAATACTATGATCTGATTCAGGCTGTTATGTTAGCAATAGATTACAATGAAGACACAGGAGGAACAGAGAGGAGGCTGTTGTAATCTAGGGGAGAAACGATGATGGCTGCTATGATCTGAATGCATGTGTCCCCCTAATATGCATTGGTTGAAACCTAACTCCCAATGTGATGATACTAGGAGCTGGGGCCTTTGGGAGATAACTAGGCTGTGAGAGTGGAGCCCTCATGAATAGGGGATTTGTCCCTTGTAAAAAGGAACAAGAGAGGTTGTTTTCCCTTTCCACCACAAGAGGACTCAAAGAAGACATCATGTACCAAGCAGGGAGCAGGCCCTCACCAGACTCTGAATCTGAAGACAGTTGAATCCTGGACTTCCCAGCTTTCAGAACTGTGAGAAATTTCTGTTGTTTATAAGCCATCCAGGTTTTGGTAATGTATTGTAGCAGTTTGAACAGACTAAAACAGTGGCATAGACTAAGGTAGGAGCAGCAGGGATGGTGACAGTGGGCCAATTCTATATACGTTATGAAGGTAGAAATGAAAAGGTTTGATGGTTGCTCAGAAGTCAAGTGTGATGAAAACTACGCTGGAGGCTGACTTTTAGGTTTCTGACTGAACAATAGGAAGGATTTATTGGCATGCAGAAGTTCAGGATGGGAGGAGGTAGGAGGCAGTTGGAATTTAGGAGTTTGATTTTGGGCATGATAAATTTGTGAAGTCTCTCTAAGTTGATTAGGCAAATGGATATAAGGTTTTAGCATTTAGGTAAGTGTATGAATTAAAGATATAAATTTTGGAATCATATGTGTATAGATAAATAATATATAAAGTCATATATCTGGATGAGATCACTTTTGGAGTGAATGCAAATTAAGTAAATAGATCTGAGAACTGAATTCGTTGGCCTAAAATTGGCAATAATATGTTTATCACTAGGCCCATCTCATCAGATATATGACTACCATTTCCCATAATGTATTTGAAACTTCTCTAACCAGCTGGAAAACTCACAGACTAGCTCTCAACTATGCTTTGCCTATGAGAATGCTCACCTAACATTTAAAAATACTGGGACACACGCACACACACACAAATGCACACAACATCCTTCTGTTTAGAACTGTTAGAGATTATCTCACTGATGCTGTATTTGGGCAAGGTCAGGGCAATGAGGCAGAATCAGTGAAGGATATCGAAAAGGAGCAGTGAATTCAGAGAACTAAGAGAGTGTGTGCCAGGAGCCGACAGGTAAAAGTGTTCAAAAATGAGAGAATGAACAATTGTATCAAATATTCCTGATGCACTGATAAGAAAAAGATTAAGAAAATCTGATTGGAATGTATCCAAGAGAGAATGGGAAGAGAAGAACAAAAGATAAAATAATCAAAATGACTGCTCCAGTTTATACTCCCACTAGCAGCCTGTAAGTGATTTCTTAGGATTCATAGCAAAAAACAAAAACCCTCCCTGTAAGGCATCCCTGCATATGGCACCACTGAAAAATGTCTACATATCCCTGACTTCTGACTTATCCACACCCACTCTGCCTAGAGCAAAAGCTTCAACTTGAAATAATGTCCTGTTTTCTTCCTGTTCTCCAGTCATTAATTACATGCACCCAATTACTCCCTAGCAGTAATCAAATCCCTCTAAGTCATTTATCTTACAAGACTTACCCTCTTTGTGTATGCTGATTAATTTTACGTTTAACAATGTGATGCTGCTTCACTCTGAGACTATCTAGATTGAAACATTACCTACTGCATCTTTGAGTCTTGCTTAGTTAGACACAGTTATATCAATCCAATCATACTCATTTGTTGAAAATGAGGGTATATTATTTTCTCTATTTTCACAGTGAGTCACAATTCTTGATGAACATATTCCTGGCAAGGCACAATCCTAAAGCCTATTTGAATGCCTAAAACCATTTTAATCTGTTAGATGGCTGATTCTTTTAGTAGCAATGAAAACCTTTCATAATGTCAAGAGGAATACACTGATTTTTAAAAATCATTTTAGCCCTCATTTTCCCTCAAAATTTTATGCCTATTAGGGATATGTTTTCCTATTCCTATAGGAATTAATAACCAGGACCAGATCTCAATTGTTTAATCGTGACTTTGTTTTGCAAAAGAGTAAACTGAGGTCCAAACTGTGTGGGTAGCAAGACATGTACAATGGCGGGTAATTTTGTGACTCCGGAGGCAAACTGCATACATTAGAACTCTGCCTCCATTCTTCTCCGCTGTATCACTTGGATCAAGTACTTCTTATCCATTGAAGGGGCACAGAAATGATGCTTAGCTTATAGAGTTGCTGTGAAATTGAGTGAAATGATGCAAAGCCTTTCATATGGTGATTGGAGGTGAAAAGCCCTTCATATGGTGATTGGAACATAATAAGTATGCAATAAATATAATCTCTTCTTACATACCACACAGAAAAGCACAATCTATTTACCAGACTTTGCTCCTCTTTCCACTGAGCCAGGACATCTTTTAATAGCCAAGCTTGTGCCATGTTGGTCAAATCATATTAGAAGGGGAAACTAGAAATGAGAATGTGCGTGAACTCTGTGTTTAATCTAGTAATAACTTCATTTTAACCGGAGAAATGTTTCTTTCATCTCAGGTCATTAATTCATTCACCATCTCTGGTGGGACCGTCACAAGGCAAATGCCCCACTGAGTTGCACTCTAACAAGGTACACAGCTGCTAGGAAGGGAGCAGCCAAACCTGCCGCCACTGACAGCAGGGTTCCTACTGGACATAGGAGGCATTGGGAACACATTGGCAATGTGGCAGGGTAACGGGTTGGATGAAGGGTGAGAGCTTAAAGACTCAGACTTTTCTAATGAGGCCAGCAGCCTCACCTCTAGCCACTTTGCAGCACATCTTCCTCCTGGGAATTCTTCCCTAGAGCAATCAACAGACTTGCTTTTGCAAAGCTTGTGCTGTTCTTCACTTTTTTTTTTTTTTTTTTTTGACAGAGTCTCGCTCTGTCACCAGGCTGGAGTACAGTAGCGTGATCTTGGCTCACTGCAACCTCCGCCTCCTGGGTTCAAGCAATTCTCCTGCCTCAGTCTCCCGAGTAGCTGGGATTACAAGTGTGTGACACCATGTCCAGCTAATTTTTGTATTATTAGTAGAGATGGTGTTTCACCATATTGGCCAGGGTGGTCTCAATCTCTTGACCTTGTGATCCACCCACCTCGGCCTCCCAAAGTGCTGGGATTACAGGTGTGAGCCACCGTGCCCGGCCTTAGCTATTTTTAATTCACAAAAGCACTTCCTTTGGGGTGGTATGCTAGCCATATCTGCAAGACTATACTGTAAATACTTGTTTTAGCCTAGTTTTATTTCATTTATTTTTAGCTGCTTCATCTTTCACTTTTTATGTGGAAAAGAGGAAGTGCCAGAACAAGGGAAATGGTTTAGAGCAGAGTTCTTGACATAAATATAGAATACAAAATGTCTTTTATTTCTCCAGTTATCTCTGCATGGGTCATTTCTATCTGAGAACACAGATGTTCCAGACTTAACTTTAATGGAATCCTGAACTGAGAAAAAAAAAATAATAATAAAGGCAGGAAAGCAGAAAGCCATCCATTTCCAAAACATGTTTCCTTGAAAGGACTGTGGAGCACAGACTTAGCACAGATACACCTCTGAGAAATCCTAGAGTATGAAAGTCATTTTGACATTTTCTAAGCAATTTTTAATTGACTTAATTTTTTTAGAACAGTTTCAGATTTACAAATTGAGAAGACAATACAGAGAATCCCAAATACTCCCAGTTTCCCCCATTATTGACATCTTATATTAGTACTGACAAACTTGCTCCTCAACCAAGCTTTAGTCAGGCTCCTCTAAGTCCTCTTCTCAACTAGGCTTTCACCTTGAACTTTAATGTCTGTCTTTGTTTGGCCTGTATTGTCCAGTTTTAGCAGGAATCCTGTTAAGTCAGTTTAGCAAGAATCCTCCACTTTTGATGTCTGATCATTCCTAATATCTGGCCAAATTTCTTATTCCCCACCTTTAGCAACTGATCACCCTGGTGTGCTTTCATCAAGAACCTGTAAGGTCAGTTTAGCAAGAGTATCTCCTAACTGCTGATGTCTCCTCTTAGTAAGCCACCCTGCTCCTGGGCTACAAATCCCCACTTGTCCAGGTCGTATTCAGAAGTAAGCCAGTTTTATACTGAGGTCTCTTTCTCCTATTGCAAGAGTTAGCACTTTAACTATTGCCCAACTCTGCTTTTCTATAACAGCATGGTGTATTTATTACAATTAATGAACAAATCTTGGTACCTTATGAATAACTAGTCATTTACAACTTTATTCAGATTTTATTCATTGTTACCTAATGCCCCGTTCCTATTCCAGGATCCCATTCAGGATACTACATTACATTTAGTTGCCCTCCCTCATTAGTTTACTCTTGGCTGTGACAATTTCCCACACTTTGTTTTTCATTGCATTGACAGTTTTGAGAAATACTAGTCAGGTATCTTGTAGAATGTCTCCCTACCCTCCCACTCCCTCATTGAAATTGCCTGATATTTCTCTTATTATTCAAATAGGATTACCAGTTTGGGGGAGGAAGATCACAAAGTGACATTTTTATCACAGCAAATCAATGGCACATGCTATCAACATGAATAACTATTGATGTTAACTTGATCACCTGGCCGAGGTAGTGTTTGCTAGGTTTCTCCACTGTAGTTACTCATTTGTTCTCCCTTTCCGTAATGTACACTTTGAGAGGAAATCACTATGTACAGTCACCAGTTAAAGAGTGCAAATTATGCACCACCTCCTTAAAGGCAGAGAATCTATGTAAATTATTTGAAATTCTTCTTCATGGGAGATGTTTCTATTTTCCTCTAATTTATTTTATTCTATCAGGTACTTATCTTAGTATGGACTTATGCATTTTTATTTGATATTTTAAGTTATAATCTAATATTTATTCATTTTCTTGCTTGCAGGTTTCCATCTTTGGCCTTTGGAAACTTTCATTTGTCACCTATATCATTTGACATCCATCTATCAGTGTGGATTTCTGTTTTGTTTTGTCTTTTGGGAATTTCCTTACTTTGTGGCACTACTATATACTCCAGGCTCATCTTATATAATTTCTGCCCCAGTCTTAGAATCAACCCTTTCTCTAGGGATGTCTTTTTTTATTGGAGAATGATATTAGAAACCAAAATCTGAGACACAAAGAACTAAATAGAGAGCACCAAAATAAATGCACACATATATGGTCAACTCGTCTTCAACAAGGGCATCAATAATATACAGATGTGAAAGGGTAGTTTCTCCAGCAAACAGTGTTGGGAAAACTGGATATTCATATGCAGAAGGATGAAATTGGACCCTTATTTTAAACCATAAAAATATAAACTCAAAACAGATCAAATGTCTAAATAAATCCATAATTCAAACTGTAAAACTTTGGGAAGAAAATAGGGAAAATGCTTTATGACATTAGTCTTGGCAATGATCTCTTGGATATGATACCAAAAGCACAAACAACAAAGGTAAAAATAAACAAATGGGATTATGTCAAACAAGAAAGCTTCTGCAAGGAAGAATTAATCAACAGAATGAAAAAGCAACCTACATAATGGGAGAAAATATTTACAAACCGTATACCTAAAAAGGATTTAACAACCAAAATACATAAGGAACTCCTACAACTGAATATCAAAAAATAAAATAAAATAAAAATTCATCAATTAAAAAATAAGCAGAGGACAAAACTAAAAATTACTGATTAAAAAACAGGCCAAGGACTTGAATAGCCTTTTCTCTAAAGACAAACAAATGGCACTAAATATACAAAAAGATGCTCAACATCACTGATCATCAAGAAAAGACAAATTAGGACCTTAATGAGATATTACCTCACATCTGTTAGGATGGCTAATATTAAAAAAAAAAAAAAAAAAAAAAAAAAAAAAAAAAAAAAAAAACAAGTATTGGTGAGAATGTAAAGCAAAGGAGACCTTTTCACACTGTTAGTAGCAATGTAAAGTGGTACACTGTTATGGAAAACAGCATGAAGGTTCTTGAAAAAACGGAAAATAGAACCACCATATGATCTAGCTTGTGAATATATATCCAAAAGAATTGAAGTTAGTATGTCAATGAGATACCTGCATTCCCATATTTATTGCAGCATTATTCACAATAGCCAAGATATGAAAACAACCTAAAAGTCCATTGACAGATAAATAAAGGATGGATAGATTAGACAGATAGATAGATAGATAGATAGATAGATAGATTGATAGATAGATAGATACCTACATACATACATACATACATAGATGTGATAGATGATAGATATATGATTGATTGATAGATAGATAGATAGATAGATAGATAGATAGATAGATAGATAGATAGAGCAACACTATTTAGCCTTAAAAAATAAGGGAATCCTATCATGTGTAACAACATGGATGAACCTGGAGGACATTATACAAAGTGAAATAAGCAGTTATAGAGGGACAAATGTGCATAATTCCACTTATGGGAGGTACCTAAAATAGTCAAACTCATAGAAACAGAAAACAGAATAGTAGTTGCCAGGGACTGGGGGCAGAGGTAAATTGAGAGTTACTGTTTAACGGATGAAAAGATCTGGTGCACAGCATTGTACCTATAGTTAACAATACCATTTTGTGCACTAGGTGTGCTCATTGGTACTAGAGTGTCAGTTCTTCCAGGACCACTCAGCTGATAAAGCAAGTAAATACATGTGTGCATTCTAATTTGTGTGTGTGCCTGTCTCTATATGCAATAATTTCCATCTACATTAACTAAACATCACTTCATACTGGATGTCTCCCACTCTAAACTATTAACACATGGCCCATTCTAGCTTTCTTCCCTTGCTTGTCTAAACTCCCACTCTTAACAGTGAGAAACCAGACTCCCACCGTTCACCATTTGTATTAGTTTCCTATTGCTGCTATAACAAGTTACCATAAACTTGGTGGCTTAAAACAGCAAAAACTTTTGGTCTCACAGGTCTGGAGGTCAGAAGCCCAAAACCTGTTTCACTGGGCCAAAATCAAAACATCTGGCTGGACACACTCACTCTGGAGGCTCTAAGGGAGAACCTGCTCCTTGCCTTTTCCAGCTTTGGGTGGTGGCCAGTATTACTTGGCTTTCTGTCACATTACTCCAATTCTGCTTCCATGGTCACATTGCCTTTTCTTCATGTGTATGTAATCTGTCTCTCCTTCTCTCTTATAAGGATACCCACAATTACTACATTGGTTTTCCCTGGATAATACAAGATAATCTCCTCATGGCAGTATCCTTAACTTGATCATACCTACCAATAGACTTTTTTCCAAATAAGGTAACATTTACAGTATTTAGTATTAAGGCCTGGTATCTTTGGGAGTCATTGTTCAGCCTACTGTACCATTCATTTATTTATTATTAATTTTCACTGTACATGTGTCAGTGACAAACAAAGCCAGAAACTAATTAACTTTTTAAGACAGATTTATTTAAGATAGATTTATTCAGTCATAACTGTTGCAATAAGGAAGAGAGTCCAGCTTGAACTGAACTCAACTTCGATTTGTGCAGAAGTGATTGGGCATTTTTTTTAATATACTTTATGTTCTAGGGTACATGTGCACAACGTGCAGGTTTGTTACATATATATACATGTGCCACGTTGGTGTGCTGCACCCAGTAACTCGTCATTTACATTAGGTATATCTCCTAATGCTATCCCTACCCACTCTCCCCACCCCACAACAGGCCCCGGTGTGTGATGTTCCCCTTCCTGGGTCCATGTGTTCTCATTGTTCAATTCCCAACTATGAGTGAGAACATGCAGTGTTTAGTTTTCTGTCCTTGCGATACTTTACTGAGAATGACGGCTTCCAGCTGCATCCATGTCCCTACAAAGGACATGAACTCATCCTTTTTTATGGTTGCATAGTATTCCATGGTCTATATATGTCACATTTTCTTAATCCAGTGTTTTGGGTTGGTTCCAAGTCTTTGCTATTGTGAATAGTGCCACAATAAACATATGTGTGCATGTGTCTTTATAGCAGCATGACTTATAATCCTTTGGTTATATCCCCAGTAATGGGATGGCTGGGTCAAATGGTATTTCTGGTTCTAGATCCTTGAGGAATCACTACCCTGTCTTCCACAATGGTTGAACTAGTTTACAGTCCCACCAACAGTGTAAAAGTGTTCCTATTTCTCCACATCCTCTCCAGCATCTGTTGTTTCCTGACTTTTTAATGATTGTCATTCTAACTGGTGTGAGATGGTATCTCACTGTGGTTTTCATTTGCATTTCTCTGATGGCCAGTGATGATGAGCATTTTTTCATGTGTCTGTTGGCTTCATAAATGTCTTCTTTTGAGAAGTGTCTGTTCATGTCCTTTGGATTGGGCATTTTAAAGGGAATAACCGAGGGAACAGGGAAGGAAAATGAGCAGGTCTCCCGTAGAATCCATGGAACAGAAATTTTTTAAAAGCAGGAATGAGGGGTTGGTCAATGTGATTAGGCCCTCTGGGTTTGCTAACTGGCCCTTATTAAAGTTAGGCTTCTTCCTTCTCACTGAGATTGGCCTTATCTTTAAGTACTAGATAAAACAAACAATACATTGTTTTGACAGCCTTGATTTTTCCCAGATGAGAACTAAAGGGGGCCAAAGTCATTATCCTAGGGACACAGACTTGACCTATTAGAAACTATTCTAATGTTTGTTTACATCTCTCAGTGGGGAGAAGAAGGAGGTGGATTAAGTAATTTGAGCTGAAAGTCTGCAAATTTTATAGGCCTAGTTGAGAAGAGGGCTCCCAGGAGCCTGAGTAAAATGTGATTAGGAGAGAATCTTTGTCATACACATAATAGCATTGGAAATGTTAACCTGTACCCTCATGGGAAACAACTTTACTAACAAGAGTACATTGCATATGCTTATTTTTGCACTTGGTTTTACAGATTCTATCATTTCCAGTATTAGTTACGTGTATCTTTTCCCTTTCACCACCTTCAGTGAGGTTGTTTCATATATTTGTTATGGTTAATTTCTCTTGTTACAGTCTGCATTCTCATCTAAGATTCTCAATCTCCTAAATGATTTTTGCTTAGTTGAATACATTAAGGTTCACTCTTTGGGCTATAGGGTTCTATTGGCTTTGAGTGATATATACTTGATATGTTTATCATTACATTATAACATAGCACAGTTTCATCACAGTAAAAAATGCCTTGTGCTTCACTCCATAACTCTCCCCCACTTCCCTGACCTCCCAGCAACCATCCCTAGATCTCATTACTATTTCTAGAGTTTTGGCTTTTCCAGAAAGTCGTATAATTAGAATAATATAGTAAATACAGTATGTAGTGGCTTTTCAGAGTCACTACTTGACTTAGATATAGGAATTTAAGTGCTTTCCATGCCTAATGTGATTTGGCTGTGTCCCCACCCAAATGTCACCTTGAATTGTAATAATCCACACATATCAAGGGCAAGGCCAGGTGGAGATAATTGAATCATGGAGGTGGTTTTCCTCATACTATTCTGGTGGTAGTGAAATAAGTCTTACAAGATCTCATGGTTTTATAAATGGGAGTTCTCCTGCACAAGGTCTCTTGCCTGCTGCCATGTAAGATGTGACTTTGCTCTTCATTCGTCTTCAGCCATGATTGTGAGACCTCTCTGGCCGTGTGGAACTCTGAGTCAATTAAACCTCTTTCCTTTATAAATTACCCAGTCTTGGGTATGTCTTTATTGGCAGCATGAGAACAGACTAATACAATGCCTTTTCCTAGCTTGGTAGCTCATTTATTTTTTTCACTGAATAAAATTTCACTATATGGTTCTACTCCCATTTTTTAATAGATTCATCTATTGAAGGACATCTCGGTTGCTTCCAATTTTGGTGACCATGAATAAAACAACTATAAATATGTGTAGGATTTTGTACATATATACATTTTCAAGCCAGGAATGTAATGACTGGATGGTGTGGTGGGTTTATATTTAACTTTGTAAGAAAATGCTGAAATGTCTTCCAAAGTGGCTGTGCCATTTTGTATTCTCGTCAATGAGAATAAGAGTTCCTGTTCCTCTGCACCCTCCCCAGCAACCATCACTCTCGGGTTTTTTCATTTTTGTTTGTTCAGATTATATTTTAGCCATTCTGATAGGTGGGTAGTGGTATATATGATTGTTGTTTTAATTTGAGATTTCAAATAATGAATCTTTTCCCTTGCCATATATGTATATTTTCTTTAGTCAGGCATCTGTTGGATCTTTTGGCAATTTTTTTAATTGGATAATTTGTTTTCTTATTTTTGAGTTTTAAGAGTTCTTTGTACATTTTGGATACAAATTCTTTATCAGATGTGCATTTGAAAGTATTTTCTTCTAATCTGTAGCCTGTGCTTTATTCTTATAACAGTGTCCTTCACAAAGAAGAAGTTCTTCATTTTAATGAAGTTTGACTTACTAATTTTATCCTTTATGGATTATTCTTTTGGTGTTGTATCTAAAAACTCATGGCCAAACCCAAGATTACCTAGATTTTTGCCTATGTTATCTTCTAGAAGTTTTATAGTTTCTCAATTAATATTTGGGCTGGTGATCATTTTGAGTTACTTTTTGGAAAGGAGTAAGGCCTGTGTCTCGATTCTACCTTTTTCATGTAGGTGTCCAGTTGTTCTAGTACCATTTTTGAAAACACTTTCCTTTATTGAATTGCCTTTGCTCCTTTGTTGAAAATCAGTTTACTATATTTTGTGAATCAATTTCTGGGCTTCCTACTCTGTTTATTTACCTATGAGATTCTTTTACCAATACCACACTGTCTTGATTACTATAGCTTGAATGTAAGTCTTGAAACTGGATAGTGTGAGTCCTCAAATTTTATTTTTCTTCTTCAGTATTGTGCTGGCTATTCTAGATCATGTGACTTTCCACACAAACTTTTGAATCAGTGTGTCAATGTCTACAAAGTAGCTTGCTGAAATTTTGATTAAAATTTTATTAAATCTACATATGTAGTTGGAAATAATTGATATCTTAATGATAGAATCTTCCAATCCATGAAAACAGAATAACTCATCATTAATTCAAATCTTTTTTTATTCCTTTCATCAGTCATAATTTTCTGCATGTTTTGTTAGATTTATTGCTAAGTATTTCTTTTTTGTTGTTGCTTTCATAAATGGTATTTTAAATTTTTAAATCCAGTTGTCTATCACTGTTGTACAGGAAAGCAACTAACTTTTGCATATTGAAGAAAATTCAGCATCTCTGATCATTAGAGAAATGCAA